>NC_045638.1:68821990-69136053 GCF_009829145.1 Chiroxiphia lanceolata | reverse complement strand
TGAGTGAAATGATTTTGCTAGTCTGATCACTCTTTTGTGGTATTTGACATTGCAATCTACTCTAACTTTCTTACTATGTTTTCAACTTTGTGGCTTCTCTAAACCCCCTACCCATTACATACCCTCTTTCTTCCTCTCTCCCTGAATGCTTACCACTGTGGTGGAAGGCAGAGAGTATTTGAAGAAGTTCTTGCTAATGGTGCTGTGTCATTTAACAAGCATGATGGAAAAAGGGGGATAGAAGAATTCTGTATTCTTTTCTAATAATGGGAGGTTAAGTGTAGGGTGCTATTTACAGCATAGAGATACCTGCCAAGAAAAGAGTGTCGTATAACCAGAGATGGGCTGTACAAGTGATTGCACAGTTTGCTTATGTGAGATTTATTCAGTTCTGTATTTGTGCAAGGTTACTCATTTAACTGTTTCAAATTGCGATGCTGTTCTATAGATTTTTTCCCACATCTGGAAGAAACCTCTTAAGAAAACATTTTCTTTGGAAAGAGGTAGTGTTTTCCGATGTTGAGAAACGTGGTAGTCAGGGAAGACTTGTTCAACTCCACGGAAAGACTTGTTTATCTCTAGGAAGTACAATACATTGTATTTCATATTAAAGAAGGAAGGCTTCTGCATTTTCTTTCACATTATTACTTCTGCATTAAGATTTTTTTTCTTCTTTACTCTGTTTTTTTTTCTACTTTGCTTCAAAATATTCTCTGTTTCTGCTTAAATTTGGTTTTCTCCTTTTGTTTCATGGCAAACACAAAGAAGAAAGTTTTGTGAATTTTGGTTTTCTTTATCCTTAGGAACAACAGATCTTTAAATGTCAACTGGGACAGTAATCAGAATACAAACCCAAATTGCATACAGTCAATTTGTACATATAGTGACTGGTTTGTTAAGGAGTTTGCTCCTTCTGAAGTCTAGCCACAGAGCTAGCATGTGCATGCACATGCAGCCATTCAACTTCCAGGATACCAGTCACAAGAACAGCCATAATAGTTCAACCTGTGGTCCATCTAGCCCTGTAACCTGTCTTCAGCTGTAACTGAATGATTAAGAAACAGAAAGACAGGACAAGTATTAGGTGGATAGGTCCATCTAATACTCACTCAGAGTCCTTGAATTTTCCACTTAGAATTTCCTGAGGAATCTCAAATTCAGACAGTTGATTTTGAAGTTTCCATATCTCAGTAGGCCCTCAATATCCAGCTGCCTTTCTTCATGTTTTCCTCTAGTTCCTGCAGCAAAAAACAAGCTCTGCAGTGGTTATCAGAAGACTGGACTAACAGTTGCCAGTACTGGACAATGTTCCTAACATCTGTGCTCCTTCTTTCCTCCAATTTAGATAGAAGTAGAAACTCAGTAAAAACCATGAGGGAGGAATTTAATATTAGGCAGATAACACTTTCCTCACATGATTATAATATTTTCTCACGTCTATTTAGTAATACCTGTGCAATATAGCAGCAGATTTCCCATCTTCCCCATATGTAAGAGCAGAAAGCAAAGAATAAAAAAGGAAAAAAACCCATAGATATGAAGACTGAATAAGAAAATTTTATGCTTTTAAGAAGGCTTTATTTTCTCAGAAATGAAAATTCTGTGGTTCGTCTTTTATTTTCTGATATAAAATGGTTAAGAAAGGTCCTATTTTTAAGTCACAATAGGCTGCTTTAGTACCATTACAATACAGGGTTCTTTCCTATGAGATGCTTCAAGTAGATTACAGAAGATGAACGTAAAGTTGTTTTTCTAAGAGAAATATGTAGTATTTCGATAGACTTCTCAGACATTTTTTGTTGGAAACATCAGAAATGTGCAGTTTAACCAGAAGTGAAAACCCAGTGCAACAATTTTGATTCCCTTTGTCTCAAAACCTTAATGTCTTGTACTTTTTTATTTAAAGTGTATTTATGTCCAACCATACCACTGTAAAATAATTTGAGACATTCAGAAGAGGGTTTGGAAATGAACTGGAGATTAAATCATCTTCGGACACTGAGGAAGGTGTAGTATGGGACATCCCAATTGCATGTTTTGAATCCCACTTTCTTTGAGGGAGGGGAGAGTGGAATTCTGCAGACACCTCAGAAAACCTGTTCCATTTCTTTGAGAGATTTATATTTGAATTTGTATGTGCATTATAGGATCATTTTCTTTGCTAAAAATTACAATAGTTACAATAGTTATACCTAGCCCTTCTCATAGTTGTGTCTTCCTAGTTCCTTTTTCCTCATGGCCATGTTATCAGCTAAGATATGTAGTAGACTGATCTGTTTTTCTTGTCTTAGTTGCTCGGACTTTTTTTTTTGTCCTCCTCTTCTACAGTGGGCTAAAAAACAACCTTCGTGATGATTTCCCCCCCCATTTTTAGTTCTCCGTGGTACAACGTTTTCCTTCTTCAAACTAGTTTAGAGCTTTCCTAAGTCAATGTGTCAATAATATGGCTCATCTGATGCTAAAAAGAAAATATTTTATCTCTGCTTAGCAAGTTTTTGTTTCCTCATCATCTGCAGTCTTCATCTATCCATACTTTTACCATCAACCAGAAATACGTTGTGCTTGTGCATATTTCACTTTATCTTCTCTTGCTTTGTTTGCAGTAATTTCTAACCTGCTGGGAGCCCTATCTTGCAGTATTACTACAGGGGAGTGATGGGCAAGTGTATATGCAACTGCTGCTCCCAAGCACTGCATAAGAAGTCCTGGTTTTGGGTGTATAGGGAGCATGGACACAGAGGCCAGCAAACAGAGCCTGGTGTTTCTGTATGCATTTTGTTAGTACAGTCTGTATATTCATAGATACTAAACTGTGAATATCATCTTTGGGCAATTCACATTTCTGATTTCTGAAAAAAATTGCCAGCAGAAATCTCTCTTTCAATTGATCACTCTTCGTTGCGGTTTTGAGGTGTGTTTGTTTAACTGATTGATTTTAGTTTTTTAAAACAGTGAAAAAAGACATTTACACAGGTTTACTGTGACTGATTCAGAAATACGATGTCTGTTATAGATGTCACATGACTTGAAGGAGGTTACTATACTTGATTATACTGCTTTCCTTGTTGGTAAAATAGATATGGTAATGCACAGTATAATTCTAAAGACTATTTACATCACTCGGTATTGAAAGTACTGTGTAGGCTTGGTTTTATTATCTGTTTTTACATGGCTTTTGTAGATTTGGTACATTTGTTATTATAGCATTTACTTTTTCTATATAACTGTGTTTTTAAATAACCTGTAAGATCTGGGTTTTTTTCAGCAGTAATATCTGTTCACGCAGAGGTTTGATCTGTATGTAGATATATTTATTGTACACTTACAGACCTAATATTTTGATGATGACAGATTGCAAGCTTCTCCCAATATTTAGGCTCCCCAGTATATTGATATCTGCTGTCAATAATATAGATTGTTGGTTGGATTGTAAAACTTCATTGCTCAGGAGTGTTATATTTTGAAGTCATCTGTCATGGATGTGTTATAGAGATGGGAGACTATTTATGTTGTGGTATTTTAAGTAACTCAGTAAAACCCTTTAAAATATACAGAAAAGGCTTATTTACTGTCATCACTGCTCACTTAATCCTGTGACCTTGACATGATAGTATACCCATAAGACTCCCTGCAGGTAGTTCAATAAAAAAGATGAAAATCACAGTCTAGTGATTGTTTCGGCTTCATGAATATACTGTCTCGTGACATAAGTATTTCTTAAACATTCAATAGCACTGAATCATTTTAAAACCCAATAATGTAGCAAATTGTCCAATTGTCTAGATTACTAGAAAAAACACCAAAAACTTCATAAGCCATGGGTACTTCTTCTGTTCAGTTAGAGAATACTAACCATTGTTTTGAAAAATAGTCTGCATAAGCAATGCTAATAGCCTAGTATTTAAATTATTTCTTAAAATTTAAGTGTACCTACTTTTCAGATTTCCTTTTTTTTTCACTTTTCTCCTGATATCAGATTATTTTTATTGGAGGGGGAATGCTTTTTGGTTTTGTTACAGTCATAAGCTGAATCTAGGAAAGATGCATGTATAAGAAACTTCTTTAGATGATTTACTAGAAGCTATGTTTGCACTAATGGTAGGAACCAATAAAAATGTACATAAAGAGGAAGGTAAATTTGATGTCTCTTAGACTCAATTTAGAAATATTACTGAAGCCTTTGGGATACTTTGCCATAAGAGTGTGTTAGTTTTTATACATCTTGTGTTATGTGGAAACATGGAGGAAAGTAAAGCATGACATATTTACCTCATAGTGAGTGGAAGTGTTGTTTTGGTATTAAAAAATGTTCATTTGCATTTTCTTTAATGTATAGACATTCAAGTTTCCAAATTCTGTTAGGTAACAAAGCATTGTTTTCAGTCTTTTACACTGAATAGTACTCTAACCTCTTGTGCATTCTTGACTAAAAAGGGGAGTTTTCAAAGTTGATGACAGCTTAATAGTAGAGGAAATTTATTTAGTGAACTTCAGGCAGTATTTTCAGTGGTAGAGTTTCACACTGAACTGTTGAGCTAAAAATCTATGAAAATTAATTGAATGAAAGCTGTCAGAAAAGAAGAGCAGCCAGGAGTAGGATGTGATATGTATCTACCAAACCAAAATGGACTCTACTGTCCTTTCTGATTTAATCTCAATTAAGTACCACTGAAAAGCATAAGAGAAAATAAAAATCTACCCCACATTATTTGGCTAAGTGCCAGACAAGGTTGAATAAGAAAAAAATAGTTTCTTTCGTAACAGTCTTTCTTCCATTTGAGATCATCATGATGGGCTAATAAAAATCTCAGTTTGCATACTCTTAGAGGACCCAGAAAGACAAACTGTTTAATTGTTCCCCAAGTATATGTCACCTTTCATTTTTAACAGTCTTGGAATTAAAAATGTAGAAAAAACATGATTGGAAATTTGTGGGAATGGCAACCAATTTCTCAGGTAATGGCTTCAATGAAAGCTATATGGTCTGTTAAATTTTAACAAAGTATGTGTGTTATAAAGGTTTGAAGCCTGATGAAATAAAACCAAAGTATTAAAATTAGTGTAAAAGACATATTAGAATTTATGAACAAATCAATAGTGCTAGAGAGATATTACCAGTTGTCTTTAAAAAAAGGAAAACTACTTTTTACATAAAAATTATGTTTCTCCATGTGGTGGTTTGGGCTAGGCCTTCCTTGGTGATCAGTTTGTAACCAAGGTCCAGATTTACCCAGTATTCCCTACGATTTTTACGTAAGCCAGATTATAAGAAGAAAGGAGGAGAGGCCTTCGTTCTCTTTCCTTCCGGCGGCTTGGAGGTGCAGGTTCCCTGCTGTTGAGTCTGCCGTGTTGGGGAGCGAGGCCTGGTAGGGCCTTGTCGTCCTTGGGAGGCAGAGGTTGCCGGCGATCGTACCGGAGCGACTCTCGGTTGTCCCAAGGAGAGTGGTGGGATATTTTCTTTGCTAACTCTTAGTTACTAGATCTCGGGCTACTGATTGGGATATATATATATAATTTTGGTTTTGTTCCCTTTCCCTTCCCCCTTCCCCTTCCCTTGTGAAATTCTATATATTTTTAAATTTTATATATATTTCAATTGTAACATAAGTGTAAATATATTTATATATATATCACTTTAGCTGTCTCTCTCGTTTCGGGTTTTCTTAGTTGGTTGGTTTTTTTCCTCCCTCTTCTCCCTGAGGTTTGGGGGGGGGGGGACTTCTGGTGGTGAGGTTTGGAGACTTGGCAGGGAGCCAGCTTCAAACCATATCACTCCACTAGGGTAAATGATCCTTTAATATATCGGATATGCTCAGGCTTAGTTTTTGACTGGGTTATTTCACTAAAGACACTGTGTATGTTGTTGCTGTAGCTTGGTGATGAATATATTATTTTCCCTGGAAAGAAATAGACATGTTTCTTCTGCAACACAGAGGTTAGAAAAATTGATGTACCTGGCCTCCACTGGCTGTCCATTCATGCTTCCTTCTGAATGGGCATCCAGTGGAATCCACGTACATTAATTTTTTTAAGTATGTGTGTTTGCAGAAGCTAAATCTACAGGTCAATGTTGGGTTCTAGCTGTGATATTCCCTGTAAAACTGTATCATCTGATAATCTTTCGCTAAGCTATGAAAGGGTTTGATTGCCAACTCTGCAGGGAAATTCAAAGGGTTCTACTGGACACCACTAAATTTTAAACAGAGAGCAATTTTAGGGTTGTCCTATTTTGAAAGTACTAGAATAGGTCCTTTATTTCAGTCACATTGACAAATTACTAAACTGGCACTCTCAACTCAATATTTATTTAGAGTATTCCACTTCTTTAAAAGCAATCAACAAATTCTCAATCTTCGTACACTAAAATAAAAAAAATTTACTTCTAAATGTTTGTTCTCTAGTATTAAGATCAAGAAAATACATTTACTTTTCTCTTTTTTTTTTTTTGTTAAATTTAGCTTTTCAGAATCCTTGCAGTAAGGTTGTAATGCTACTGTTTCTTGAAAGACATAAAACCTGTAGGAAAAATCTCAACTGTAAAGATTAAAAGGCCACAATAGACATTACCTTACAAGTTAACATCTACAAATTTCTGTTTCATTCATGGTTTCAATAGCATTTATTAGATGTTAATTCACAGGCAAGTTTTGAGGTACCTTCTAGTAAATATTTGGGTTTCCTGGCTACTGGCTTCTTAGGTTCTCCATTGGATCCAATACTCTGAAATTTTTATTGTTGTTTTTCTCCCCACACTAGTCAGTCTTAGCAGTTGTAAAGGCAAGACATACCTTCTACTGGTACTTTTTCAACCCTATTAGAAATTCATAGTTAATATCATCACAGACATTAGAGAAGCGTAAATGTCAGTGAATTATATAATTGGCATACATATAGCTGAATGATGATATCTGTTCCAGAAATTGCAGGCACTTGGACAACTAGAGCAGATGAATTAAGATAGGGAGAGGAAGATTTTCGTACTACCTGACAAACACTATCTGACTGAGAAATAGCTGTAGATGTGACTGAAGAGTCATGGAGCAAATCCTTCAGGTTTAGATCTGACAGACAACCAAATCTGGAAAGCTCTGTAAGCGGTGGTCCTTACTCTCCAACTTCTTTTCTCATATCTGTCATCAATAGTGAAATTATAAAGTATCAGTCAAGCATTTGTATTACTTTTTAAGTGGCTATATTTCAATATAGTAGCAGTATTTCAATATAGTAACACCTTTTTTCTTGTTTTGAAAGCATAAAAGAAAGGGGTGAATCTTCTCCCTTCCGTAGCCATGCTCACCTCTTTTCACTTTGCTTTCCTTCTGATGGTAAAAAAAAGCCAATCAGCAACAAAATCAAAAAAATTTTGCTTATCCACCATCAATGCAGAAACATTAAAGTTTGAAGTCCTTTATGAGCTGAAATAATTTTTGAGAATTCCAGGAAGGACTAATCTCCTAATGGAAATTCTAAGTTCTGATATGTCTTCACGTTTTACAGTTTGCATCAAAAATGAGAAGAGCTCTTGGGTTCTTTGTCTGAAGGAGGGAAAGATTGTTGGTATATTCCAAGATTTAGTCTATATTTACATAATGACTTAATTTCTTTTCTGAACCAGCGAGCAATAACAAAGGGGGAACATGGTTTACAGGATTTATAGTCACAAGACCTGTGGATCCTTCTTCAGATTTCTCCCTAGACACAGCTGTCTGTGCAATTCAATCTAAATCCAATTACCTGCCTCCATTTACAGTATCTAGGTGTTTCCTACCTTCCTGTAGACTTGGATCATGGAAAGGTTTTTCACTGCCACTTTACTGAGTGCATTCAGTAGTTTATACTCTCCAGTATAAAGAAGATAAGGGAATGTAAAATTCATCTTCATCTGGATATTTCATGTACTGAGATCAAGAATTAAGATAGAAGTACAGCAAAATGCTGTTTCATTTGCTTATGCATGCATTTGTCCTATAGTATGAATTAAGTCACAGAGTATAGTTTTTGAGATTTTCTTCAGCACTGTTGCTTACTTATTTTTCGTTTTGTGATATAACTATTTATTTGCATTTTCAGTCTTACAGATTATATAATTGGGCATATTTGTCAAGGAACTGAATAATGCAGGAATATTTTGCATGTGATTTTGAGGATGGGTGAGACTTGTTTATCTGTGGGTCAAGAAAGCAATAGCAGTGAAAAAATGATATGTTATTTCCATGATCTAAATGTTCTGCAGCAGTAGCAGCAGCTGAGCAGCTCACTGTTATTCAATGCTACATTAACTTTTCCATTAATGCTGCTGCTGTAAAATATGAAGCCCTTAAGCACTGTGAAGTTGCTGCCTGATTTTTGTTCCTTTACATGGCTGCTATATATTTGCATGCTACAACCATTACATGGATAATCACCATCATTACTTTTTAGAAGGTCATTTTCTTATTGTTCTGCATACTGTTAGATACAGGAAAGCCTTAACAGAAGAAAGGATCTTTAAACACATTCACTAAAAATGCTGTCTTTTTAGCTATTTGTTACTACAATTAGATGATGGCAGCCTAAGTGCCAAGAAGATATGCTCTAGGTTTTTCTTTATTTATTCAATAAATAAAAAACAAAACAAAAAATAACCAGCCCTCCCCCCAAAAAAAACCAGAGACCACAAAAACGCTGTTTTTCCCTAAAAACAACATTAAACAAAACCGCTTCATTTCGTTTCCCCCCATTAGGAGGGAAATTATTAAATGTTATTTGCATCAAGGTGAATTTTTGTTACGTAATAAACATTATTGTATTTTCAAAATGCTGTATTTTTTAAAACCTGAATGACATTTGGAGATTAGAATTATGATTATTCAAATTTCTTGAAATATTTTAAATATTTTTTGAAAATATACATGTTTGTGGAAATAGTGGATTTAATAAGCATCGTTAACAAATCAGAGCAGCAATTCAAGGTACTTCAAACCAAGACATACTGACCATTCCACTCACTCTCTCCTCAGGATTCACAGTATAGTTCATATGGGAAAGCAAGATTCTTTCTTCAGCTATGAAAGCAGTCACTTTATGCCCTAAATAATGAAGTTATAATCTTGGTGTTGCCAGTGAGGTGACACCTCAACGCTGAATAAATCATTTCAGTCTTTATCTATGTGCCTCATTTTCCCCATCTGTAATACGTGAATCATGGTACTTTGCTAAAAGATTGGTTTAAAATCTGTTGAAGGAAGAAAAAGCCCTAAAAATAGTACTTTATTAAAATATTTTATTTTTAGTTTTATATTTATATTTTATATTTATATTCTTTATATAAATATATAAAATTATAAAATTATAAATATATAATATATAATTTTGTATTATTTATATTTACATTTTATATTTAGTTTTAAGATATTTAGTGCTGGTTTGCTTTAGTTTTAAACATGCTTTCAATATGCAATTCTTTGGGTTTTGCAATGTCTCAGATTCACTCTGTTCACTGTTGTGATGGTAAAAATCAGTGGCATCTGAATTAGCATCAGAATAATAACAGGATGAGTTTGTGTGATGGCTCAGATACTGTCCATTCTAGCTGCATAAACCATTACTATTGCACTTAAGATCTGTTTTTGGCATTTTTGGAACAGGATGAAAAGGCACATCTGATTTGACTAGCAAGTTCTTACTTCTATGTTCAGTTGAATGGTTCTGTTTCTTTCCCGTGGTTTTCTCTCCCACCTTTCTGTCTTACAGAATTTTTGTGATACTATTTTTTTTTTTAAATCCAGGTATTTTGATGTTTGCTATTATTTTATTTCAGGTACACGTGAGAAGATAAATTTAGTATCCAAATGCTAAAAATAACATATTCTATAAAAGAAAAGACTATCCATATTGAGCCCTAAATCTACAAAGAAATTTTACTCTGGTTTCGCAACATTAAATTTACAAAGAACGTTTGGAATTTATTGTAGTCTTTCCATTATGAAAATATTGCTTTTATTTCAGGAATTTCAATTAGTTTCTAACAATAATTTAAGAATTTTTTGCATTTCTGTTTAGTAAGCAGCAATCTGAGTGGCATTGTTTCACCAGCACCAGTTCTGAATGTGCATTTACTAATCTAAACCCTCTTGGGTGTTGCCTGAATCTCATCCCTGAACTGTGTCCTTCCAACACAGGATTATGGGTTTTCTCATTTATTTCTCTTATGCTGCTGAGAAAATTATTTTACACTTCTATCCAGGGTGTATTTCCTCCTGAAACTTTGTTAAGTATCTTTTCCATATTTCTACCCTTGCTGGAGAGTATATCTCTATTTACCAGTAGTAATGTGGCACTCAGAAATGTTTTAAGCAGCTCATAAAGGGTCTTTTGGGGATTGGTAAAAAAGGGAGTAAAGAAAGTAAATAATTGGTTCAAACTTTTAAATTATTTTTAAGCTTCTTTTTGGATTGAATAAGATATTTGGGATGGATGAAATAATTCGGAAAAAGAAAAGCTGTACAATTAAAAATGTCTTCAAAAATCAAACTTTTTTTTAATGAATTCAGTATTTATATCAGTTTAAATGGGCTGGCGCAAAAATTAATAACTACATATGATCAAATAACATATAAAACATAGTATGTTTTGAATACTGAAGAACAACAAAACTCTTAGCACAAAAAGCAGATCAGAAAACCTTAGATAGATAAAACCAAATATGCTTGTGTAAAGAGTATTGTTATGTAAATGTAAGATAAAGATCTTTGTTTCATTAAATAGCTCATTCTACTTTGAGGATTTGTTTTTTCTTTGATATATTGAAAAAAAAATCGCCCTCCCTGAAGCATTAAGTGGTTCTAAATTTGGGAAGAAAAATAGTGAACATTTTAACTTGAAGTTCGAGTTTAAAACTGAAAGGAATCTCAAGAAACTTGATCAGAAAACAAAGGGAAGTTTTATGATCTTACTTGGTATGAATCCAGTTAAAGGATTAGCAGTGTTAGTCAGACTCTGAACTGGAAAGGCAAAAGGATATTATTCAAAATACATTTTAACAGTGATTAGCTGTTACCTGGAAAAATAGATTTCACTCAGTAGAATGCTATATTTTGCTGAAAATCAAAGTTTACAAAATAGATTTCAATATTTTTTAGTATGGCAGGTGATGAATGTTCTACCACAGAGGCTATATCAGAAAATCAATATTTGTAAAATTGAAACAGTATAGGTTTGTATTGATCCATGTGGCTAAATCAAAATGAAAGGCTTTGTAACAGCTTTCTTAGACAGCCTGCTACCCAGTAATGGCAAACTATCAATTTTAGCTTTCCACTGATAAATCAGCTTGAAAATTGGATGTCAAATTTTTTTTCTTACTTGAAGTAGTGATTTTTTTCTTCCCTCTAACCTTTCTTGATGTGTTAGATTGGTTTATAAGACTAAACCCTGCCTTTTTGAAAGCAGTTGTCAAAACTGACATTTAGATATATTTTGAAACAAAATATAAACTCTTAGAACCTAATTTTTTCTACTAGCTGGCTTGCTGGTAATCCTATATGTACACCTCTGTGTAAACAAATATGAATATGTGTTTAATACTTGAAAATTGCTTTGGTTTAATACTTCAGGTATATATGTTTCTCCGTTTTCTGATCTCCGGAATTCACAAAGGTCAGGTCTTCAACTGCAGCTTTTAGAAACTAATACCTCAGAAACTATTTCAGCTTTCAGTGGTTAGGAAGATTGATTTTTCTTTAATTGACTGATTTTCTTTTTTATTTTGTGTTAAGTGAGACTTTATGAAATTATAACAAGAATATCAGTTTCAGCTGCAGGTTGCAGATCCTTACAACTTGTGTGGATGCTTGCTCATTGTTTTTAATGATAGAGAAAACAGGATACAGATTTTCTCAGAAAAGAGCAAAATCCATTATAGTAGTGGGGGGAAACCCTTTAATTTGGGTCAAATGCAGTAGTTTTCAGTGGCAGTTAACAGTGCCATACCTTCATGTCTGTACAGCAGAATATAAGTTAGCTGGAGTGGGTATTGATTGTGAAGTTTGCTGTTGTATAATTACTTTTGGCTGTAGAAAAATGTGGTGTCTATTGATCTAGATGGAAGCATTTGACTAGCAGTTTCCCTTGGCTAAGAGTGAGTGTCATCTTTCAGCCATGATAAATGGTAACACTCTGGGTCAGCATAATTACTTGGTGCTGAAATGAACCTCCTGTACCCTTCTCCTCTCACATCAAGGAACCGCCATAATCATCTTTATCTGAAAGCCATGATTTACTGAACTAACCAGCCCCTTAATAAAGTCCTTTCCTCCCCTTCCCACAGTACGCACCCACATTAACTGTGGCTCTATACTATTATTGTAAAAACTAAGCTGTTCTGTTCTGAATTCATAAATAAGATTAATTTTTTTTCCCTAACCCCTGTCAGTTGACCTGGACCTGCAGGAGGCCACTCTTGCAACACTCTTTTAATCTTAATGTTTAGTATTTATGTAAAAAAAAAAAAAAAAAGGGAGAAATATTGAGGTGTTCATAGTTTTGATACACTGCTTTTTAAGTCTTGGAACCAAATGTTATTAATGCACTGTTAAATTATTAGTGTACTGCAGTGAAAATTGCTGTATGAATTTATTATCAGTAGTCCTTTAATTTTATAGAGTAATGTACACTCTGGATGTGATGTCTTTCAAGAACAGATGAGGATATCTTTTCACAATTTACTGCTAGAACAGATTCATTTAAAATGATTTTGACACCTCATTTCATAGCAGTTTTATATGTAAGATTTTTTAAGCCATTTTTCTCTTTGCTTGTGTGTCTAATAGGTGACAAATATGTTATCAGAAATAAGAAAATAGTATTTATTGCTAGGACAGAAAACTATGATGATTTGTCTTGTTTGGCACCTTTTTAGTGGAGAGTTTTCCATTTGTTATCAATATTTCATTAAAACTTTGTATCACGTTGTTGAAAATGGATTTGTGTTTACTTGCCAGTAGTATAATATGGCCCTGGGGTAATGACTTTTTGTTAAGTAATGTTAGTTAAAGAAAATCTGGCAATAGTTTTAGATCATTTTAAGACAGCTGTGAAGGGTTTGGATAAAGGTCATTTTCAATGATTGTGCTTAGTTAAATAAATGTGAAGGGTTTTACAATGGGAATCTTGCTTTTCAGTATGCTGTCATAAATTTCCCCTTAACACATCTGGGAATATGAAGTAAAATGTAGTTGTTTCTGCCTTGAAGGCAATGTATTTTATACTTTCCTTTGCTTTGTTTGTTTTCCCCTTATAATGCTGTTTATTCACATAACTAGAGTTCAAAGGTTTTACTTTGTCATAAATTAAATCTTCTATTCTCTGACAGTTTGTGGGACCCGCTGGATATAATTTTCAAGTGGTTGTAACTCGAAGATTTTTTTGCTGAGATTTAGTCGTTAAAAGTGTTAAAATTTCTGACAACTCAGCCTCTATTGTGACCCTGGTTCATTGCTTGCTCTCTCCCTTGGTCACAGCTGGCCTCTTGCTGTTCACAGCTGAAAAGTGAAATCAATGCTGGGTCTAACAAAATGCAGATGAAAGCCATTCTGATCATATAGAGTCATTTCCCGTAATTTTATCAGCCTTCAGTTTCTTAAATGATCTCTGGAAATCATTGTTTGTTCATGTGAATACAATATTGAATTTTGTGATAAAATGTCCTGTCTTTCTAAAAAGTAATACTTTCTTAAACATTAATAGTGATATAGAGCTCACATTGCCATAGCACAATCTTTTAAAATATCAATCTGCTCCTTCCCCTGTTCCCTCCTGAAGGGAAGCCTGTCAAAGAGCTGCTGGCTGAATCCTGCCGACTGAGCCTTTGGAATCTTACGAATTGAGATTTTTATGTTCTACAAGGCTCAGAGCTGGAAAGTAAGAACTCTTACCACGTGTCAATCCATATTTCCATTCATCTCACATCCTTTTTATTTTTATTTGACCAAGATTGGTAGGAAAGCTATGTTGCAGTTAGAGGTGGCAGTGTATGATGTAGCTTAATGCTGCAAAGGTCACAGAACTACACTGAGTTTGATGGAAAACAGCCTTACTCCTTATTTTAAATGGTTCCTGCTTTGATTACAGGCATTTATTATAATTATCAAGAGATTAGTCTGTTGTTATAGAATCCTTGTAATGGAACCATTTAAAAGGAATATAATGGCAGTTTATTGGATTTTGGAAAGGAAAAGAGAACAGATAAAGTGGTGGGTTTTAAATGGATCAACTGCTGCCTTAAGCATACTGATTTTTTCCTTTTGTTAAATTCACGTTTCTTTTTTCACAGTTGTCAGTTAGGTCTAAAGAAATCACTTTTTTCAAATTCTGAAGATATTTTATTTATAACATTTTCATTGCAGTCTAATCCCATGGAGTTTAGTTGTTGTAGACATTCCTTCCAAAATGTTCTTACACTATACGTATCATAAAAAGTGTACTGTCTGGCACAGCTACTTTGTGATTTTGTTAGTATCTCCATTGAAATAATAGCAACAAAAAAAGTATTTTTGATGAAAGATATGCATAAAAGAAATTATGAATTCTATATTTTATCAGTTGCAGTGCAGCTAGGGTGATTTCTCTTTTATATTAGCAGAATACCATAATATTGATGAAACCTGGTGAATTTCTTTCATGTTTGTATCAATTCCCCCTTCTTAATAGTGTACAGTTATATTTACTGCACTTACTCCAAAAGAATAAATGTTAAGACTATAAATCAGTCATCTTATTTAAATGTTACAGAATACTATTTGTGACCTTGCAGTGGATGTAAGAACAAGATGACGTTGGAAAAAAAATAAAAGCTCATAAACTTGGGGAGTTTTATACTAGAAGTTAGTTTATATTTCAAGACCTATGAATTTTGCAGTATGTGTAAGTATGTCTTATCCTTTGTATTAACACCTTCAAAGGTTACATTCTGCTAAAGAATAATTACAGAGACTAAATCCTCCTGCTGAAAACATCATGTGCTCGTTAGCTGAGCGATGGCATGAGTTAGTACTGCTGTTAACCTGGGGAAGAAAGTTAATTGACTCAAACTTAGTTGATATGTGTCTATTTAATAACAGTGGGAAATTAGCCCCCCAAAACAGTGAAAAACAATATAACAGTAAAGTACACGAATAGGATTACAAGTGTACTGTTTCAATATTTGTTGACTGCCAACAGAGGAGGCCAGGGGAGGAGTGTAGTATTTCCCTAGGTGACTTTGTCGTGATACTCCCCCAGCATATCCTCCCAGCTTTCAGCAAATTGTAGCTCAGGGACTTCCTGAGCCAGAGGTGATATCCGTGAGTTTAATAACTTCTGGTGTTTTTTCCCCATCTGTGAAAGGAAATGTCTGATCCCTTTAAGAACTCATTTAAACTTCTGCTGTCCATGATAGTGTTGAGTTCCATACCTTGAGTATGTAGTGTGAGAAATTCACACAAAGTGCCCCATTGTTTGCTTTCAACTTGTTGCTTGATAACTCTGTGTTCTCACTCGGTCTTTTCTTATGAGAAATAGTGAGTCCTTGTTGCCGATTCACCATCTTGATTCCATTCATAATATTAAATATCACTGTCACATCCTTCTCAGTTATGGCTCTGTTCTTTAGCTGTGGAGCTCTGAAATGGCCTTTTTCACCTTCCTGGAGGCTCTTCTAGCAGTCAGTATCTTATTCTGGAGCAGGTCTCTGTTAATCCTTCCCGCTGGAGCTATTTTACTTTGTGTAATAGCCAGAGAGAAGAGAATGATACACATACGCGCTTGCTTATGTCTCCTTCCCCATCCACCCTCCCTCCTGCATCTGTAATGTGCCAGCCAGGTTGTGGCTTTATTGCCAATAGGAAGCCAGCTGGGAAGGACCAAACTTACCTCTACCAAATCCACAGTCCTACACTGATTCAATATTTTCAAAAGGGGGAAAATATTAAAGCCTTGGATTCTGAACTGGGGTAATGTGATAAGAAATGAGCCTGGTTCTGAGCCAGATTGTAATTCTATGGTTGTAGCCCTTTCATTCCGCATTCCAATTAGTGTTTTATGAGCTAATACCATCAGAAAAGGCTGACAGTGTTTCATTCCATGAAACTTTAGTGATTCATGGGGAAAGCCTGCTGTGTCCACCATAGCTTTTCTTGTAAAATAATATTTATTCTCAGAGAGAATCAGCTGTAATGGTCTAGGCAAAAATTATTATTGATATGTATGTTTGAGAGATAAACACTTCACTGGCAAAGCCTGAAAAAATAATTTTGATTTGCTGTCACAGGTTTTGAGTATCACTGGAAGATTGCAGGTATCATGTTATATAGTAAATGGCATTCTGGTGCCTTTGGCTGTTGGCGTAGTTAGAGTGAATAGTGGTTCCTTCATTTTTTGATATACAATGTGCAAATTAAAAAATATTTTGCTTGCAAATATAACTTGAAAATTGACTGTGATTCTTTCCCTTGTGGATACACCTTGAGCACTGAATGACACATAACGACTCCTGGGCAAAAAATGAATCCAGGGTGTAAGACTTCTCAAAGCAGGAAGAGATTCCTCTTCATCTTCCTACAAATTTCCATATAGTCCTAGTGCCGAGTCTACTGCTGCTTTAGGAGCATTATGACTGTATTATGCTCATTTTATTTTGGCGTTTTGGTATGCTGTCAATATTCTCCTATGGAGCAAAAGTAGAACACAGATTTTATTTTATTTCTTTCAAAATTTTTTATCTTACACCGGAAAGGCATTTAATATCAGAAAGAACAATGGTCTAATCTGATTGCTTTCTTCCTGCTTAATTTCAAAGGCTTGCTGCAGTCAAATGAAGGTTTTGGAGATGTTCACTAAACAGTTTTTATAAACATTTGTAGTGAAAACACCAAGTATTATAAATAAATAAGCTATTAGCAGCTCAACCAGCAATCCTCCATAATGTTTCCTGTTTTCCCCTTGTACTCTGAGTTTTTAGTGTTTCTTGTGAATCTGCTCTGAAGGCAGACTCTGAATGGTTTCATGCCATCAGCCATTTGCGTGATGGCAGAGCAAAACCTAAGGGAGGAAATGTCTGAGACTATGTGTTTGTGACTATTAAAACTCTAGCAAATTAGTGTCTGAGAAGAGTGTATGACTGAGAGTCGGTTCTGGATTTTGTGTTTCACTGAGTGTGAGATTTTTTTAGCGTGTTTCTTTTCTACTGTGTTGGCTGTGCTGAGGGCTACACAGATATTTATGAGCTATCAGCACTGGGGTTTTGGTTGTGTAAGGACCAACAGTCCTGCTGCTGCCCAAAGGCTCAAGACTTTCTATCAAGTAAACAAATTTTTGCAAGGGATACAATTACTGATAGGGAATAAGTTCTGAATCATACTGTTTCTCACTGCTCACCACATCACTACAGTCAGAGATATACTGCAGTTGTTGTTAACGGTTTTTTCATTACCAATCTGTTGAGTTACACTGCCTGTTTGGGAGATAATATTGCTCAGATCAGGAATTAATTCATAACACAGTGTTGTAAGTGTGGTGGAAGGTAAAACTAGAGTATTTTCATAGCATTTTATGTAGACATGATGGTGCAGTGTCATTTTCCAAAGCTCTCCCTGAAGCTAAATAATGGAATTATTACATATATTTTACAAGGGATAAGATAAATTGAAGCAGAATGCTTATTTCCTTTTAACAGGAACACTTTTTTTGCGTGCCTTTTTTTTTTCCCCTCAAAACCCCATAAGAAACTTTTGACAGAGTTACTGTTAAACTAGAAAGATCTGTTCATTTCTTTTCCATAATTCAGCTTTACTGAGAGGATATTGCTATTAGAACAGTAGTAGATCCAATATATTTTGTACCTTAGTTTGTATGTGCAGTTTGGAACCACATCATTAACTGCAGAAATTACAGAACATCAACAGAAAGACAAGGATGCTTCAAATTAATGATTATATGAGTATGACTAAAGCATCTTAAGTTGGATGGTTCGGAAAAAGAAAGACTTACGGAAGGTCTTATTCTATAAATATCCATAGGCAAAACAATATAGAGGAAAGAACTAACTATTTCGTCTTCTGCTGATAGGACAAGGAACCTTATGCTAGTTCAGTTAAACATTAGGAAAAAAATAACAGCTCTTGAGCAATACAAAGTGCAGGCCTGATGTGTGTATTCACTGACTTAGTCACATGTTGCCTTGTTTGCTTAAGTAAAGTCTATATACTAGACAAAAGCTACTCTAGGACTTAGAGTTATTTATTTAATCAAAAGTTCTGTAAGTCATGAGATGAAAATAAACTCTACATTCATTTTCTATATAAAAGATTAATAATATTTCCGAGTGATTTAGCAGTTCTTCCCACTGGTGTCAGTTTGTGCTACAGACAAGGGAAAAACCAGCTGTGTTTCCTGACTATCACACAGAATTACCTAACAGATTAAGTAGCTAATAGGAAGTAAAACATTAAAAAGTATATCCAGAATAATGGATTGTCATATACTTTCCATGCAAAAATTCTTTTTAAAGCATATAATCCTTGGTTTCTTGTTTTTTCAAAACCCACAAAAATAGAGATTTTATTTCAAGGCAGAAAACAAGGGAGTTGTAACTTGATGTCACCTTTTTTTTTTTTTTTGGTCATGTCTGCTTCTTCTCCTGTGAGATTTTCAGAGCCCAGAATAAATCATTAAGTCATGCTGATATATTTTTGGATGTTTTATGGAAGACTGTTTCTATACTTCTGAAGAACCTCTTGACTGTCAGAAATGAAGTATATATAGAAAAGTTTTGATTTACTTGCCAAGCTAGCATTTAGCTCTCACAAAAATTCCCAGGAACAAAAAAGATCAAAGTTAAGGTTACTTCAGTACTTATTTGATAGTATTGTAAACATGGTCTCTATTAAAAATTGTATAACATTCATGGCCATGCTACTTGGCAAGTGTTTATTTCATCAATACAAGTTGCATTTGGGGATAGGAATAACTATTTATACTCTAGACAAGACATATCCACTAACTGAGCCAGCATGTCTTTGTTTCAGCTCTTAAGAACAATGTTAGGTTGAAAGCTAAATGTGTGCTTTCTCTTAACTTATGCTGTACTTCTGGATGATACTTATGAGAAAGAGAAATCTGTCCCAAAAAAACTTTCAGGATACGTAAAACTTCAAACTAAATTTTGAATTCAGATACTTCCAATTACCAAGCCTGAAAAGGCATTTTGCAAAAATAATCATTCTGTTTAAATAGGGTATTATTAGACTTGCATTTTAATAAACAGCTCTGCATGATATCAATTAAACAATTGTCTATGTAAAACTTTATTATTTATTTGTTAGATTTTGATTACTGTTGCTAGGCCTGAAGGAAGCTAATTATTTCATCTCAATGCCAGGTTTATAAGTTAGCTGTCTTTAAACAGTTGCAGCTTGAATAATTTATCAAGGTTTGAAGGAGTAATTCATTATGGATTTTTAAGAAATACTATATATAAAAATAAAGCTGTGTGTCTTAGTTTTAGAATAACACTTTAAAATATTTAACTAAAACATTTTCTCTTTCTTCTAATTAAAGATTTTGAGAGACTAAGTTTCTATTCCTGGATGCCACAGCCTTAGAGGCATAACTTACAAACAGGAGTAACTAATGAGACAAGTCCTAGCTGTCTACCTCAGCCGTGCTGTTTCTGTTAAAAGCACAGCTCTAGATTTTTTTGTTACATCATTGCTGGTTTGTCTTGAAACTGGACTGTAGTTCGTATGCTCAGTAACTTCTTCAGGAGTTCTTTCACAAGAAATTCAGACGCCTTAATCTGTGCATCTGGAATGGAGCAGACACTTGGGACAGCATCCTCATCAGCAGTCACATATGTTATCCCTACTTAAAAGTCTGAGCCTTTAGTGTTTGACCTTTAAGTAAGCTAACGAGGCACCAAAGTTTTCAAGAGCTTCAACATGCTCTTTTACTTTGGATGCCTACTTTGAAATCTGAAAACTGTTTTTTCAGTTGCCCAGGCAAAGCAACCCAAACTGAACCAAATTTTAGCTACTGTTTAACTCTTCTAGAGTTGCAGACAAGTCATAAAAGCTCAGATTTTTTTTTTAGAAGCTAGGACCCTGCTGTCCCTATATATATTTTTAATATGATAGATAAGATCTTGAAATACAAAGTAAATTGTTTTTCTTGTAAAATGTCCCTGCTTCATCAGAACATTTTCAAAATCTCAGAACTTTTTCATTGTGCTGATGAAGACTGTATGGGGGTGACATTAAAAACAAGGGAGGGATCCCAACCTCCAGCTTTGTTTTTTGGAGTTTCTTAATGCAGTGGTATTATCGTCATTCAGAATTCAATGAGAAAATGGATTGGGTTTTTTTTTTTTAATTTCTCTTCAGAAAAGGTAGAAAGAACTACCTAAAGAATCTAACTGTGTTCGTTTCACTCAGGAGCAAAAGATCCTATCATCTACGTAAGTAGAGTAGTTGGTACTTATGCAGGAGGCAAAGGAAGAGGGGTCTCAGTGAGATTTGAATTAAATTGTTTTCAGTCTTCCCTTTTCAGTAGTATAGCTGAACCAAGCAAATAATACTACAAGACCCCATACAGGCAAGTGTTGTTTTTCGGGGAGTTGAGATTGGGGGTGTTGTTTTGGGGGGGGTGTTAATTAATTTCTCTGCAAGAAATGAGTCAGACAACAAAATGCTATCATAGAGGCAAAACATAACTACAAGAAAGTTATGTTGTGTAATGTACTATCTTACTTTCCAGTGATAATAACACCAGTTTATTTGGTTTTTCTGAAACTGTTGTTCACCTTCCCCTGGCAGAATTGAGTCCCTATGCTTACTCAAGGGCACTTTCATGTTTGTTGTTGAAAAGCTGAACAGAAGTAGTGATCTATATTATCAGATGAATCCTGTCTACAGTTGTTGCTGGAAGAATATTTATTTGAAGCTCAAGGAATGAACTATAATTGAATACTTGATTTAAACAAACAAACAAACAAACAAAGAAAACTTAATTCTGTAATTATTTTAGGTAGTATCATAAGGACTGTATTTATTAAAGTTAACTTTGTTCAAAAAACAGCATCCTTATGGCAAAATTAATAGTTGTCCTAAAACTTTTTCCATTTAAGTTATTAAATCAGCATTTCACTGTGTTAAAATTAAGATAAAGAAGTTATTTTCTGAGATGCTTATCTGATTTTTTATGGATTATAGCTGTAAAATCACAGAATACTTTCCAGACAATTTTGACAGAAAGTCATATTATTTCATGAGAACTTCTGGTTCTATGTTCAGAAGACACATGCTACTATTTTTTTTTTTTAATTTGACACATAATGTGCTTAAGAAACAAAATAATATTGCTACCAGCAGGTTATATGCTTCTAAAAACAGTAGAAGAATTTAATGGAAATTTTGTTTTAAAACCCATTTAAATCAGAAAATATTATTTTGCTCAAATCTCCTGGTAAAAAATTATGACGTTGTAAGTTCCCTATGAAAATGCTTAATTTTTTCTTTTTCATTTTTCTAAATTAATAAGTTCTCCAAATATTTTATTTTCATGTTGTATTTCCTAACAGCAGGAATATGTATGCTAATGTCATGGTGCCTATTTCAGATGTGATAACAAACTCAGTACTCAAAATATAAAGTAAATGGATTTTTTTTTTTAAATTGGGTGATAATTTGGTAGATCAAGTTTTGTGTCAGTGAACCTGTGAGATATTTCTACATTTTGAATAAGAAAAGCTGCACATTTAGCATAGAATACATTGTACTTAATTTTAGCCATTTACAATCATGCTTCTAGTCTAAGCCACACTATCTGTCTCTTTTTTGCAATCATTTAAGAAAGGTGGAGGCAACTCAATACACTATTTATTCCATCTTGGAGTTTGTTATACTGTGCCATCATGGTAATACTTATGAAATCTTACTAAGTGCCCATTGTGCTGAGATAGCATGACCTAAAAAAAGTATTAAAAATAAAAATATTCTAAAGCACTCTATGTTCTTTCAAGGTATTTTCCAAAAGTGAATTTTACCCAAATTTTCATTTATCTGAAACTATAAAATGGCTTTTTGGGCTTTAGAGGGTTTGTTTCTTCTTATTTTGGAGTGATGGTAACACATTCTGAAATAGACATCAGACAGATGTCTATTTCAAATCAGACATCTGAGTTAAGCCACAGAGTATTGTTCCAACCACTTTCTTTTTTTTTTTTTTTAAAGATAATATGTCTTAATTTTAACCTTAAAATTTACTTCATTTTAGTGTTTCTAGGAGTACAATTTATTATTCCTAGAGTTTGGTGCAGTTGCATTCAGTTGTTACTGATATTTTGTTATGAAGCATATAGCTTTATGCATGGTTAGTCTTATTTCCCTAGAACTACTGCTTCTTGATATAAGTTTACTACTATTTAATAATATATCAGCCATTCCGGATTTAACATCTCATTCTAAGCTTTATAATTAATCTAGGCAATCAGTAAATTATTAGTCCTTGTTTGTTTGTATATTCATTATCAGTTTGTTTCTTCAGACTCTATGTAATATACTAAAAGCCACAATCTCAGGAATTAACTGCCTTATAAGTTTGTGGTTTAAGTACTACCATAGCTAAAAGAAACATCCCTATTGTCACAGCCTCCCTTTCACATCTACTGACATTACTCTCCTTTCTAACATCTCCTCTAACTGAAGATTAATACGAAGGGAGGGATTTCTGTTTCCAGCTTTCCCTTTCTACTTTTTGTCTTTTGAGCTTCAGTGTCCTCAATTTTTTCACCGAAATTAAGTCACAGAGTTTCTGGAGCTGGAGAGTTTCATTAAGAATGTGTATTAACTATACCTTTTCCTAGTCCCTTAAGAAGAAAATAAAAGCTGTATAAAACGCTCCGTCTTTTCTGGCAAGGATGTTACCCTTTAAAACAGTTCTTAGAAAATTCCTCTCCATGAATTTGGTGGATGTCTAATCGATAGTCATCTTCTGATATTTTTTGCTCTCTTTTCATTTGTAGCCAATTTTCTGTTCTCTCAGCTTTGTCCTTCATTATTAATGCAAGACCGTTAGTAACATAATCATAGGAGAGAATCTGTGTCGGCAGTTTTCCCTCTGCTTTTCGAAGGTGACTCCGCTGCTCCTATTCTGATGATCTGTGGTAGTATTTGCTGTTACTTTTGAGTTCCTCTGTGCTCTATTTCACCCTTATTTTGAAGTCTGCATGGAAACCCTTCTCCTCCACCCAAACCGCGCAAAGCAGCAACACACAAATACCAATCTCTGTAAAAGTTTGCAGGTTTATGAATTGCAGCCATCCTTCACAGGTGTAAACAATTCAAAACTTTTTATTTCCTCTTTTAAAAACTTTAGCTATCCCACAATCTCCGCAGGGAAACCTGTGGGTCAACTGGTATGTAATCTGCTGGTAACTTGTGCTGCATATATTATTAATTGTGTTGAAATGAAGTATTTTCCCTTTTTCTGTTCATAAAGTAATCACAGAACTCCACAGATCAGTCCAAAACTTCACAGATTTCTAGAGTTCGCTGCCTTAAACAAAACTAGCTCAAGTTCACAAGTCTCAAAATATTATAGAATATCTAACAGGTATTCTTGATAACCCACTATTCATCCATTTATCCATGCATGATTGACATGGATTTATTTCTCTTCCCATCCATTTCCACATTTGTTTCTCTTCCACTAGTTTCCATGGTCACTGGATTTCTTCTCACATTTCTGTTTCTCTACTACTTCTCCATTTTTTCCTGCTCAGTGCTGCTTTTTCTTCACCATTCAGTAATTGCATTTCAAACCTTTTATGGTTTTCCATTTCCCAGATGATGAAAAATATTCCTAGAAGAAATCTTTTAATCTGTCCTTCTGTTCCATTTCTGCTCCAGTGTAATTATTCCAATTAATATTATCTGTTGGTTAGACCCTGTAACTTTTCTAATTCCTCACTGCCTAACTCTAGACTTTTTTATCAAATCCTTTTTTCATTTTTAGGGCTCTGACTTCATCTACATTTATCCTCAAATTCCACCAGTCATTCCTGTCTGATGTATCTTCTCATTTTAATTTTTCACATTTTGGCAGCCCTAAAAAGGAGGTACAAAAATACCTCTCATCTCCCCTGACAATTCTGAATTTTATTTGTTTGGTATTATTCTTATTTTTCAGTATTTCTAGTTTTTATTCCGGGAAAAAAAGAAAAATGTAGCTATGTAATTTTTGTAACTTAAAAAATCTTTTTATGTGTGTGTGTGGAATAACTACTGGAGTAACTATTATGTTCATTGATGTTTCTGATATTTGTTTCTATTAATGTACAACAAGGCATTTCTTTTAGCCATTATAATATGGAATGTTATATTTGCATGCTTGTTTCATCATCTTGATAAAATCAGCAAATGCTGTGTCTGATTCAAGCAGATTCAGAAAAACCTTCACTCTAAAACAGTGACTGTATATTGCTATACCACTTCTGAACAATGTTGGCTCCTTTGCTGTTACAGAAGATTTTTGCTACTTGAATCTTCTGGCAAATAGGTTTATATATTGGCTTGTACTTTTTAACTGTTATGAATGTTGGATAAGTAATAATTTTTATTTTTTGCGGTTTAAGTTTTCTTTTACCTACTTTTTTTTAATGTCACAGATTTTCTGGTCTTTATGTTATCTTAGGGAAATGCTGTATACTTTCCAAATATACTTTATTTTTCTCATTTCCAAAACACAGAATTTCACACTGTGACAAGATTTATTTTTCCTTTTCAAAATATGTAACATAAAAAGCAACCAGGACTAATTCATGAAATTATAGATCATTAATTCCTTGCCTATTCTATGTGGTTTCCCAGTATTACAAAGACTATGGATTCTCTGAGATCCTTCCAGTTCTGTGACCCACCTCTTTTTCAAAACAACTTTTTCCCCTCCCCCCCATGCCTGCAGGCTTGTTCCTCTTCATTAACATACTCAAACTTAATCTCTTCCATCTGGCAACCCGTCCTTTGGGCTGCAGTCTGAGGATCTTTTATAGACATTTGTGCTGCTACTCTGCACTGTTCATATTTTCCTCTAGTTGCTGTAGCTATAAGTGACATATAGCAAACTGCATTTGTACATGAACAAGGGACTGGGTTTTACAGCCATGAAGCTGCTGTCACAGATGCTGACTGCCCACAGGGTGGACAAAGGCCTGCTGTTTAGGAGAGCTAGTATTCATAAGTTAAAGAAACAATTCTCATACACTTCACTGCAGCAATGGCCATAGGAGTTAGCAGAAAATCTTTTCAGAAGTTGTCTTTTAAATGTTCAAGCTATGGAGATGTTGTGAAAAGGTAGGAAGAACTTTGCTGACATTCCTCTTAGTTGTTTTGATGGCAGAGCACTTCACAATTTCTCCTCCAAGAGGGTAGTTGAGCTCCCTGAAACACTTTAGTCTATCTTGATAATCTTTGTCCCTAAATATATGGAAGAGTTGTTTGGTATTATTGTAAGATTGTTGTGCAGAATTCTGGGCAGATCTGAGGTTTAGAGCACTTGGGAGACTTCAAAGTTGTTTGTTCTAACTTGTCGAAGTCCACCTTGACTACCTAACACCTCTTTGCCTTTCCATTCTGTGCTGGCCTTTAACAAGAAAAATGTTGTTTGAAGGAGGAGAACATATACATCAAGCAACTGATGATGACAGTGGCAGTGAAACAGAATTTGTAACCCTCCAGTAACTGCAATAAAATAGAGCTTGTTCCATTAAAACATGTACTTTCTATGTATGAAATACTGCACATCTGAAATTTGGGATTAAGTTGCTGCATGCACACTGTTCCAAATAAAATTTTTCATTGTTAGTAACCTTGTAATATAACTATTTTTATGCCAGTCCTCATTATGATGAGAAAGGTTTATATTGGATGATACTATAGTTTATAATGAAATTATCTTGACAGTGAAACTCATGGTGTGGACTTCCTTGAGTCATGTGTTTTAGGGTGCATTTTAAATAACTGTTCAGTTGAAGGGATATAGATATATTTCTTTTTTCTTTTCTGAAGTCTGTAGAAATAGCTCATGAATGATGCTATAAACTTTTAGTTCTTAAAAAAAATTCATTACAGTGTGCTTAATATGCACTTCTTCATTCAAACAAGCCTGATACAAAATGTCACTTAACTGGTATAAGATATGGAGCAATGAGAAATTACATATAATCTAGTTGGCTGTAGAAATAAGGATTATTAATAATATACATTATTAAGTAAAGTAAAGCTTATTGAAATATTGTACTTGTCACAGAAATAAATTACTAAAATTACTTGATTTAGTCAAGTCACTTCTAGGAAAAATGAATTGTAGCAGAAAGTGATATGGGTGATTTGCAGATGTGCTGTCTTCTAGGACTGACTTGTGCCTAGTACATAATAAGAAATGTAGTTCTGCTGATTTACAGCCATCATTTAGAACTACCTAGTAGCTACCTAAAGTCCTGAAAAATCTTAAAGCCTAAATAATATTCACAGGATTAGAATATAAGTATTTCTGAAGCACTGTAATTTATGGGCTAGACAATTTAACACTGATTCAGTCCATAGCGCTGCGCTTTTAAAGCAGGCTAAATTCTTAGTTTTAGGCTGGAACTTGTGGCTACAGTCTTCTACTTACTAGTATTTTTTATCTAATCCAGAGATGTAATAATGTAACTTTTTAGGAAAATCCCACAGATTTTTTTTATCTATAATGCAGATGATGAAACTCAACCATTCAAAACGTTCTGTAAGTATAGCCATCAGTTTTTCAGGTGTCTGCTCTCTTTCTAAAACAATGTAGGAAAAGTATCTTGTCTTTTTATTAAAGATGTTGCTCAAAGAGTCAAAAATAAATCTTAGAGTAACTAGTTAAGATTCAGAAACCTTTTCTTTAGGGTTGAGATACCATCTTCTAGTATCTGGAAGTATTTAATAACATTGTAGGATAGACTTCTATAGAAAACTGTGGGAAGAAATTTCCATTCTGTTTTAAAAAGCCATATATATAATTTGTGATTAGGAATAATGTTTGTGTTCTGTTTTCTCAAAATTTTAATTTTGCGCTATTATTATACATTTCAAACTTCAAATAGAATTAATCCTCTGACAATTTCATCACTTCTATACTTAGCACTTCATTAAAATAGTGGCTTTAAAATCTCGTTTACTTTTAGCTGAGAATATACAGTATTCTTCAGACTGATTGGTCAAAGTAATGGATTATCAGATTAAACACAGAACAAATTAAAAATGTAGGCTTTTTAGTCTTTGAATATTTCTTAATTTCATAAAAATGTTTTCTTACATAGTTGTATCATTCTTATCAACCTAAGAGTCTTTTTTTATTAGTACTGTCAAGACACATACCATTTCAGAGAACTCTTGTGTTCAAAAGAGTTTCATTAGTATCTGTACTCCTGTTCCATTATGACTTACTCTTAAATGGAAATAAAAAGGGAAAGTTTCTTGCCTTTCAAAAAAATCACTATGATAAGAAGCCTTTAGTATTATCTTTGATATCATCAGTTTAAAATACAGACAGAGAGTGCACAAGGAGACTTTCAACTTTGCCTTTTAAACCATGGGGCAGTTTTCTGCCCATTTTTTTATTTATATCACATCAGAGTCAA
This sequence comes from Chiroxiphia lanceolata, assembly GCF_009829145.1. Classification (NCBI taxonomy): domain Eukaryota; kingdom Metazoa; phylum Chordata; class Aves; order Passeriformes; family Pipridae; genus Chiroxiphia; species Chiroxiphia lanceolata. The sequence goes on along the minus strand of NC_045638.1, from coordinate 69,108,377 downwards.
GAGGATTTAACAGTCACAATAAAATTACTCAATGCTCAGCCTAGGAGGAGAAATGATGGACACATACTTCAGACTAACACATCTGTGAGGAAAAACTGTATTATAACACAAAACCAAAGTAAACTATTTTAGTTACCAAAGATAATTGGTACTCAAGATGGCAAGATAGTTCTATAGGACATAGGCTAGGCCATTAATGCTGCATCTTCTCACCTGGGAGCTCAGAGGCACTGCTTCAGCTTTACACAAGGTGCTCTGAATTGCTCTCAGAGACGAAGCAGCTCCCACTGAACTCCTGAAGTTGCCTCCTCACTGTTTTTAAATAAGTAAAAGGCCTGTTCTGCAAGGCAGCAATGAAAGTAGGACCTTCACACAAACTCAAGAAGCATATAGTGAAAATGCCCTTTGGAATGCAAAAGCCACCAATGTTGACTAAAAATTATGGTGTGCTGCATCTGAAAGTTTGTAAGTGGCTGGAAGTTAGGCTGCTAGATCCACTCCTCTTGGTGCTCTGCCCTCCAGAACTGATCCAGGTCTCATTAGTGGTAAAGTCGGACAATAACTCATGAAAGCATTAAAAAAGTGGTTAACTGGACTGTAAAAAAAGAAAAGGTCTGTTCTACCTTAACATATTTCTTCCTTTCCTCTGGAAGTGGCTACCAGCACATAGCTTCTCAAAATTAAGGCTATATAGAAAACAGTGGCCGAAGTAATACCTAGAAAAATCCAGGAAAGATATAGCCCTTATTCATGAGCAAAAAACTTTTTTTTTTTTTTTTAATTTGCCTTTTGACCATGCACCTCCAGAGTATTTCAATATTGCAAATAGATTGAAAATGACTGATTCAAAGCAGTGGTTCCATAGTTATGGTCTGCAAGGTCATGATCTGCAGAATAATTTTAAGGATATAAGGATATAGTGTTTAATTATGAGTTTGATGATAAGGATGCATCCACAAACATTTTGGGTGATCCAAAACATGTTTAAAATGTTGGCTTAAAATGCAGCTTTGCCCAAATATCTTACAAAAACATGCAGAAGGTTTGTGTTGATAAGATCAAGAAGTCGTCTTAAAGTGGAGCTGGTCATTTTGTTAGAAACAAAGTCAAATACCAGATGATTATACATGTGTATGTTTTGACTTTAATATAGATTAACAATGGTTTGTATCACTCTACAGGAGTTTAATATACTTCTTAATATAAAAGGCAATGTAACACAAAGATGGCCATGGTTCTTAATGGCTTGTATTAGCTGGAAGCTATAAAATCATCCTTAGTACTCTGTTAGAGCTGGAATAATAATTTACCAAGACAATTACCACATGGTGGAACTTTTTTTCTGCTCTAATTCAGTGTTATTAATAATGAATAAAATTGCAATTTTCTCAGGTTGCTAGGGGCAGTAGGGAATTATTTCAATGAATATTTCAGCACATTAGTTTAATCATAGTTCACAAAATTCAAGTGGGCAATATTTTATACTTCTAAGTTCAGTCTGCTAAGGGACCATAGTCATTAAATTGCAAACTATTTGCACTGAGGTCCATTCTATGATTTACTAGCCTTGTTAAAAACACTGTAAAAGAAAGCAAGCTGTGCCATTAATACTTGTAATTTGATGCTGCATTTGTTAATGGGCTCAGTGTGATTAATGTTTTTAGCAACGGGCAGAGCATTTTGAGACAGGCAGTACTGGGGCTTATAACATATAAATGCATGTAAAGAAATGCTAGAATATTGTAAGTGTTAGTAATAAATGGTTTTAAAAGATTGTATACCCGAAATGGAAAAGCAGCAGTGAAATTATACTGTAATGCGTGTAAATACAGTTCAAGCCATGGTAGGTGCTGATGTGTGTGTTCTTTATTTTCTAGCCAACTGCATGACTTCTGGCGCTTGGATTACTGGGAAGATGATTTGCGCCGACGGAGGCGATTTGTTCGTAATGCTTTTGGGTCTACTCATGCTGATGCTCTCCTAAAAGCTGCTGTGGAATATGGTCAGTATTAGCTCATGCTTAAAAATATAGCTCATGATGTTTTCTTGATGTCCATGAATCCCTGAGAATCATGTCCCTTCTTTTCTAGTGACAGTACTGAGAATTCCTAGGACAACATATTCTTAGAAAAATGATTCTTTCAATTCTTACGCTGTAATGAACCAGAAGGCTTGAGCTTGTGGGCTGTTAAATTCTCTGATCCCCGAGGGATTCACATAATACTTCTCTAGCGTTCCCAGAAACTAATTTTGAGACACTGGTAAAAGCAACTAACTTGTCTCTCCAGAGTGACTGAACAAAACTTTTAGGTCATCAAACTAATGTGTCATAACAGTTCCACTGGAGACCTTTCATGAATGAGGAATTAAAAAAATATCAGAATTTTTATTCTGGCATGCATAATTTCAGACAAAAGTATTTTTTTTCCTGCAAATCATGAAATGTGTAAGAATGTGTTTAAAATATTTATTTTTAAGGATAACTTGTGATTTGAGTAGTGAACTGACTACATAGAAGCTTCAGGAACTGAAGAATTAGATGATGTTTGATTTTCATGGAGATGTAGATGAAGTATAAAAGAGGAAGAAGGAACATGCTTACAAATTCCCTTATATCATCTACAAGTTCATATGTTAGTGACTTCTGTACAGCAACTTGAGTCTGAATACTCAAAAAATCTAAAGCAAATTTATTTCTTACTTTTGAGCTGGCGAACCTCTCTAACATATCAAAGATGGTTTTCTGTCTTTTTTTTTTTTGAATCTGTAATGCTGAAAAGAAAATGCTATGATTTGTTAGCATTTAGGAGTAAAAAATGGAAGTAATCATTCACAAAGCAAGTTGAACCTTTCAGCTGATGTGTAGCCAAAGGCTAATGTTGCCGGAAGTTCTGAATATGATAGATATAAAGCTAATTCTGTGTGACCTACACATTTCACCAACTTTGCAGTTGTTGAAGCAAATAGTTGGGATTCAAACAAGCTTAGACATATGAATTAATATCTGTGTGTGCAGGTATACTAGCAAGTGTAACTTAATACTTATTTAAACACGAAGGCTATCGTGTGCAGGACTTCAAGTCATAAACTGCTCATGAGTTGGGTTAAGGAAGCCATTTCCCCCAGTGGTATGTACTATTTCATATTTGACAAAGGGTTATTTTCTCCACATTCATCTAAAACATCAAAATAAAGATTTTATGAGAGGTAGGTACAAAACTGCACTAATTTCTGTGCTGCTTTTGAAAGGCAAATAATCATCAAAAGCACAGACTTTATATAACACCTGTTAGTGCATTCAGCGTACAGGAAGATTAAAGCTCAGGTGTGTACACAGGTGGTGCACATCAAACGTAGTGGTGAATAAAAATTAAAATAGACTGAAGTTTGCGGAATTAAAATAAATAATTCTAGCTTTTCTCATATCTGTTAAAATTAACATGGAATTTTAAACCAGCATGCATTAAAGTTATAATTCATGGTTTCTATCTAGATGTACTTACTTTTCAGAGGCTTAAGCTTTTGGATTTTAATAGTGAAACTTTTAGCTGACCTTTTTCTGTAAGAAAACATCCCTAACACTGATGTTATTTTTATGCCTCTTGGTGTTACTAATGAGTTGAATAATTTATGAGGTTGTCATGTGAAAAGGATTTGGTGCAGTTTGATGTACTTTTAGCCTCTGGTGTTGGAATGTGATTAATAAAGAGCTAGAGGCAGATTTCTTTTTTTTCCATAGGGTTTAACATTCATTGTGGCTGGTTTTTTTTATTGGCTTTGTTTTGGTAATTTTGTTTGGAACAGTTTGATAGTAAAATGCCCCTAGCTTTTAAAACTGAGCATATCATACTACAGAAAGAATTTAAAGCATTAAAAAAAAAAAATCATACTGCATAGTTTTCCAGTAACAAATTTTATTTCCTGACCTCAGATACTTTGTTTCTGAGAAATAAAGTATTCATCAAAGCAAAATTTGTTTGGCTTTTGTTTCAATTTTTCATCTTGACTGATACCTCTAGTACAAGTAATGCTATTTTGAGTATCAGTAGAATAGTGAAAACATCTTAAAAGTTTTTGTTATCTACATTGACTGTCAGTTATCATTTAGGATTCTGTGCATAAATATTGCAATGGAGGAATGTTTAGTCAAAGCCTAAGTCAGCAAGCTTCTCAGTGTCTACGATCAAAGGCATCAACTTAAATAGGTCTGATCAGGCATTGCAGAAGAGGGCAGGCAGTTTCAGCTGAGCAAAAATCACAGAGCAAAGATGACAAAATTAATCAGTCATTTCTTTGGCAGTAAATAATAAGATAGGCTGAGGGTTGCAGATGAGAGAATTTCGAGATTCCTTGGAGATGCGCCTGCTTAACACCTGATTTATCTGAGCTTGTGCAGCCATAAAGATATGACCTTGATAAACAAAAAAGTGCTTCACAGCTACTCTAGTATTAAATCAGAGTCAATGTTGGATGTATGGAGACTGTAATTATATAATATTTGCTATCATTAAGGAATAGAAGAGTCTCGGAAATTAAAACTATGTCTATGATCTACATGTTTGTTTTAAAGAAGTAATAAAAAAGGTTAAATTCTACCTTGAAATGCTTAAAAAATGTTATTTTAGCTAATAGTGACTTCTTTCTGTAGGAAACATGCTATGTTATCTACTCCTGGAAAATAATATTATCTCAAAAAAATTCTGCTACAGTGAAGTTTCTATGTAACTACAGTCTGTTAGTCAACTCTGTATGCATGTTTGGATGTCCATCTTTTATAAAATATAATATGCGTACATATTTGTATGTGCGTGTGCATATGCATACATATGAATATATGTTCAAAGTAACTGACAAGTAAAAAAATATTTCAGTGAGAAATTATGACGTATTTCTATGGCTGTATAAACCTGTGTGGAAAATTATAGTTTATTCTTATGGCTATATACTTAGCTGTCCGTAGAGATTGTATGTATGTCAGAGTCATAGCAACATTTTCCTTTGAGATTAGTCTGCTCCATTTCTAAGAATTTTATGTTAGGCATTGGATTTGTTTGCAATCTCTTAAAATTGCTTTCATATCCAGATTTAAAATGAAGGCATAATTAGTTCAGCATTGTATCTGCTGTGCCCTTTCACTTTAGTTAAATTCTTACTTGAATCGAAATATAGATTCATTTCTTCCTTTTGTGATGCTAAAAGAATGCTACTTACTGCAGTATCAAAGTGCAAGCTGTAATGGGATATTTAACTACCTGGAAATTTTTAGTAGAGTTTTAATTTTGTAGTGTCAGTAACTTAAACAGTTCTTATTCTAAGTTTAGATGGAATTTCAATATAATTGATTAAATTGTAGACTGAAAAGAAAGAAACAAAACAGAAAAGATTGTATAAATTATTATAAACTCTACTTTTCCTCCCCAAATTTTACTGCAGTAGATACGCGAAATATGCAGGTATGACCCACAAGTCTTCTGTACATGTGGTGAAAGAACTGTCTCTTCGAGTTAATCACCTTAACAGTTTACAGTCATTGGAGATTAGTATAGAAGAGACACTACTGTACCACCCTGCCAGTAAGACAGAATACAGGTCCACAAAGGTCAACTTAAGAGCAAAGTAGTTCCTTTATTAAGCTTTGATCTTTCAGTCTTTAAAGATTGTGGTCTACAAACAATTTGTATATAGATGGAGTACAAGAAAGGCCACATTTTCTAGACTACACTGGAGAAAATGGACATGAACTCAGTGCCCATGTTCTAAACATACATGTGTAAGCTGGTCAAATATATCTAGTGTCTGTGCTCAAGAATATTTAGCCTGTTAAGCTGATTATCATGACAGATCTTAAATGCTTAGAATGGAAAAAAAAAAAAGTCCTTTGTAATGTAATATGTAATACATTCAGGTTTTGAAATAAAGCTACGTATGTTTTATATGTGCAATATAGCCACATACGGCTTTTGAACTTGCATATTTTAAGATGCTTATTCCACTATATGTTTGGACATCTAATTAGCAATCTTATTTCAAGGGCAGTTCTAGCTGAAGCAGACTGCAGATGGCTCCTTCTGGGACTTGTCTTTAGTGTTATAAGCTTCACCAAAATACTGTGTGTGCTTATTATCAGAAATATGGTCTCATTACACAAGCAGAATTAAAAAGCATCAGGTTTGGAAATCTGAAATGTTCAGAAACATTGGAATATTTGTAAATCTGAAATCTGTTTTCATGATAGCAGATGAATTTTAATGGACCATCAAAGATTCCTTCAGGCGTCTGAAGGACTTAAATTCCCAGAACATTTAGCTTCAAACAAGTGCTACCTTAAAAGAAAGTCTGTGTGAGTTCCCTGCTATGAAACTGGGGAGCTGAAATACATGGGAACCCATACTCAAACCCATACTCTTCAGAGTGAAGTATCTGCGTGTCTCAGGGACCCTAAAGGAAGAATCAATTATTTTGAGGTCCTCAATGTTAGAGAAATGTCTCGAGATGAACTTTCAGAAACTCTAGCTCTAGAGCAACCCCTCAGTGCTGAGAAGTCCAAAGCAGTTGATTCCCACAGCTTCTGAGTTCTATCTCATGAACTGCTGGGCTCCCTTCCTTCTGCAGACAGTATTAGAAGACCATCGAGGGAGGAGTGTCCAGGGAACCTGTTAAGAAGCTAGTTTCATTTGGTATGGCCCAAATGTTGTTCTAGAAAGTTAAGTCAGTGTTTTACAAACAAATTTACCTGATAATTTCACCTGATATTTGAAGAAATCATAATGTCCCATGAACTGGAGATGCTCAATTTCATCATCTCTGTTCAGAAACTGTGTTGTAAAATCAAACACGTTATTCTAGGAAGTCTGAATGTCCACCTAGAAGCTAGTCTTCATTTCCCTCCTGCATTTTAAGTTTTAGACTTTGATTTATTAGATTGTTGACACTAATGACATTGCTAATAACGTAGAGGTGTCTTTTGTCAGTGAAAATACCACTGTTGTTTACAGTAAATTCAAGACTTTCTGTCAAAGTTACTGCATAATTTTATATATCTGAAAAAGTTAGTTTACTTTTTTTCAGTCATAAAGATCTCAGACTTCGTTGTCTTCACCCTGTCTTTTTTCTGTGCTTATTGAAAATACCTAATATATTTTCAGAACAATTTCAATAACACTGATTTCAGAATCATCTATAAGAAAGAAATAGATTTTTTCATTAACTGATTCCAAACTGAAAGCAAGTTGGAGACAACTGACACTGGATCATCACTTATCATAGTTTTGCTAGCAGGCCCACTAAATACATAAAACACAGTTACTTTTCTAGGTGTATCTGCAGTGAGAGCATTCTGTATGTACCATCTAAGAGATTAAAGACCAAATTATGCTTTCAGTTTTGTCTATGAAATATTGTTTTCTTATACTATGTCTACATGAACAGCCTTACTGTCAGGGTTGAGTTTGTAGATCCTTTTGTTGGGTTCTTTAACATTTACTTTTACTTCTAAACTGATCCAGGTATCTATTGATCACTAGTGACAGGACAAAAGGCAACAGGCATAAAAATTTTTTTTAATGTCATGGTGGACAAACAATGGACAGGTTGTCCAAAGAAGTTGTGTGGTCTCCATCCTTGGAAATAATGACATGGCCCTCTTGAGCCTTATCTTTCCAAGATAAACAAAGAATATCTACAGAATATCTGGATCAGTTTAGTAGTAAAACTAAGTGTAAAAGAATATCTATGTCTCTCTTGTACTGGGAAGCCTAGAACTGAATGCAGCACTCCAGGTGTGGCCTCACCAGAGCTTAGCAGAGAAGGATGACCTTCCTCAACCTACTGGCAACACTTTGTCTGATGCAGCCAAGGTTACCATTCACCATTGCTGGCTCATGTTCAACCTGGTGTCCATCAGGACCCCCAGTTCCTTTCTGGAGAGCTACTTTCCAGCAGGGGGACCCCCAGCATATACTGGAGCCTGGGGTTGCTCTTCCCCAGATACAGGACTTATCACTTCTTGTTGAACATCATGAGGTTCCTGTCAGCCCAGTTTTCCAGCCTGCTGAGATCCCTCTGGATTGGCAGCATGACTCTCTGGCATATCAGCCACTCCTCCCAGTTTCATGTCATGTGCAAACTTGCTGAGGGAACTCTCTGCCTCATCAGTCAGATCATTAATTAAGATGTTGAACAGGTATAAAACAGTTCTAATATCAATTTGCTCATGTTTGGTATATTTATTAATACTGAAGTTGAGTTTGTTGTGACTGCATAAGCCAAGACAATATTTTCGATCCTTCCCCCCCCCTCCCTTTAGTTAATGCACTAATTAGCCATGCACGCACACAGTTTCATAAAATATGTTGCTCTGGGGAATTCAGTTGATGACCCTTATCTAAGATAATTTCCCAAACTGATATTTAAGTAATATCTTAGGTATAAATACATAAGAGAAACTGAAGAATGAAAGCCCTTGGCTAAAAGGAAACCCTGTTCCCTCACCCCATTCATGCACACTTATTTTAACCTGTAAGTATATACCAGTTGACCATTAATTGTGAGCAGTTTTAAGAAATAGCACCTGCTTTATGGGCAGAAAACACACATATGTTACTTGATGTTCAGTGGTGAGCATTTTAAGAATATGTATGCAATCATTAAATTAATCCATAACAATGCTTCCATTTGGCAAGTAAGTCCTCTTTGTTCTTTAATCTACCATGTGAGACAAACATTCTGCTTCACTTGAAGCACCTAAAATAATACTTCTCCTATTACACAACTTCCTTTCAGTATATGAACTAACTTCCACATTGATTGTGAAGTCTCCAGTGTACTTTGAATGAGTTTATATCTGAATTGAGTGCCCGAAGGAATAACAAAAATTTGTCTTTTTTTCTAAGTGTAGCAATATAAGATTTTCATCTACAGCCTTATCATTGTAGCCCAACAGTGCCATCCGCTGCTTCTCCAAATAATCTTCCAAATATTTCATCCTCACAGGATTTTAGGGAAAATATTATATATTGTGTCCTGTTAATATTTTGCAGGGTAATTGCAAGATGCAGTTTTGTTTAAAGAAAGTCTAGGAAGAAAAGCTTGCACTAGGTAATCGAAGGATCTTAGTAGTGGGAATAATTAAATCTAAAATACTAGATTTAACTTGGTCTTATTTCTAATATTTCCTACCCTCTCAGTCATAAATATATTCTCATTAAACATATCTACTACTATGATAATCCTTATTTTTATAACCCACTATAATGTAATGAAAGGCACCTTCAAAATGTAAACAGCAATAGAATTAGCTTAGGTAGAGTACTGAACACTATTGTGCTGAATTGTACTGAATACTCAGTGTCTGAGCTTCTGCTCTTTGAGTAAGTGATGAAAATGAGTTGCAATTGCATCCTATTACTACTTTACAGTCTCTAAATATCTTCGTCCTGTTATATGGTATTTCTAGCATAGAAATTTTTGTGTCAGCTTTATAATAAGTTTTAAGAACAGTTTCATTAAATGGCCATTTTTTTTTTCTAATGATTTCCTCAGCTCTTGAATGTCAGAATCTCTGTCTTAATTCTAATTCAAACTTTTCACAAAACCAAATAGGATATGAAAACTTTTCCCTCAAAACCTCCGTGTTGGGTTTCAAATGCCTTTCCTTAGAGATTTTCAGGTTATCCGGCATGATCTGAATTTTAGCTGCTGTTATGGGTCTGAGCTAATAGATTTTACTGCAGAGTTTTCTAGTTTTTTACCAGCAGTTAGTATAACTAACTCTGTTTCTCACTTCTTCGTCTGAAAGTATATGGTGCCAGAGTGTTCTCGAAGTAATCAAATTGGCCTGGAAAACCATTCCTAAGACGTAAAAATTGCAACCACTGACAGTCTTAGAATTCTAGCTTCCTTTTTCTCCCTTCCATCATTATATTTTCATGTAAAAAGAATACACAATATCTGTCCATTCTGCCAAATGAAAGTAATTTATTTACCAAACCCCATAAATTACTGTGATGATAAATATTTTCAAATCCATGTGATGGATGTATTTTATCTATTTATTCATTTCTATACTTAACTGATAAAGAAATAGAAGTTCTTGACCCATGTATATTCAGTGAATCTTACAGAAACATTTCAGAAGAACATTCTGTCAATGAAAGTCTAGTAATAGTCCTTCAGGACAGATTTCACAGCTGGGTGAATTCAGGTCTCGGGACTCAGGTTTTAATACGTGCTTTTCGTATTCCTATTTTCTATGCTTTAAATCTCCATATTAAGGAGTAAAAGCACTTTAAATCTTCTTTGGCTATAGATAAAACACAAAATATTCCTTTTCTGAATTTTTTCCAGTCTTCTTATTCTTGATGTCTTGACTGCAGGACTTTGTTCTCCACTTTGTATGTAAGTGGAAATATGTATAGTTTGTGTTTTCTGAAGACCTGGCTAGGACAGCCTCCCTAGCACACAGCTGGAACGGAGGGACATTATTTCAGCAGTGCCTCAACCTTTGCAACCTAGAGTTAGGAGATCATAGTATAGATTTTAAAAGACTTTACTGTCTGACAGTCAATAGGAGGCATGACAGGCTTTCAGGCAATGGGCTCAGGTTTCTGCAAGTCTTTGGGCTACTTGCAAGGGTTAAGTCAACAGGATCAGATTGTGGGAATCTCTTCAATATAGGTGATTCCTTGTCTTTCACAAAACAAATGGAACTGGTATGTATAGATTTTGAAAATAAAGGAATTAATTTTCAGAGACAATATACATTTTAAGATACCTAAGTGTTTTGACTTACCTTTTTGCGCTGTTTAGCATTTATCACATAAAATCTATTTCTGTTATATCACATTAACATTACTGTAGACATCTTATGTACATAGTAAGATTTGTACACAAGAAACACAAATTAAAGAATGTGCTCACTAGCTATTCCATATCCTTACAAGTAGAGTGAGTTCTTCAATACCGCTTATTTTGTGCATTTCATTATTTTATAGTGCTAGCTTTGAAATGCACATGAAAAGTTCTCAGTACTGTGAGTTTCAGTGTGGTGCAAGTTACAGGGCAGGGATCAAGAAACACCTTGTGAAAGTAGTCTGTTAAAAGCCAAATACATTTTATGGAAAAGTTAAATATACCACTAACCAGCATGATAAGGAAGACACCTTGTTAAGAATTGTATCAGCATATTATGCATGTTTCCAATTATTTAATTTTGTTTTTCATATCAGGTACATTACATCATGGCATGACCTTTTTCTTATCCTTATTGTGTGCCTGAAGAGTGTCTCTCCCAGAGTGTTTATATAACGTCCTGAACATCATCTACAATAGATATACTTTCCCAGCTGAAAGAACTGTGCATAATGCTTGTGTGTTTTATTGGTGTCTCTTTTGCCATATAGCACAAGTCATTCAATCTTATGCCCGAAAAAAGCTGATCCTGTTGTCTAAATAGCAGCTCAGCTCTCATCTGAATGGAAAATAGTGTTGCTAGTGCTTCCAAATCTAACATAAGCATAGAAATTTTGCAAGTATCCCTGCAGTTACATGGAACGTTTGTGCTCCTTGTAATCTTTGTGAAGCAGAATGAAAGATGTCACAGACCCCATGCAGCAACTTAATGGAAGGTGAAATAAAATACTCCTCTCCTTTTTTCTTTACTGCTGACTGCTGCTAAGATTTCTGTGAATTAGCTTTCCTTAATACACACACGGGCTTTCTGCCTGGGACAGTGATTACCATTCACCCGTTTCAGAGACAAAACAATGGAAATCTTGTCAATTATCTGTTGATTGAACTGTTTTAATGACAGACTCTCAAAATCTTTTTATCGCTGATATTTTGTGTGCCACTACTGTTTCACTTTTCATCTTCTAGGCTGCATGAAACAAAGACATTTTATAACTGCTACTACTTTTGGTTAAAATAAGAATTAAAAAGAAATTAGTTTTAAACAAAGTGCAGAGTAAAAATCTGTTCTAAATCAAGGAAATAGCAAAGCTTTTATTTTAATTTGATAGATAATTGCTACATGGACAGATTACTTTGATAGATAATTGCTATTGCTAGATAATTGCTAACTCGGAGGAGATTATATATACAGCAGCCTGGCCCAAACAGAAGTGCTGTGTGTTGTTACTAGAATGTGGTCTCTTAGCAGCACTAAGAGTTAAACACAAATATCCCAGTGTTAAGGCCACATTGCTGCCTCACAAATGTGTATATCCTGTAGGTGCTGCCCTTTGTCTAGTGTTGCTATAGGCATTGATTGACCCTGAAATATAAGTTGTTCCTCCCACCAGTTACTGCTGAAGTGAAAATATGTAGACCACTTCTGAAGATATGGTCATCTGTGTGAGGACAAAATGAAATTTGTACAGATAGAAACCACAGTGCAGCACACTTGAAACAGTTGAAACTGTACCACAAAAGGCAGCATAATGGAAAGTAAATCTAGATGTTCTAATGACATTTTTATATTTACAAATTTATTTATATATAATGGTGACAATCCTTTTATGAAACAATTGCAGGTGACATTATGTTTAGGAGATTTTGTCTGTGTAAAAACTGCATAAGATGGTCCTTCTGTATGTCTCAGAAGAGCAGAATTTCACTTGAAAATATTACCATTCCAGAAAGCAATAGTAATTTCAGACATCAGCAAATGGCTCTCTCAAAGTACTGATCGTGAGCTGTTGAGTCTTTCTTCTGTAAATAAGTAGTCTTGATAGAAATTGAAATGGTTACCTAACTACTGGAATTACAATAGCTACTATAAAATAATTTTAAACTTACTTCCTCACCTTCATTCCCTGCGCTAGAGAATGAATTTTTTAGCTGTCCTATTATGTCTCTGTTCAGCAGCTGTTTCCAAAGAGCTGATCTGTTTTGGATCTCATAGCGAAAGCTTAAGTGATGAGGGGCAAAATTGCCTTCTAGCAAAGACGTAATCAGCCATGCTTTTGCCACAGAGAGGGAGAATTGAAAAATTAGAAGACAGACCACAATACTAGAGATATGTAGTATGTACTTTCTTTTTAAAAATATTCAGGTTTGGACCAATCCCATGGTTTGGAGGCACTAATTGTTAAATATTAGGTAAGGGTTAGAATTTTTGGGGTAGAGTACCCTAGTATAGGAGTTAAGATCAAATTTCTTAGAACTATAGAATCATAGAATCATAGGATAGCTTGAGTTGAAAGGGACTTTAAAGATAATTTAGTTCCATCTCCCCTTCCATAGAGAGGGATGCCACTTCCATTTCATGGAATTTGAGAGATGCCATGACATTCCTTACATGCCACTGCTTTATCAAGTGTTTGTATTTCCAAAGAGAATTTCATTTCTTTGTCATTATTAGCCTTTTCAATTAGAATTTTTTGGAAGCACGGAGCAAAAGTAAGGCCAGCATATGTGGGTGCAGTTCCTCAGTATGGAGTGTGCCACTTTAGAAGTCCAACAGTATTGATCCTGGCTTTAGGGTCTGCAAGCAAATATAATCAGAACATGGCTTTTTCTGAAGAATGTGTGCTTAGGAACTAATCTAAAACTTTCCAGACATAATCCAGGCCTGAATGTTAAGACATGACACAGAGGTATTTTTCACTTTTATGTCATCTTAAAAAGGTTTTATCAGATGCTATTTCAAAAACATAGAATACCTCGTTTAGCAGATTTATTTCATTATTTCATTATCATGTCATACATATTTAAATTCAATCACCTTTTGTTTCTTACCCGTTAATTGAATTTTTCTATTGAAATAGTTTAATTACCCTCTTCAGTGGCCTGTCTTAAGAAACCTTTGCTTACATGTGAATATTCTGAATTAAGGATAAATGAAATTCCTTTTTGCTGTCAAAACCAAATTGTGAAAACACATTGCATGGCTTTGAAAATCAGTACACTCTATTAGCAGACCTGTCAATATAAAAAGTGCATTCCATTTCCACCTCTTGCTCTAATAACCTTTTCTATGTTACTCAGAGGCAGTTCACATAATCAGAGTATATTGTCAGCTTACTGGAGTTGGGGAAGCATGAAATGAAAATCACGTTAATATTGATCCAATTCTCTTACTTGCTAGTGTCCTTGATGTCCTTTCCACTGAGCAATAACTGTTGGTGTGATGTAGGTATTTTCCACTCAGCTTTTACTGTACTTTCGTAAAATGGCTTGAAAGACATTTAGGAAAATTTAATTGCTCTTCATTATTTTGCTTGTGTATCATCCTTGCCTGTTGAAAGAATCCACAGCAGAATTTGGTTTCTTTCTGTAATTTATCAGAATATGCCAAGGTGCTGCCTTTCAAACTGTCAGGGATTTGTAGAAGTCATCAGTCATGAAATATGAATCCATTCTTGTATGTACAAGTTACAGTGGCAAACTACATCTTAATCCAAATATAAACATTTGACTGTTTAAAGTTCCCATTAGAGGGACTTCCTCTCGTTCCAGTCAGAATGAAGACTGCCTTTCAGGAGCCTGAAATACATTGAAACGTTTGCTGGACTGGGCATATCTGACTCTGTCACCTGCTGGCTGTTTGCAGTCAGTGCTGAATCACTGCAGGGTCCTTTCTCTTATGCTCAGAATTCCTGAAATCTCAAATATATGTAATGGCAATATTGACAACTTCTAAAACTTAATTTCACAACCACTCTGAATCTGTTTTCCTATCTGTAAACTAAAAAGTATAATAAGTGCCCACCATAGTACGTTCACCTTTATTTTTATGTAGGATCTTTTTATTAATATACAACATTCTGACTTTAACTACAAGTATTTATTGTTTAAAAAGCCTCAACCTCATCTGAGAAACGTGTTTATTCTGGCCTTGTCTGTATTTTCAGTCTCCTCAGTGGCATAGCTTGTGTCAGTCTCGTTTTACAATGCAAAATATCTGAGAATTTGAAAGAGGAAAACATATACAGCAGAAAAGTATTTATTTATAAATTACTTACATGAAGAAGATAATTTGGTCAGATATTAGGTATATAGAATGTCTATGATTAAATTTTCAGATATTTATTATAGAAAACAAAAATATGGTTTGGTTTTACTTTTAGTGGAAGTATTTTCCAGTAGAAGTATATGCAATTTTTAATTTCTATGCAATTTTCATAGTTTTTCTCCCTCATTTCTTCAAAGGTCCTTAATAATGAAAATGTGATTTAGATTTCTCTGGTTTTTATTAAATCTATTAAAACCAGCCTTCCTTTATTAACAGTCCCTTCTCTGATTCTCTGGGGAAACTAAATTATATGCCAGTCAAAGCTACCAGTTCCAGAAACACATTGCAATTTAAATAGCAACTCCAGCAGACACAGGTGGGGACAGTTCATTGGGATATACCAGCACCAGGCTGCTACACAAAGCCAGATTAGTCTCTTGAGCAGACCCAAGAATACCTGGTGCACATTTCCCATGGAATGAGCACAGTCCTAGGAGGGCTGACTCTGTAGTCTTATGGAAAGATACTGGGCTGACATGGAGTAGTCACCATGCTGATGATTTAATCTTACTGGGTTTTGTAGAGGTCAGTTTACAGACTCCTAGGCAGCTGCTCTGCATAACTGTGACTGCTGCAAGGGTACTGGTAACTAATCAAGTTAGGAAAGATTAGCAAAGATAGCAGGGGTTTAAACTGTTAGAATATATAAAGCGGGAAGATTATCTAGCAAATCTTTTTGCTAAGTATTTTCAACTATTATTAATGTCAAATGAACAAAAAAAGGTAGATTAAAGTGTTACATTTTAATTCTGTGCATAGGTAAGCTCGGTTCTTCCTGTAAAAGAAAAAAAATATCTGTCAAGAAAAAGCCTTATTCTTTCAAACTCTGTTGATAAATTATATTTTACCTGTGATAGAATTTCATGGTTCACATCACAACTTGTCAGGTAGCCTCTTGTGAGGAACTAATTCTGAATTCCTTTATTAATAAAATACTAAAAACTGTCTTATGAGATTAAAGTTCAGCAAGGAAAACAGTGTTCTACAGAGCAGTACATTCCAGTGATCTGTCAGGAGTAGAAAGTTTACCCTTAAAAGTTTCTGAGGAGAGCTAAGCTTCTCAAAAACTCTACTTTAGCCACTATAAAAGAGAGTTTTTAATTAAATGCAGAATTTTACTGTAAAAAGAACAGACTTTACTTATGTCAAAATGCTCCTTTAGAAGCCACATAAAACTGTAAAAGACAGTATATGAAAAAGATTTCTTATAGAAAAGAAGAACACCATCCCATGAAGCAGATTTCCAGATGTTTGGAAACATTAGAATTTCCTGTCAGTATATTTAGGTAACATTAAAATGAGGTTAACTTTCCATTCTGCCATCTCTCCTCAAAGATCAAAGAGGACTCACTGCATAAATTGCCTTATCGGTAGTTTGTTGAAGTAAACTATGGAAACAACTGTATAAGAAGCAGTAGTCTCCTTTTGTTGGTTACAGTATTACCAAGCAAATGTTTCTTAAAATTAACCGTATTTTTAGCCTCATTTTTACTAAATTCAGAGAGAAAAAGTATAATACACCAAATTTGAATATATAATAAATGCATAGAAGTAAAGAGAGAACAGAAAACTCCCTCACTGTTCAACTAAAGCATATTAATTATTGTAATGTCTAATGAAATACGTGTACATAAACATAAATGTAATCAATAATATGTTTGTACTGATAATTTTAAAGTTTTATTTAGGGTCAGTTTAGGGGGATCCGGACACTTAAAATGTCTTTGAAAAGTAGATTGCATCCCTAGAAACCTGTTGTGACCTACAGAACCCAATTGGGAATTCATTGACTTAAGTGAAAGTAGAGTGGCAAAAATTCAAATGTTACAATAAAAATACCCACCCGTCCATCCCCAACTGATGAAATATTACCTGTATTAAATACTTCTAGGGGCTGTAGTTGCAAGTTAGCGTGAGATTCTCCTGTTCTTGAGAAAGTATTAGGTTTTGAGGGATTTTGGTAGTGGGTTTGTGGCTGTTTTGGGGTTTTCTTGAATGCTTAATAATTTCTGTTTAAGGAAAAATAATGCTACTGGAAGAGAGATTAGTAAATTCTTGGCAATACTGTACAAGTTTACTGTGCAGCTCATACAACCTTTCAGATATATAAAATACACATCCTTCCATGGTAGTTGAGGTTTTATAAAGGAGTGGTGGTTGGTTTCTTTAATTTCTTCTAAAGATGAGCTGGTTTTGATTATCTTGAAGTTACTGTAGGAAGCCAGTTAATAACATGCATATTTACAAAAATAATCAAGATGATAACAGGTGTAACAAAAGACGGATTTATTTTTTTTTGATAGCTTATCTAGTCCTATACATACATTTTCTTTAAATACATTTAAGACAGAGC
Organism: Chiroxiphia lanceolata; assembly: GCF_009829145.1. Taxonomy (NCBI): domain Eukaryota; kingdom Metazoa; phylum Chordata; class Aves; order Passeriformes; family Pipridae; genus Chiroxiphia; species Chiroxiphia lanceolata. The sequence continues at coordinate 69,091,011 of NC_045638.1, read as the reverse complement.
CTTCGAGTTTCAACTTCACCTGGACTTTGGTGCAACCTGAGTGATTTATTTCCTTTTATTTCTTTGCAAAATGTAGTTTTAAGAAATACTTCGCTGGTTATTTCAAGGCTGCTTTCCAAATCCCAGTCTATCCCTTAAGTTTATCCCTTAAAACATCCCTTAAGAAGAAACTTGACAAGGACAAGAACTGATAGCATCTGCCAATTCCAGTTCTCTGTGCTCCAGTGTCACAACCTTGCTTTCTTGAAATGACATCTAGTTTCATTTTATTTTCTTCCTTATTCGAATGAGTTTGAAACATTTTCCAATTAGACTTAGGAACTAAGTCTATTTATTTCATATTGTGTCTTTAAAATACAGACTCCTTGTGTGTTAAAAAGGTTTAAATATCTGGACATGGATTTAATTTCATGATAATTTTGCTGGGGCTTTGAAAAAAAGAATTTAAGTTTTGATTTTTTTCAAATACACTGAAATATCAAGTATTCATTTATTCATTTCTCCTTTTTATATCATTGTTAACAATACTAGACATAGTTTTATGTCATATAATTTTTTATTCAGTTTGTTGTCTCGTTTTAAACAGACGAGTTGTTTTTCTTCTTCCTCTTACTTGTAGAGGTTCTCTTATTTTTAAACCTTTTTGAAGTCATCTTGAAATATAAAAATAGAACATCTGTGACAGATCTGGTTTGAACATATTTCACATTTCAGGATCCAAGGAGATCTGGTGGTCTGTGGTATTCGCTTGTTAATTTCTTGATGAATGGGTAGAAAGGCCACGAAGTGCACTCAGTACAGCACGTCTTCCGAAGACAGATGATCTCAAATAAATTCTATTCCCAATCACTTTTTGATTTGTTAGGTGTTAAACCATTTCTTTGTAAGGACAGTGTTTACAAGCCTTGTAATGAGACAGCCCTGTGAGACCTTACTCCTCTTGCTGTAATTTTGATAAATGGAACTCTAATTCATAAAGGATATAGTGATTGAAGGGCAACTCTGGGTCTCGTACACTTTCATTTAGATAAATGTTTGGTACAGTATAGCAGAACTGAGGTGCACTCAACAAAGTGATAAATTTTAACAACAGCCAAACCAGAGCTTTTTTTCCATAAAGACAAAGAAGCACTATTTACTGTATTTCCTTTAAATAGATGTATTTTTAATATTATGAACCAGAATGGATTTTAGAAACATTTGTCTTATTGCTAAGCTCCAAATTTGTGAAACTAATTTAATGTCTTCTATTCCACCGTGTTTCTTACACCTGTGTCTGGCAATATTTCTGTAACCTCATGCCCTCATCACAAGGGATTCAAAATACCCCAAATTTCATGTTCTTATGATGTTATTTCGAGTGTTATTAATAATCTGGGGCTTTGGACTTTTTTTCTTGTAATTTTAAAAATATATTTTCATGCATAAATAATTTTAAAGAATTGTAATAATGAGTTACTACAGAAATGGTTGACTCTAAGATTACACCAGATAAGTACTTTTCGAGTAATTAATTTGAAGATTATCACATTTTATAAAGCTCAGAAACTTCCATAACACTCACTAGAACTACCAAAAAGGAAGAGAACACTGTTTTCATGCTTTCTTCCTTCACGGTGTTAGTTCATCTCAGGCCTGGTCTTCTCTAGTGTGTCACATGCTTCACAACAGGAGCTGTTACTTGTGTCAAACTCCCGTGCTGTAAACACAGTTTTAACAAGATCCTGACCTACTGATTAAATACTCAGGATGATTCTGGTGTATTAAAACTGAAATTCTGTTACAGCACATTAATTCTTTGTGTTTTTCCAAGCTCCTACCATTCTTGCTTCTTTTTGTGAATTAGAGAAGAAGAAAAAAAAATACAAACCAAACATAAAACCCCAAAATCTTACATGATACTGAAAACTTCTCCAACCATTAGTTAACTGATTTATATTGGACAGATAATTACAGTTAGTTGTATTAAGTAAAAAACCTATGCAAGTGAAATAATGATCACAGCCTAATAAGTGAACACACCAAAACACAGCATATCAGTATAGAGCAGCATTGTCTTAATCACTATCAGTATGGACATAATGGAGACAGCAGCAAACAGGAAGACTAGACATGCTGTCCTTAATTTTGAGCTTTGTGAAAAAAATGGGGTTTTGCTTACTTGTTTGTCTTTACATTTTCAGAGTTTCAGAATATAGTTTCAGAAATAGCAATTGGGGTAATAACAATACTGAATAAAAGATTAATATTAGGCAATGTAAAACATGAGTTATCTCAACCTGTGATGAAGTCCCATATCAAGTGGCATGTTAACAGTGATCTTCAAACAGAATAAACACACTCACAGAAAAATATGCCTCTAGCAGTTTTATTTATATCCCGTGACTCTGATGTGCACAAATTAATTAAAAGACTCTTACTAATTATAAGAGTAGGAGGTAAAATCTTAACACCTTCCCGACTGTCGTAACAAAACTGCCTGACACATCAGCTCCATTTCATGTATCTATTTTCACTAACCTATCTACTTACTATATTCCTGTTAGTTGTTCTGTATTCATAGGAGGCCATGAGGCTTTCTCTCAATATTTTACATCTGCCACAGTAGTATTCACAGAAACAGAATCACAGAATATTCTGAATTGGAAGGGACCCACAAGGATCATCAAGTCCAACTCTTAAGTAAATGGCCCATATGGGGTTTAAACCCACAACCTTGATGTCATTAGCACCATGCTCTAATTCATCCTGTTTAAGTTCAGGCATTGTGGAAAACAAACAAAATCCACATGTGCGTGGTTTTGCTCAGATTTCACACATCATTCTGTAGTTTAGTAGGAAGCAAATTTCCAAATTATCCTACAAAAAGGAGAAATTACTTTTGGATTTTATTTCTTGGTTGACAGAAGTGGAGATGCCCAGATCTTGTATGGTCCAAGGTGAAAGAGCAGCATTTTCTGTTTAAGAAAAAAAAATAGAAAGCTTTCTTACCTGAGGCTACTGTGAATCCATAGTACTGAAAATAAAACTTATGACCTATCCCCAGCTAAGAAAAAAAATCCTGTGAGGAAGTCACAACAGTTACATGAAAACTATTTATTATTTGAAAAATACTTATGATTCTATCATTTGACCAAATAATGATTAATTTTTTATATCATGAGAATAAACTCTTGATCTTCCCAAAATGTAATAAGGTATATCTCCTGCCAGAAGGAACCATCAGGCTGAATATAAAAAGTCAGTTGTAGTCAAGAAAAATGAGTATTACCCATGATAACCTTTGGGTAATTGGCACATGTCCATACACTAACATTTTTACTGTGCTCCTTAAAAACACACACACAGATGAGCACCAAAGTTCTCTCACTGTGCTTGTCTTTTTTCAGTCTTTTCTGAATCTCTGCGTAGCCTCCCTTGTTGTTACTGTATATTGAGATAACCCATCTCCTACTTCACCATCCTGTCTCACCTATCTCAAAAGAAAAAAATCCTGACAGATTTTGGATTCCTGAAAGCAGCTTCTTAGTTTCAAGTAGGTGGTGTGCTCTCCCAGAGATCAGTCAGAGTCGGGGCACCAGGAACCCAAGAGAAACTCCTGCTGAATTTCTTGCAGGTGGAAAACTAATGGAACAACACTGAGCACAAAGTAAATACCAATTATTAAAAACAGAACTTTGGTCTTTGCAGAACAGTTTGTATTTTATTCAGGACAGGACAGAAAAAAGAGTAAGACTGCATATTTTGTAAACCTTGGTAAAGTTTTAGAAAATGTTCCTTCCCTTTTTCGATAAAGATGATTTATACTGTAATTTTTTTACTACTTGACTGTGATTGTTTTATTCAGCTAAATTCACAACATTTGTAACTTTTTTAGGCACTGAAGAGGATGTAGTGAAGTCAAAGAAAACTTTCCGAAGTCAAGCTGTGGTAAATCAGAATGCCGAAACAGAACTTATGCTGGAAGGAGATGATGATGCTGTTAGCCTGCTCCAAGAGAAAGAGATTGATAACCTTGCAGGTAATTATACTTTTCATTAGAACTAAGATATGAGCCAAAAAGGCTCTTTTAAACTTGTTAGCTCTTAACCTTTATGGTTAATGTCTTAGTATTGACAGCTAAGCATATAATTGCAATATGAACAGATTCTTTGTATTCTAGGTTTTATTACTTCTTCCCTCCTTCCAGGAACCGATAATCAGGGGAACTGATTACAAAGCATTTGCCCATTGTACAGTCTTTGAGCAAAGATGTGAGAAATAGCAATACCTCAAGTGCCTTTATTACTGCCTGTGATCTGTTGAAAAGTCTGTAAAAACCACTGTGGAACCTCTTTTTTTAATTATCTTTTTAAATGGAAATACAGACTAATTTTACAACTCAGCTTTGTGAGTCAGAGTGTGGCTGTGTGCATTCATGACCTGCTCCCAAGTGCCACACAGCTTGTGGAGAGACACCTACACTCCTCCTGGCCTCCACTTCTCTCAGTGATGGAGTTTAGGGGGATCTGTAGTATCTCAACCCATCTGTCATAGCAGGAGAAAAAGTTGCCCATTTTGAGCGAGGACTAAGACAGAATGAAGCTGTAACCAAACTATGAACTTTGTTAATTAGCATGCAAGCTGGGAATGAACCCTCCATAAATATGCACACGAGACAGCCCTTCTGGTCCTTTCTCCCTGGGTGAAGGATGCAGTGAGATCCCAGTTTTATCCATCTTCTAGCAGGTTCTGTTACAGATCTGTCTTGAGGCAATACTACCTTTCCTGGGGAAGTAGTCTGGAAATAAAGGCATGTTAAAAGTCAAAAATGCACTCTCAACTGGGATAAAAATGTGAGAACTATGAAATTCAGTATGAAATTTTTTAGATTAATTTACTTTGGAATACATTTATTAAACTACTCCACTGAGGGAAAGTTTTGTAATGTCATGATTTTTCTCTTCATAATTGAATTTCTAAAATATCTGTCTTTGCTCCTATTCTTTCTTCTGATTCCATAGTGGAAGTCTGTAGCAAAGCCAAGATCATAAACAGATGACTAAAAAATAAAAATAAAACCAAAGCAAAACAAAAAGAAAAAACCCACCCAATCAAATAAAAAAAAAGTTGCCTCCGTGGAAGTTAGTCTCATACTTTGAAACTAGAGCGGAGCAGAGGGGGGAAATAAATGCTTTTATTTGGGAGCAACAATCAGTATATGTTTATCACAGTTAATATGTCAATCTGCTTGCTTTCTCAGTCTGCAGCTAACCATGGCTGAGACACTGTTGTCTAAAGTCAATAAAATAGTGCAGCAAGCAGGACCATGAGTAGGAAAATTTGATCAATGTCCCTTTCTCCTTTAGGACGAAAAACTCGGTACTGCTTTGGCTAAATTCTTATATCTAAGAACATTACTTCCAATTAGTATGCATAAAGTATCTTAAAAAGCTGTTTAAGGGCGGCAATATTCATTTACACTGAAATATTGATTAAAACTGCCAAGTGGGCATGAAAAATTCTTACCCTGTTTAGAAAATCTGTCAGCTATGACGTTCTTCTCTGTGTCTTAACACTGCAATTTCATTCAAACACACTGATGCAATACAATCCTTATAGCTACCTCCCTCTGCAAAGACCTAGTATTTTAATGTGTCCTTAAGTATTAATGTGCAATGTATCCTGTTACTCGAGACCACTGCTGGATGACATTCCCTTCTCCTTCAGGACATGGCACAGTCATTCTAGTCCTTTGCTTTTACAGTTTGTAGAAACTGGGAGATATTGTCAGTATTGCAAAAGCAGAAATAATAGTGAAACAAATCAACTTTTGAAATATTGGCAGGATGACTTTGTGTTCCCCATCAACGCTAACAGAGCAAGCAAACTGCTTCCAAGTGTGGTGAGGTGATGGGATAAAACCAAAACCTGTGAACTTCTCAGAAAGAACCTACATTCCATTATCTGATTTTTACTGTTAGATTAACTGCAGCCTTTGCTACTTGACTCACTCATTTTTGGAGCTGAAATGATTTTGAGAGTTAATAGTCACACACAGTATCGTATGTGTCTTCTGTAAATTTTGCCCATTGACCAAAAAAACCTGAATCCCCCAATACCCTCTGTTTAGCTACCAATTTTGCATGATTTTGCATATAGCGATGTCACTGTTTTTCACAGTTTTCAATATGTAGAATGTGACTCTGAAACTTGAGTCCAATAACTGAAATCAAGAAAACAGTAGGCAAGGAAGTTAGGTTTTATGCCTAAGAAGGTTAGAACAACTTCTGATGGCTCTGAAGAGCGGGTCCCAACAAAGCCACATTGTCCATTCTTGTCTAATTCTAAAGAGATATATAGTTCAGTATACACGATCAGGAAATCTTTGGGATATATCAAGTTATGGTATAGCACAGCATCATTTATATCTAGTTACTTTTCAAAGTGGAATGACACATAGGAATTTCTATATTCAGATATGCCTCCAATTTAACTTTAAAGCTTAAATCAATTGAAACCTGATTTACAACGATTTGGACTGTCTCAGTAAAGGATAGGAATTAAACAAAATCTTTATAAACCAGGTTTCAATTGATTTAAGATTGCCCACGTTTTAGTAAAACAATTTAGCGTTGTTTATTCCATTAACTAAGGCACATTTTAAGCAGACGAGACCTTAGGTTTCAGAAAATTTTTAACTAAGAGAATATAAATAATAAAATATTTTTATTTGTGAACTTAAAACTGAAATAAAGGAAAGTTTGAAACAGATTGAGATCGTTCGTAGGAAGTTATCTGTGCATACCTTTTGTTCCAGAGACTCTTTATAGTTTTTCATCAACCATGTGGCACAAATCAGTGTAAAGTTCTCTTTGATAAATTGCATATGGGATGGGGAATTTTTAAATAATTATGGTCTGAATATTTGTATTATATAATCTTATATTCCATATATTGCAATTGCAGTTGGTCAGATTTCATTATATTAAGCAACATTTTAATAAAATATAAAAATCTGATTCCATGTTATTATAGTTTAGAATTATGACTTATAAGTTTGCATCATGATTTTTAACCAAAGGAGTATTGAAACTGTCTTACAATATGAGTTAGAAAAAGACTTTGTTCTTGTTTCAGCATTTACATATTAAAATATTTTGCATGTTTCTGTTTCAGTTTTAGCTCCTTTTCTTCCCAGACTGTTCACTTCAAGAGGCAAGTCACATCTCTCTTAGAACTAATGATTGAGATAGCCCAGTCAATTTTAACAGTTTCCTAATATATTGTGAATCTGTGGGTAATACAATCAAACCCACTGTAGTGAATTGATACTACTAACTCTTGGCCTTTTCTTTTCTGCTTATATTTCCTAAAGCTGCAGTAGGGCTCTTAAATACTTACCTTTTCTCTTAAGATCCTGAGAATGTAAATTTGCTAACAGTTTGTCTCCTGCTTAGTAGGTGATTTTTTCAGAATGAAAAATATGTGGATGTGTTCTGATATTGTAAGCCTGCATTCTTACAGGGGAATATTCTAATAGATATTGAATATTCTAATAGATATTGAATTTTCTTTTCCCAGAGTTGCTTTTTTTAAAGCACCGATCTTGTAGTAAACTAGATCATTAAAAAATAAATGTTGATCCACTCCAATTTTATGAACTTTACATTTTAGAAAGACATTCTCTTCTCTTTTGCAAGGACACATTTGACTTGCTGAGACTTGTTTGTGTGCATTTCAGAGCAGAATTTAGCCTTAATGACATTTTTGAAAGATATATGTTCTTAACTGGAGCACGTTTCATCTGTTTTGTCATATAGCTGGTGATAACAACAAATATGTCCCAGCCAAGCAAAGTAATCCTGACAGAGTCTTTTGCTACCCTCTAAAAGAGTAGTTTCTAGAAAGAAAGAAAGAAAGAAAGGAAATAAAAATAGGAGGATATGAGGCTTTGGGTTATTTTAGGAAGACAAAAGGCTTTGGAAGACATCTGTCTGGTTACTTGCGTGGGCTCAATCAACTCAGAATCTGACTTCCTCATCAGCCATGGTGAATTACAGCCTCTCAACAGTCTTGCAAGAATAAATATATGTTATTCATTCCATTATATGAGCAGATTGAGCAATTTATCCAGGTAAACACAAAGAAAGCCACTAACTGCCTTTAATGCACCTTAGTCTTAATGTATCTTAACCTTCACTACAGAACCTTCTCTTCTTCTTGGACATTTGTCTCTAAGTGGAGACAGTGCAAATGTGCTAGGAAAGTTTGAGAGAGCTGCAACATCCCATCACTGCCCTAATTTTAGAAACTCTGAACTTCAGTGTAGAAATACTTCTAGAAAACAGCATTATTACTGTTAAACAAGAACTGATCTTCTGTCCAAGCCAGCAAGGGTAGCTGGCCCACATTGGCTTGAGAACTAAATGTGATAAGCCTTCTATCCAGACTTCTTGAGAGTGTGCTGAGTGTGTTGGCTCACTGCCCTGTGCTAAAGAACACACTAGGTCATGAGGATTTGACAGCTTGTATTATTATTAATGGGATATAAGACCTTTCACTTCCAGGTCATCTGTTTGAAGTCCAGACAAAACTGGTGGTAACCAAACATTATCAACATCTGTTTTGTGGCTTATGCAAAATAAGCCTTTTGTCTCATTTCAGACAAACTAACAGAAATCATCATAATTTTGAGCACTTTCCAATTGAAAAAGTACTTGATGCTGTCATTAGAGAAATTGGAAGAGTGCCAAAAGTTTACTACATAGACTTACAGTTAAAATTGCATAGCAGTTAAAAAAAAAAAAAAATCACTTAGCCCGTAGGGATATTTTCTATTCCTAGTTCTAACAAAGAACTCATTTACATTTCTGAAATTATTTTGAAGTCTCGCATAGGACCAGATGCAGTAATAAAAACACAAACACACCAAGGAACTGCATCTAAAGCCACTAAAAACTTGCAAATTAAGTATTTGTTGGAAAACTTAAACGTGATTGACTCATCTTTATATGTATATTATGCATTTCATATTTGTACATTTATATTTTGAGTTACAGTAATATTTCTTATGGCCAAAGTCTGACGTGGAATTTTCTTTACGAGACTTGACCAGTGTAGACAATCTCTGTTGTCACCTTTTTTTAACCTATTCTTAAGGAGTAATGAAGGAGCATATTTTCTTGCATTTTCTTCTGTTACCATCTCAAAATGATTTTAAAATATGTAGGATTATTTCTCATGTTTTTGTTAATGGTGTTAGACAAACAGTAGATTTTCTTAATTAAAAAAAAAAAAAGAACAAAAACTTGAGCCTCTACAAAGAAGGCAGAATTTCTAAATTATTAGATTTTGTGGGAATATAAAAAAATAATGCGTTTGGGGCCAACCAGAGAAAGTTTTGTTATGTTATCTGCTGTTAGAGTAATAGGTTTAAAGGACCAATCAGCACATTATATTGTCTCCAGCAGTGACCACAGCCTGTCCAGGAAGTTTAGGAGCAGAGGAGAGCAGTCATTGTCATCCCTGTCAGCTCCTGGAGAGCAAAGAATGACAGCGGTTACCAGAGTAATCTCATCTTTCCTCTCCAACCCTTCTCCTCCCTCCCTGGTGTGTCCTCTCCCAAGAGGCTTGGAGAGCCCTGCTGTCTGCCACGTGCTCTCCTTCTACTGCAGCGGTTGCCATCCATACACCAGGGGCTCCGATGGTCTGGGGTGCTCCAGGGGGCAGAAAGCAGCAACCACAGGGGAAACCCAGGAAGGACTGTAGCAAGTACACAGTGATGCTTCCTAATATTTCTCTCTCAGGCTCTAATATCTTGCACTTCTAATCCTTCCGGAGTCAGAGGTAGTAGTTATTAGCTTTCTTTCTTCCCATTTTCTCTCTCTCTACTCTCTCTTACACTCTCTTTCTCTCTGAAGGTGACTAAAGTACCTTAAGCTTTGCCATATTTTATGCCTTTTTCTTTAAGAAACTATGTGTGTATATGTGCACACACATCAGTTAAGTAACAAATTTCAAAGTTTCAATAGAAAACACCAAAAAAGTCATAATATTTCTCCTGGTTTTTCAAGCTTCTTGGTGAAAACTATTCACTGAATTCAGCATGCATTACTGAGTAGTTCTCTCCCTTCAAACTTCATTATTCTTGCAAATTAGCATTCAAGATAGGAATTTCACTGGGGGGGTTTCTTGTCTGGGAAAGTGACAGGAATGTGGAAGAAGAGTGATTCCACTTCCCATTCTATGATACATACGTAACCATACAAACCTTGTACTTCCAAACATGGAAATTCAATTCAGCCAGCTTTCCATGGTTTCTGGTGTTACGATGTTATATATTCAGATTTTGATCCTCAAGTCTAAGTATAAAAAAGAAAAACATATTTGTATGAGTTTAATTTAGAATATAGATTGAAGCATAAACTGAAAGCAGTTATACTTTTGATATGTAGTTGGCTTTCACACTGAAAAAGAAAAAGGTCCAGTTTCTATAACATACTATTTTTAAACATCTCAGTGTTTATTCTAGTCATTTTTTCCACATTACTATACAGAATAGCTTAATATTTTATAGGATGTTTGTCAGTCACATATGATAGTGCTTCTAAGCACAGTTGTAAAACCTCTTCTCTTTGTACCTTAGTACACCCACTAAAGATCTGAGCATCTTCAACTTTTAAAATGGCAGCCAAATTTCTTTATTTCCAAGCTTTAAAATTGTATTTATGAGTGGCTCTGAGAGTGCTTCGTGTGCTCTTACTGTCCACTGATATATGTATTTAAATTTCCTTTTTTTCCCCATAACTTGAAAAACTTTTTATTTAAAATTTCTGACGCTGCAAAATTAGACTACAGTGGAGCCTACAACTTCACAGATCTGTCTCTCTTGTCCCAAGGTACCACACCCTGGATGGAACTGGTTAACTGATAAAAGATCAAGCTGATCAACTACTTGATATATAGGAGACTGCAGAAAGATGGGCCTAGGCATAAAGAGACTCCAGCATTTTGCATCTTTTTTCATCTTCACTATGCAGCTGGTTCCCTTTCAAAAATCCCTGTAATCTTCATAAAAATATATTGGGACTGGCCAACATAGATTAGTGATAGGAATGTACCCAGAACTGTATTAACAGTACCTATGTTTAAACTAAGCACTTGCATTGGCCTGTGGAAGGATTTTTTTTCCCCTCTGATGTTATAGAAGCAAACTAAAAAATCTGTCAAGAAGACAGTCTTGGTTTCGTTAACCAGAAATTGTACCAGAGGTAGCTCCATGCCATGCTTTTGACTTGTCTTTCCAGAAAAGGTTTATGTGAACATCCTCTGTCAGCCTCTATCTTTGTAACTTCTGTACCTGGAAGCCATTTTGAAGAAACTTTTAAACAGGAGTAAGGACTTCAGAAGCAATAAAATTCCAGCAATGGATTCAGGCTGTTGAGGAAAGAAGTCTTCATGACAGAGCCTGCCACATCACTTCTCCTTTTATTAGGTACCAGAGAACCTTTGTGGAAGTACCACAACTTTGGGAAAGCAAAACGTGCAGTCAACAAGTAGACACAGTTGCACTAGAAAACGTTCTCTATATGTTCTGCTGTTGTTTAGAGATACTCATAGTTTCAGAAAATTTTGAAGTTACAACTACTACACCTCAGGTAATTTTTTCAAATATACCTGTCAAATTAGATGCTGACCCAACGATTTATTTTGTTGTTCCCACACACATATAGGAGTTAGTATCCAAATAAGTGAACTTTAAAATACCACAAGGTACCTGAACATATTTCCATTCACTATGGTCTGAGGAAGTACAAAAGCTTACAGCCTGAAGAGCTTTTCTAGAATGGAGACTAGAAGAAATAATAGCTGAGAGGCTCACATCTTTCCTTTAATTTCTAATCAATTGAGCTCTATTGGCTTGACAAGGTGCACAAACTGGACTGTGTAAGAACTTGCCAAGTCTGGTTCATTCAGGCTGGGAACTGGGTTTTAATCCCTTGTATTACTGACTCATTATCACAAGTTCCTGTTTCAGTGGTATACTGTTATAGCGGGATGCTCTCTCTGCATTCTCTTTTCTTCTTTGAACATTAAATATGCTTTTCTAAGGTATGGTTTTGTTACTTTTTTATTAAATAGGCAGCTATAGTGATTTTCTCAGAGAGAAAAACTGTCCCTTATGTGGGCATGTTCAGCATCACTTAAGGTTTTCTAGGTTGAAAATGTACCATAAGTTTTACCTGAAAATGAGGAGGAAGCTAGTGCAGGTCATACTGCATTTCTGTAGTATACTCACATCTGGATGCACTGCTTAGCAATCCAGTTCTTACTTTCTTAAACATCTTAATTTACTCAGTCCTTCCAAGGTATAGCTGCAGGCAGAGCATGCTGCATGAATCTAATTTTGAAGTGGCAAATGTGTGCATTGCAGTAGTGAGGTCCCTATCCCAAACATTTACATTTCTGGCCAGATGTGAATCATTAAGAGGAGCCTTGATTATTATTAATACCTGATCATCTGGCAGGTTGGTGCTTGGACACATCCTGGAAAAATACTAAACTATGTAAGCCATTCAGAGCTTCAGCACAGTTCAAAGGTTCTCATGTGTGTCACAGAGCAAATCAGACTTTATCTGCAAAAGGGGGCAAAAGTTGCTTTTCTGAGTTGCTTTAGGCTGACACACAGCTAATTGTTCCACGGGACCTGCAGTGATTCAGTAAGATTGACTTTGATATGGTGTTGAGCTTATCTTTGCATATTCTGTAACTGTTCTATTAAGTGGTTGCTTTCTATCATACTTTGAATGACACAGAGATACTTATTCCTAAGAATATTGGGAAACATGTTCTCCCTCGGGAAGAAGTGCTATTTTGTATTTTTCTTTCAATGAGACAAGGAAGGTAGGGAATTCAAATATATAATATACAATATATAACATATAACATATAATATATAATATATAATAATATAAATCTATAATATAATTTAAAATAATTTATCTGTGAAGGTGCATATGTCTCTTAATTCAAATATATGGGAAAGTATGTATATGTTTGAGAGAAAATTACTGTTTTTCTTCTTAAGCAACACTAACTATTTTCATAATCTCATCAAAACTATGTATTTATTTCTTACTGTTTTATTCATAGTTGTAATATGTAGGATTATTTTTACTTACATTTTCTTTTTAATCACACGCATTTGCTTGCTGTTATGGCAACCACTTAAGAGAATTGAGTTGCTGTAATTGTTTAGTCATTGTTGCTGAAAAAGACCATTGAAGTTGATCTTTGATGTTAGTAGTAGTAGTGCTACATGCTTTATGGAGGAAAGGGGGGAAAAGTGGGGAAAATTTTGAATATCAAGGCCTATTCACACTGGCAATGACATTTAGACAAACAATAAAATTCAGTCCCTCTCTCACAATATGAAACATATGATTGTGCAGGAGTAAAAAGCCAACAAAGTAAGCTTGGATATCTCTGAAAACAGGGGAGAGGAACTGGGGATGTTATTGAGTAGTGGAAGAGAAAACCAAGATTATAGTAATATTTAAACTTACATTCTGGTTTTCTGCATTTAAAAAGTTGTGCAAATTATCTTTATTGAAACTGTTGAAAGTAATGTGTAAAGGGAGCTTTATATGTACATTCTTGTAAAAGCCTTGGCTTGAGTGAAGGAGTTACTGCCTGTATTTGCTATAGAGAAGAACAAACTGGGGGCAACTATCCTCATGTAAGTTCAATATTTACTGCAGAAATCTTTTTAAAGGGTAGTTTGAATCAGATTTATGGTGACAATGGGAACAAAAATAACTAAATTCTGTGAATTGTTTTTTAAGAATCTTACCTTGTTTACTTGTTATTTACACAGTCCTGCATGTAGTGTTGTTAGTTGGTTGAAATATTTTTCAGACTACAGACCTTTTCCCAAAGGCTTCTGATGCCTATACTTCTTTCTGTTTCCGTACTACGTGATTTATATTACACTAACTGAAGTTTTTGTGTGCGTGAGCATATGTTACACCTAAGTTGCTTCAAGTATAAGAATTTGTACTCATTTTAAATACAACTCAGAGTCAGATCCATTTGGCTTTAAAGTACTGAGGGAATTTCAGTTGTCTTATTTCAGGTACCTTGCAAGTGATTTTTAATAATTATTCGTAGTATTTAAAATTCTTGTTTAAGTATCATATCAAATTACAAATTGTAATTTATGCAAACTATTTTACATAGTAAAAGTATAGTTTCAGCTAATCTATGTTGAATATATGTATATATAAAAAAAGATTGATATGTTTTTTCTTTTAAAATAGCATCAGCTAAAAAGTAAATATGTTAATATCCACCACTTTTTTCAGAGTAATTACCAGTAGATTATAGAGTAATAACCAGTAGATTGTAAAATTAAAATTAAATTGATCTAACCAATCGAATATGATTTCAAAGTGTTTATCCCAGCAAATATTTTTTCATCTGTAAGTTACCACCAAAATTTTATTTTAAAAGTTAGACTTCTAGGTCTACAGCAGCTAAATTTCTTGGTTTTGTAAATCATATAAAGCATATAAAAGCATATGCCTTATCCTCCTTAGGAGTAATTGTGCCAAATCTTCTAAGTAGATATACCTGTGGTGTAATCTTCAGGCTCATGAATGTAACACACGTTTAGTTCTTACAGTTAAAAATGACAGTTTATGAAAATGTTTGTAATTACCAGTTCAAAATACCACTCTTAGGGAGCTTTCCTTAAGAGGTATAATTTTACTGCTATTACCCTAGGACATAGCAAACTTTTAAACTTAATAGAACTTTTCACTTGTCTTGAGTTGCTTTACTTGAACTTGAAAAATACAAGAGCTAAGATAGGAGAACTAAATGTAGGGAAAGAAGTCTCTGTTTAACAAAATTACACAGAGGAGGAGGGAGATTGCATTCTGCTTCTATTCACTGGGACCTTCTAATTTCACAATCATTTACTTTTGGAAAGAAAATATTATTTTAAAATGTATATGCGCGGTAGCGTTTATTTTAGAAATGTAAATCACATGTGCGGACCACAGGGATCAGGAAAGGGGAAAATTCACAATTTGAACAGATTGCAAGACCTGGGGTTATGAAGTGTTGTCTGGTTTCGTTTTAAGGCCAGAACTTCTTTGGTGGGTCGCTGCCTCTCTCCTGCGGGATGCCCCGATCACTTCGGAGAGGTGTGGAAGAGATAACGAAAAGATTCTTTAAAAGAGGTGCTTTTGCTTAGCGTCCCAACAGCTGACAAGCGCCCTAGACGCGTGTCACCTCCACAAACCCCAGGCTCTTGGGCGAAGCTGGGCAGCCACAGGTTGGCTTTTCCCCCGGAGCGGGAAGGGAAGCGCCCTGGGTGCCGCCGGCGGCTCCTGCGCTGCGCAGGGAGCGCCCGGCAGCATCCCCAGGTGCCGCTCCCCGGGGCAGCACAGCCCCGGTCCCGTGCTTCTCCGAGCCTGCAGTTGCGCTAGAAATGAATATTTACATCCCCTGGAAAAGCGCAGCTCGCCGCCACCAAGGGGCCGGACTGAGGCTGGTAGCCGGAGCTCGTTATCCTTCCCGAATGTGAATGAGCCCATCCCGCGGCTCTTGGCTCAGGTGTGCCCGGCTTTTGTTTCATTAGATTATCAATTGGCTTTGGAAAGGAGACCCAGAGCTTCCTGATAGCGCGGTGCCATATGGAAAATCTGCGCTATTTTGATTATGCTCTATGTAAACATTTTAATATCGGATCCTTAAAATCCAGGGACTATCCCAAAGGGGATTAAAACATAATCCTCTCTCTATATAGCTGTAGTGGATTAATTTCATATTCTCTCAGTGGCTGGCTTGCTCCCTGAAGGCTACAACAAAAAGACTCAGTGCTCCTTAAACATGCTATGGAATTGCAAGTTGTAATTGGAGATTTCCAAAGGACAAGTGTAAAAATGACACACTGTTAATACCGATTTTTTTTTTCATCTTCTGTAAAGATTTTTTTAAGCTTAGTTTGACACCCCCTTCTGCAAAATCATGTAATTTGACTGCTGGTTTTATGCTTTCTACCTTTTTTTTTTTTCTTAACTGAAAATAAATACAAACACAAGGAAATGTTTTCTCATCTGGAAAGTACAGTAACGCTCATTCCTTGTTGCATTGTGATACCTCTGACATGTTTACATTGCAACAAATCTAGGGTGTCATTTGAGCAGAATGCAGGGCAGATGCCAAGGTACCAGCCTGGGAGCTTGGAGCCTTTTCTCGGGAGGAAAAAGCCAGAAATCCCCGATTTCCCCTGCATTCAGTAACGGGCTAAGAAGTGACTGTTTCCTTTCCCTCCACATCCGCCCCTGCTTTTGCAGCTCTGCCCCTTCCTCCAGTCCGTGAGGGCACATCGCTGGCACACCCAGTAGCCAGGGTACACCATTATCTTCTGGATGGTAGATTATAAAGTTTGGCCTTTTGACCATTAAATACCGGTGGCTTTATTTTTATTTTAGCCATACAACACAAGGGAAAAGAGATAATTGGATTAAATTGATGTTCTTCCTTCTGGGATTCAGCAAAGCCCACAAACGCCTCCTTAAAGTGATAGAATACCGGGTCACTTCCAGAACACATCTTCCAAAGATGCTTTTCTCGCCACACAAAGGCCCGGGAGCCCATCACCGTGTGGCGGGCCAGGTGGGCCCAGAAAGGTCAAGAAGAGGGGTAGGACGCTTTGCTTGACAGGGCAAGGGCTTCTGCAGGGCAGGGAATCGCTGGCTGCCCAGACCCCCCTTCTGTAAACACAAAGAAAGGGGGCCTGGGGAATAGAAACCCAAATCCACTTGTAATCGTACAAGAGAATCGGGCGTAATTACTTGAGCAACCTAGATGAAGATTGATGAGGCTTTAAAGCGGCGTTTCGGATCGATCATCCTGCCCTTTGGAGCCTGCTGCCGGGCTTCCCCGGCTCGGCTTGGCTCGACTCGGCTCCTTTCCCACCGCCAAGGGAGGGAGAGAAGATGGAGGCGAGACGGGGAGAGCAGCAAAGCAAGCCCGGCGCATGTGATTCCGATCAGCTGACTGGGGTCAAGAGGCTACCCCGGTTTATTAGGAGACGGAAAACAATAAAATGAAAGAAAATAGAGTTTGTATCAATATTATCCCGTCTGCCACGCTGGGCTGCTGAAAGCTGTCACCGAAACTCTGCGTTTTAGCTTCCCCCTGTAGGCACAGTAATCCCTGCCTCTCTCTTTATTTATTTTGCAGCATAAATGACAAAATATTGTGCAATAAGGGCTCAAATTGGGTGTTACAGTAAAGTAAAGCATTAACAACATGACAGTTAGATGCGTCGATACAGGAGTAATTTGGGCTAAGTGAGTAATTTGAAGTGTTGCTTGCAAGAGCTGGTGGTTAAGTGTGCGGGCGGTGCTGGGGGAGGAGGAGAGGGCGCATCCGTGGCTTTAGCCCCGGTGTGAGCTGCCGCCCCGGGCTCGGCTCAGCCGCGCCAGCCCCCGCACTGCGCTGCTGGAGGCGCGAGCGGCCGGGGATGGCAGCGGGAGGCACACGGCTTTCTGCCCTCCGAGCAGGGGTTCCCTTATGGTAGGGGAGATATTTTAGCTGCGTAAAACAACCAAAACCCTTTTTAGTATCCCCCGAGATGGTCAGTTTGCCAGTTTTGAAAGGTGCATCAGTCAGATGTTGTGCCCAGCTTCTCGATACTGGAGCTTTTATTATTTGCGTGTCAGATGCGTGTTTGTGCGTGCATGTGGCTGTGTGTGTTTATGTATGTATATACAGATTGCCCTACGCGCTTTTGAGGTTAAATCTGGAAGACTATTCTATATATAATATTTTTTTCGAATTAGAGCAGTTGAGCTCTAAAACACGGACACTGTCAGCTTTAACAGCAGACTGCATTCATATTCAAGATAAGATGGTGAAAAAGCAATCCTCTGTTGTTTTTTGGATTAAAGCAGAAGTTTTTGTTTGTTTGTTTGTTTGTTTTTCCTGAATTAAAACCTAACAATTTGTGTGGACAAGGCTGCCTTTTACAGCAGGTTTTACCCATCCCATCTTTTCAATGCCCGTGAAAACGTCTCATAAGGAATGTATTTGAGCGAAATATTGTAACGGTAATTTTAAACGGATAAGCGGCAGGGAGTTGAAACAAAAATGATCTTTCCGTAAATATATTTAGCGATGCTAGCCTCTGTGTGCGTGGGGTATTGAAGTAGGTGTAAATAAAAATAAATTAATATAAAAACACAAGCACCCCCCCAAGGAAAAAAAAAAAACAAAAAAAAACCAAAAAAAAACCAAAACCACAAACAAACTCAAAACCCCCACGATATTACTTTCGGAGTTGAGGTCTGGACCCAGAGTTAAAAATAATTCTGCTAGCCTTGCAGGGTCGGTGAGGCAGGCAGGGGCTGCAGGCTGCCCTGCCCTGCGTCCCCGACCCGGCCTCGCCGCCGTGGGGACCCTGCGCTGCCAGGTCGAAGCTGCGTGGAACGAGCCACAACTATCGCACATAAACAGCGGTAGTGTTAACGAGGAGCAAAAGGGCATGAAAAGAGAGGGAACCTTCTTCTAAGAGGCAGCTATTTTTAACCCTAACCCCTCTAAATTTCTCTGCTGTGATTTATCTCGCAACCCCGGAGCTCACAAACTCGCTTCTGCCCCGGCCGCAGAGTTCAAAGCGCTGGCCGCGGGCAGGGGGGGAATAAACACGGCGGTTTACAAACAGGGTTTATGAGGGGGCTCGCCGGGCGCTGGCTCGGCAGAGGGAAGGGGAAGGGCCACCAGGGATGGGCCGGCCGGGTGCCTCCAACCTGACGCCGCTGCCCTTGCTTTTGCAGGCCCCGTGGTCCTCAGCACGCCGGCCCAGCTCATCGCCCCCGTGGTGGTGGCCAAGGGGACGCTCTCCATCACCACCACGGAGATCTACTTCGAGGTGGACGAGGATGACTCGGCCTTCAAGAAGATCGACCCCAAGGTGAGTGCGGCGTGCGGGCGGCCGCAGCCGCGGTCGCGGTCCCGGTCCCCGGTCCCGGCACACGTGCGCCGTGGCCGCCCCCTCCTTCCAAACTCCGCTCCCGTCTGCCGCCTTTCGCTGCATTAAAAAAAAAAAAAAAAAAAAAAAAAAGGCGCAATGTATTAATGATGTTAAATCCTCTATTACGGCAGCGTGCGGGTTTTCCAGCAGCAGCATTTCGCGCGGTGCCTTTGTATGAACGTGGTCAGATTTAGTAGTTAAGCCAATTGCTCTGAAATCCCTGGAGGGAGCAGCAGTCCCAGCCCGTAGCCTTCCCGACACACAGTGGAGGGTTTTACCCCTTCCGAGGATATCGGAGAATCCCGTTATTTCAAGAACGTTAGTTTCCATGTAAGAAAATACAGCGCATTTTGTAAACATTCTGACTGCTGAAATGGAAGTTAATGCTTATTTTCGGGGGGGGGGGGGAAAGAGGGGGTGGAGGTGGAAATAGTCACGGACTCGAAGACTTGGTTCCTGGGAAAGCTGTTTCTTTCTGAAGTCATTTACTAGTATCAATGCCCCAGCGCCGCCCCCCTCCCCCTTCCCCTCCCCTCCGTGAAAACCTGCAGCCCAGCCGCAATAGATCAGGGGTGCGTGACTTGAGCGGAAACCTTTGCGTGGCTTTTTCCTCGCGGGAACGGCGCAGGGGCTGCCACGGGGGGAGGAGGGCAGACAGAAGGGACGTGTCTAACAGGGCGCTCCTCTCGTCTGCATCTCTTTTTATTCTTATCACTCTTACTTTATTTCTTTGCTATTGCACTGGAAAATGTTGGCAGAGAGGAAATAGGGGAGTACTTTTACAAAGGGTTTGTTTTTTTTTTAATGCAGAAATATCATAAATAATTTCCAAGAAAATTCCTCGTCTGAATGTTTGCAATAAGGTGATTTTTCTTTGGCGAATAATTTGTCAAACTCGGGACGTTCTTCTCAGTGCTGGGGTAAAAAGTTTCTGTCAGAATCTCTGATATAACGATTTCCCTAAAGTGCACCCCCTGGAAATAGTTGCTAATGGATGTTACATAGGCGATCGGCCTCTTTCAGCACTTGTTGACTGTTAGGATCCTAATCAAAATTCGCGTTGTTTTTCTGAGTTTTGATTTAAAAGCCGCTTTAAAGAAATGCATCCTGAGAGGGACCGGGCGGTGCGATACGGACGGGCGGGTTCGGATCGCTTGTAGTTTTGTCGGCACGCACATGTTATTCCCTCTGAATGCCCTGGGAGCTCAGGGACTTGATTTCTGAGAGTGCAACTGGCAATCTTACCACATTCGTAACGGATTTGTAGGTCAGAAGTAATATTGTTGTTCATTTTATTGGTGCCGGCTTTCACCTATAAATTTTATTTTCTTCTTTATTAGTACCTGTACCAAATTGCTAGTTTTATCA
Source organism: Chiroxiphia lanceolata (assembly GCF_009829145.1). Taxonomy (NCBI): domain Eukaryota; kingdom Metazoa; phylum Chordata; class Aves; order Passeriformes; family Pipridae; genus Chiroxiphia; species Chiroxiphia lanceolata. The sequence goes on along the minus strand of NC_045638.1, from coordinate 69,070,613 downwards.
GACTCACTGCTTACTCAATACACTGCTTCATGGATATGTTGTGTGTCCTCAGCTTTGTTTGAACCCGAACAGAAACAAATCAGCACCGCATAGTAAACCCTTCAAAACCAGATTTGTTTCCTGACAGCTGAAAAACTGTAATTACATTTAATAACCACGTTGGTGAATGACAGTTGCTGATGGTCACCTGGAGCTAAATTATAATATGTTTGTATCACGAATATTTCCCTATTCTATGAAACTATTCAAAATGCAAAATCAGGCGCCTGCCCTTAAGTTTTCGCTTTGCAGGATTTAAGCAACTGTCCACAGAAAGGCAAAATCCCCTAAACATAGCTGCCTTTGGTTTTTCAAGTAGAAAACTTGACCTGATATTGAAACACTTACCCATATGTATTTTACTTCATTTATTAGCTTGTAATTAAATAAATCAGCAACAGAAATTAAAATCTAAATCACAAAAGGTAATTATCCAGTGTATTTCAAGTGCATTTTCAAATATATAATTCCAATATTCAAGCATTATTATATAAGCAGAATCCAAATTTCTTTTGAATATATTTAAATAACATTTCAAGTATATTTATGGAATGTTAGAAATAGAACAAGCAATATATATGAAACGAAAAATGTAAACTTGTTAAGTTCAGACACTTCAAAAGACAATTAACAAAAGTACTGTGATAAAATCTACCTTTTTAAATGGTATCTTCTCTTTAGCAGAAAACGTCCTTGAAGTATCCAAAATGGCAATTTAACTTCTGTTCACCAAATCACAAAACACCAACATCCACAATTTCAAAGACAATGTGAGATCACAATATTTGATACAAATTAAAAGGTACATTAGGGTTTGTTCAGGTGGCATATCCAAATAGCATTTACTCACAGAGGGTTTACATAAAAATACCGGGGTTTGTTATAATCCGTTGGTACCATTTTTAGGCAGAATGGTCACAATCGTGTTAAATTACGGCCAATTCTCTTTTCCAGGTAATGCTTTCCTTTTTTCTTATTTTTTTTCCTTCACCCCCTCCCTCCCCCGGGAAACTACAAAACTGTGAAGAAGAAGAACGATGCTTGCTGTTCTCATTTACTTTCTTTTTTTCTTTGTGAAGAGCCTAAGCTATATTCCTTTTTAAAAAAGAATATTATTTGCATTGTCAGGTGGAAATATTTGACTTTTCGAATAGGCAGCCTAAACTTCGTCGGGAAATTAGCAGATTTATCGGTCAGGCCGGTTTTATAGTTACCCTCTAAAGTTTCTCCAAACTTTTCGGGTTGGTTAGTATTTCCCTGGCCAGTCGCCACGTTTGTTTGGCTGCATTTTCCAGGGCCGAGTGAGGTTTGCCCTGAAAGAGGTCTAAGTTGGGCAAGAAGTAGTGGGGGCACCTCCTGCACTGAAGGCAGGAGATGAGCTGCAGTAAAATCCCGTTGAGCCGGTCCCCCAGGCATGACTCGTCCCAGTCCGATTCGCGGGGATGCTTTTCGCATTCGTAGGAAACCAGAGTCTTCATGTGATAATTATTCAGGGGCTGGCCCGGCAGCTCAAGGTGACGGTCCCGTAAGGTTTTGAGGATGGAGAGGCATTTCTTCCTGCAGCCGCCCATCTGCAGTCTGTTCTCGGCTTCTGCGAACTGCAGCACCCAGGCATCGCTCTCGGCCGAGCTCTGCTTGCCGGCCAGAGAGTGGCACTCCTTGGACAAGAGGTTGAAGCCTTCCGCCTTGACCTCCGCCACCCGATTGGGTCCTGGCCAGGGGATGTGGGGAAGCGGCCAGTGGGCAGCACTCCGCGGCCAGATCCCTGTGCACTTGAAAGCCGGAGTGATCTGCACGACGTACCGATCCCTGATCCTCAGCTTCACTTCGCTGGTGTCCGCCACCATCTTTACTACGTCTCTGTAACTGCACTTATCCACGGCTTGAGCCACCAGAGTCTGGAATCTGGACCGGATTTTGCGAGCGGAGAGGTAGCCAGACGCCGTGATGAACTCCACCCAGAGGGACATGCTCCTCTTGCGGCCGTCGCTTAACTTTAACACAGCGCAGCCCGGCAAGGAGCCGTCGTCCACGAAGTTGAAAACCCCCATTTGGTTCAGATACAGCACGACTTCAAACTCCGTGGGGGAGATGACTTCCAGCCCCTCGTAGCGATTGTCCATCTCGTTCAAGGAACTGATGAAACGAGGCTCCTGCACCTCCACCTCCTTCAGCACGTCCGACACCACTTTGCAGACCTCTCGGATCGTTTTGGCGATGGCAGCTTTCCTGGCTTGGCATTTCTCATTGTAGTATTTATTCAAATGATACACCAGCTTGGCCTGGGCCGCGATCATGTTGGGGCAGAGATCCGGATTGTATACCGGAGTCTCGCAATAGGCTGTGGGATCCAATGCGGCTGCTAAGGCTGGAGCCAACTTCAGAGGAGAAACAGGCTGCCGCACTCTGAAATGTAACAAATGTTTTTTCAAAATGCGCCGGGGCTGCTGCTCCTCAGATGCTCTCTTCCTGCTTTTTTAGATCAGCCGTCTTGAAGTGTGTGTGGCGGGGAGGGAGGGAGGGGGGAGCGGGCGGGGGACTGGAGGGGGCGATATTTTTCCTTCCCCTTTTTTTAAAGGGTCCGTGAGAGAGAGGAAAGCATCGAGAGCGGCACCTTTCCCAGCAGCAAGAAAAAACAAAAGTTGCACTGAGACACAGCAAGGCTTCCAGTAGTCAAAATAATAAAACCTCTTCGTATTTATTTATGTTTTCCCGTAGTAATCACCGTGTGTATGCAGGGCGGTTAATCAGCTGGTGGAAAAAAAGTGCCGTGTGTGTATGTCAGAAGAAGCTGGCTCTTGGTTTGTATAAGAGCCCAGATGCACTCGTGTGGAAATTATAAAGGCAGGGCCAGGCAGGCGGGCGGCCAATCGCCACTGGGCTCGTCACTGCAGCCTCTTTCAGCTCAAACGCGGCTAATTAATCCCACTCTAGGAGATAGATATGTATACACAGCCACACGCACACACACACGCACACGCAGGCACATATAGGAAGGTAGAAGGTTACTGGCTGAAAAACCTCCCCGGTCCTCTGTACGCTCGGAAATCAAGAGAAATCGCTCTCCTTTGGGCGTAACTTGAAGGGTATTAACGTTTCGAAAGGACTTGGCAAAACTGTGCCGCTCCGCACTGAATCCCTGCGTGCCTCCCCATGGCCGGGACGTGAATGCAGGTGTATTAATGGGCATCCATCAACTAGGGAGCTACAGACTGGGCTGGCTCCGGCAGGAGCACAGGCGTAAATTCATTAACTCCCACTTGGCGTCACATCATGCTGTCCTTTTGCTCCTGATAGTTGTCTGTAACTGCAAGCGAGAAGTTGTTGTGTTTGTTTGGGTTTTTTCTTTTTTTCTTTTTTTTTTCTCTCGTGAACCGGCCAGTGAACAGGGCAGCGGATTCACGGTTAATTTAGTGTTCTTTGGAATAAAATATTACGCAGAAGTCCACGATTTGTATTGTTTTAAAAGATCTTCTGACGGGCTCTAATCGATTTTGAAGTTTAATGCATTTCGGCATTGTCTCTGCCTTGCTTTTTGTATTTGTACCTTATGAAGGGAGAATCAATCGCTAAACGTATCTGTCAGGTCTTTTTCACGTTCCCTCCAGAAATCAAGTAGCAGATACTGACGGTAAATCTCATTTGCCAATTCTTAGCTTCGTTTTTTGTATTCTGTATTGCGCTCTGATATGTTGTGAAGAGTGGATGTTCAACGGCTTTTTGAGACTCAGTATTTATTAATTTCAAACCTGGAGGATTTATCGTATAGCGAGCTCTTCTAGCAAGCTGCGCTTAGTAAATGTGCACACGGGAGGCACGCTAGAGACTGCAAACATGCTGGCTTGCTTGTCTGACAGTTTGGGGTTTCGCCTGTGTGATGTGTAATTAGCAAATTTCCCTTTCGGTACTTTAGGTGTTTGTAATCGGGACCTTTATTTGTAAATAAACTGGAGTTGTAAACTCCTCTGCTTCACAGCGTTTACTGAGCTTCACTTCAAGAGAACCCTAAATTTTATATATATATATTTAAGAAAAAAAAGCAAAACAGCAAAGCTTTTGATCGCTTGGAATCTTTAGTCTACTGACCGATTACCAATTCCTAAAGTAACTGTCACAGGTACATCCGTCGCTGAGGAAAAGTCATGCCACAAGGAACATTTCGTGATATTTATTCAGCGTATGAATGCGACCAACTTTATTGCACATAGCGGAGAATTTGTGACTGTGAGCTTGGCTCCCTCGGTCTGGCGGTTGTGTGGGTGTTCCTGTGCCGCTCCAGAGGAGGAAGCTGACCGGAATCTTTTCCTGCCCATGAGTAGAGCAGGGCTGGGGCTGTCGCTGAAAAGCTGCAGGTGACAGGTCGTCCCGAAGAAGCTTTTCCTCTTCCCGGCCGCAGCCCCTAAGCCGCCGGGAGAAGGGCGACCACTCTCTGGCTGTTTCGGGTGGAGAGGAGGTAGTTTCGTCCCGAGTTTTCTCCCTTCTACGTATAGTGTCCCGTCCAGGCGCCGGGCGGGACACGCGTGCCTCCCCTCGGCCGTGGCGGGTCGGGCAGTGGAAGCAGCCCCGGTCCCGGTTGCTCCGGAGCGGCCGCCGAGGAGCGCGGCCGCCGCCGCACCCGAGGTCCGGGACGGCCGCCTCCCTCCTTCTCTCCCTCCTCCCCTGCGGGGCGTGAGTGGCCGCCGGGCTGTGGACTCCCGGGGGCCGGCTGCCCTCGCCTTCCCGGAGCAGGCACTTAGAGAGGTCTGGGCCGGCTCCGCGGGGACAGGCGGGCGCCTCCCCACCGCTCTTACCGGCGGCTGCCCCCGGCTGCTCGGGGAACCTGCCGCGGCGGGGGCGGAGGTCTGCCCTCTTCCTCCTTCCGCTGGCTCGGCAGCACCGCCGCGGGCCCCGTCGGCGGGCAGGCAGGGGGAGGCACCTCGCCAGCCCGGCACATCCCGCCCCGCTGCCCCGAGGATGGGGCCCGGCACGACCCCAGCCCGCCCCCCGGGGCCGGGGGCGATGCCGGTCGCGCCCTGCCCTCAGACACGGGGCGGTGTTGGCAGCAGCGGGGCGCGGCCCGCCTGTGCGGGGGAAGGAAAAGCGATCAAGTTGGGACCAACTCCGACGGGCGGGTTTCGAGGACCGACTGGTGCGAGGGAAAGCCCGCTGCGGACGCGTTCCTGGCCCCAGTTCTCGCCCTGGGCGGCGGCCGCTGGGACCCAGAGCCCTCCGGCTCGAAACCTCCGGCGCTGCCTTGTCGGGGGCGACTTCTTTGGGATGTAAATGTTAAAGAGCCCCTTTCCCGCGGGGTCACAGACCAACGCCGGGTAAAACCGAAAGTTACAGCGGGCGGACAAAAGGTTATCCCTCGCCGAGGGAACAGCCCTTTCCTGTGGAGGGAGCACGCCTCAACTTCCCAGCGTTGCGGCCGCCTCAGAGCTGCACTTTAGCGATGGGAATGTTCTGGGCCAGGTTTTTCTTATTTTTGCCCCGTGGGTTTTAGTTTGGTAATTTCAGTTGCTAAAGGCAAAAGTGGAAAGGTCGTACCTTTAAGTTGTCAGAAGTCGTAATATTCATAATGCGGCAAAATTAATTTAAATAAAAATTACATTTTATATCCTGAATCACAGCTTTCAATGTGTAATGCTAAGATTAAGCTCTGATGTCAAGTAACACAGGTTATACATGTTTACTGTATCTTGGTGGCTGTGGGAAATATTAGCTTTAGCCGTGGCTAAAGATCTTTAGCACTGAAGGTCACCCTTCACTACAGCATTTCATTTCACACATACACAACAAACATTTGATAGTTGAAAATTTGTGGATTTAGGCGTCGCTGACACCAGTCAACCACTGAAATGTGACTGTTAAGTTGACCCGGTCGTTTAACAAGAGAAGTCGTCAGTGGCTTGATTGAAATGATGCTGAAAATTATTATCTGTATTATATATATGATATAAAAAATTTGGTATTTTTCAAAGCTTCTGACCACTTACTGCAGTTAATTTTTCTCTGTAGTTATTCATGTGTTCTTTGTAAACTATAAAAGGAACACCTTTTCAGCACTGAATTTTATTTTTATTGAGTTTATTGACTAACGTGTTGTTTTGGAAAACTGGGATTAAAATCATCTCATTAAAGTGATGATTGATCATTTGTCATGATAATGGTACCATATGATATTGGTGACTTACCAAATTGCTGTTTTCTGGATATTTCCCCTAATTAGGGGGTACTATAATAGTATTTGTTGAACTCTGCTTATTATTTCAAATCTTTCAAACTACAGTGCCTTCTCGTGTAGCGCTCACGTTAGCCAAAAAGCCAAATGGTATTGAAAATCTTTGGCTATGGGTACTCGCCCACATCCCCAAAATGCAATTTGGAAGAAGAAAAAAAAAAAAAGAAAAAAAAAGAAAGTTGCCATGCGTACAAATTTAACTAATAATTTCATATGGTGAAAAGTGTGAGTTAAAATGCAGATACAAAGGGCTTGCATGGATATCACTTTATATTTCTTATTATATAGTGATAGTTCTTCCACACACAACTGCTTATGAATTTTAAAGTTTTATTTTTAATATCTGCCTATTGCACTAGGGAGGTAGGAAGAAAAAGAATGAAGCTGAGTTGATTAAATTATTTATCCTTACTGCTGAAGTGAGTTTGAAGGCTCATTGAATGTATCTGATTTCTTGGCTCCTCTTTCTTCCCTTCCCCCCCTCAGTTCTTCCTGGTTATTTCATCCATATCATCCTGCCAGCAACAATAAATTCACTTTTTTTTTTTTTTTCAAGTAAGAAGAGACAGATATTTGTGCCAGGTTTGCTATATGTGTCACATTATATAAAATAGGCAGCATAATTTTTTTGTGATAGAAGTTGATGGTACCTGCAATTTTCTATATTCTTATTTTGTAGTTTACTTTTTGCCTCCACTTTCACATTTAGGAACAAATGAAAAGCTAAGTTGCGATAATGTTCGCAAAAGTGCAATTTTAATGAATTTATACACTTCATTACTTAGATTTGTGGGTATAAATTTCTGTATAGTGTGGTACACAAACATTTTTTCTCTGTTACATACAGTTTTCTGCGATTTTTTTTTTTTAGAACTGACATAGCTTCTTTCAGAGTACTTAATTAACATTCATTAGTGTTAAACTTAACATGTGTATGTATTCTCTTCCTATTAAAACTTAAAAGATAAACATGAAAAGAGTTTGCATTACTGTTGGACTTGGTCATCCCAGGTCTTACGGATGAACTGTTAATGCTTTAAATTCCTCTAATCTGCAATCTGTTAAGAGAAAAACAGTAATTGATTTGTTTTCTTTAAAATCCTATGTCTCGAAAGTAAACATGGAACTTGCACAACTGTAATTTTAGCTAGAACTGCAGAAACGTGCAAGAAGGAAAAAAATGCATTGAATTATTCATTTGGTTCACTTCTCCATCGACTTCTCCAAAGCCAGACATTCCATAAAGTACAACATTTTATTTAAGCAGTCCAGCATTGGTGTTTTGTGTTTTTTTTTTTTTTTTTTTTTTAAAGATCTCTAGCTTGAGAATGTTCTTTTTTGCTGAACTGCTGAAGGAGTGTGGAATGAGTGGGGATTAGTGCCTTTTAATCTACTACATCTGTAGTGGGTCATCCAACACTGCCGAACTCTCATTACTCTCATGCTATATATGATTAAATGACTGCAAATATTGAACACTGACCTTGAAAATAAAGCTTTATGTGTTGGATGAGCAGCTTCCAAAGGCTTCACATCTAAACTAACCTTTCCCCTTGGTAACTTCTGGTCCTGCAATATGTTGTCTGAGAGAGGACTAGAGTGATAGAAAAAGTGAGTCAAAATTGAAGTGTGGGAACATTTGAAATGCATCATTATATAAACTATGGCGTCCTCAACTTGTTAATATTTTAGGAGTAACGCAACAACTCGTTAGCCCAGTCAAAATGGGAGAGTGATATGTCTTGAACACACTTATCTTTGTGATTGGTGTTTTTCTGTAAGCTGATTTCATGTTGTCTAGCAAACTAAACTACATCATCTTGTAGGGAGCTGCTAGAAATATTGAAATTATCAGAGGATATGTTGCTTAACATCTTTGAACACTAGCCAATATGAAGTTATAAGTAAGCACCATCTCTTTTTATGCATTTGATTATATTATGTGTTTATTGAGAATTTTCATGCTGCCAGTACTTTGGGCATGTTATGTCCCTCTATATCAAAATGAAACTTGTATATATGTATGGTAAATTACCTGTGTAACTAATTTTATCTTGATTTAGCTATAAAAAGACATACCTAATATATTTCAATGCAGACTTCTATTTTTTAATGTAGTGTACAGCTCTCCAATATTTTCTTTCCAAATAATGGTGAAGGGAGGAGTTGAGTGAGTTGGTCATGAGTGATTAATACATTTCATTGAACCTTATGAAGGCCCTGATCCTGCCCGTGCACACGTGGTTAATGAAACATTCAGCTGTTTCTGGTGAGGTCATGGTCACTTTTAGGCTCATAGTGAAGTGCACAGGCAGCTATTTGCAGGATCAGGGCCAAAGCAGAGTGACAATTGAGGTTAACCTTTGTAGAGGATCAAATACAGTGAGCCTCTACAATATCTAATACATCAAATACACACATTTGTGAGGAAATACGTTTTTGGCTCAGTATCTACACTTCTGTCAAGCAGCACTTCCCTATTAATTTCATTATGTTTTAGCCATATTGTTCAATTAGCCTCTTGAGAAAGGATGGTGCTATTTTGTCCATGCTCCCACAAAAATGCCTTCCCTAACCCACTCTAAAGCCCTTACAAGAAGGGTGGGATTATTCAGAGAAATGAGTGAAAGAATATACTTTCAAAAATTCCATTAAAACTATATTTTTCATGTACTTCCACATATTTGGGACTATTTATATAACTCCCCAAACCTACAGAATCTTTTAACAGTCTTAAATGTCAGCATCGTACTTGCTAAAAACACTTATTGTTCCTAAAAATATCCTAAAACACAATGAAATTAACAGGGAAGTGCTACTGTAATATAAACATGTCAACCAACTTATTATTTAAGGAAGAAGAGGTGAGATCTGTTATGAAAAACTTGATGCTTAGATCTTTTGACCTTTGAAATATTTTCCTACCACCACTCTGAACTTTCTTTTTTTACTGGTGGAACATTGTCATTGTGTAGACCACAATATTTTACCTAGGAGAAACTTGCATTTCTTATTAGGAGCAGCAAATAAGTCCAGGGGTCTTCTTACTTGAATTTGAAAATTTATCCTAGATCACCTACTATCCTTCCTACTTTTCCCTACCAGTTTTTTAGGCCAGCTCTAGGACAGCATATACAGAACTAGATCCTTTGTGGCATAATGCTGGTGTTCCTGAAATGAAAAAGACTATAGAAATAGCATGTAGTCTTGTAATTTCATAAATATACAATGAAATTGTTGAAAGAGAAATATTAGCATATGGAAATATCTGTTTATCTGAAGGGAATAATGCTATCAATTTTTGTGATAGTTGAAATAAACTGTGCCTTTCAGGCATGTTATCATTTATAATAAATTAGTGCCATTGAAAAGAAGAAAAAAATTATGGTGTATCTGTCAGGGTACTGACAATGTTTTCTCTTAAGTCTTAGTTTTAGATGAGGCAATACTGATTTTAATGAGGTTATGCAGTGTGTACAGGCCTACTAAGAGAGAAGTTACTGTGATAAACATGATCACGTGTTATTTTCAGTATATGTTTTACCATCTCTATTTCTTGTTTTCATCTGCAAATTATTTTCAGGAATGAACTGGCTAATTTTGGCTTCTTTTTTAAAAAAATAACCTTATCAAAAAGAAACAATAAGTTCAGAACTCTTACTAGCCCACTGAATCACTAGTATATGGCATATGCTAGGATGTGCTATAATGCTTGCCATTTTCAGCTACGCTTCAAGACATTGCTTCTTTAAGTAGGTAAAAAATGACAGCAAATATGTTGGACAACAGTTTTCTCATTATATTCTGTGAGTACATTCATTATATTTTATTAGTCTTTAACTGTAAAGATGAAATAATATAACCATTTGTCTTGGCAAGCCCATTATTTATAATCTCTACATTAGAAAACTGCATGGATCTGCGTGGATGTTTTTTTCTACATGTAGTATTCAGATTTTTGACATAAGGGATGAGAAAAAACTTTTCAGGTTAAATCCATAGCTAACCTAATCTACTCTTCGTAGGCAAACTGTATCTCAATGGGGTAAAAAAAGTCTTCTCTCCCTCACTCCAGCCTCTCCACCCCCCCAAAATTCAGTTCTTCATTTGTTTTGTTCACCACGCTGCATTAACACAGTTTTCCCTTGTGTGCATCTGCCAGTGTACAATTTAGCCACGGGCATCTGTAGACCTTGTGGTGATCAGTATTGCAGGCAAAAGCCATATGTGTTTAAATAAAAAAAAATCTCTTTATTTCATTTGCTGTTTTAACTGGATGGATAACTTCTGTGCCTCAAGACAGAGGAAGAGAAAATACAGAAATAATTAATTGCCTCTATTCTTGAGGCAGTTTCATTTTCCCTCTCCAATATGGAATGCTTGTCAGCTTCCCTGATAAATGACTGCATGTATTTGCATAGATTTTACATTAACACAAAAATTAGTTTTATTTGTGAAAAACTATTTTACATAATAATGCAAAATCTAGCATTATGGATTATGTTTCCAAATTTGAGAGGCTGTGGAGAAATAAGGGTTTTTTCTTGTTTGCTTTTTAAAATTCTCTTTGATTTGTGTGGATTGGTTGTTTTTGTGGTTTTTTGTTTCATGTCAAGGCATATTAATTTCTAGCTTTGTATTTTGTTTTTGTAAAAACAACCAAATCAGGGTCTCTTAATGTTTACAAACCATTTATTCAGTCTTTCATAGATTGGATAATTTATGGTGGTATGAAAACAACTTCTTTCCTAAACCTCTACATATTCCACGTATTAAATACACTCTTAATTATGGATACATTTGCAAAATCTCATGAAACTGTTTTGAAAAAACCGCTGCATCAAACTTAGCTGTTAGATACACTATTAGAATATACTTTAAATTTCTAAAGCTGCTATTAAAACAGTGCTCCATCAGGTATTCTTTCAAACCATTAATGTACTGCATTTGGGTGTATGTCAGTGTAGGACTGGTTTTTTCCCTATATCTAATAACCTGTCTGTTTTAAGCAATTAGGCACTCCTGGATTGGAGTGACAGTACTATACCTCTAGTTAAAAACTGTGTTTTATTCACGATTTGTCATGTCCGTAAATAAAACTTATGAATCAATCAGTCTGAAATATCTGTGAGGGGAAAATATACTGCCCTAATTTTGAGCCAATTGTACTTATTTTCAAGTGACACAAATTGGATGTTTGTTCATGTGATAAACACGGTGTCTTGTTGTCTAAAGACCACTGCTAATTGTATATCAGCTAGTTCTCCAGGCTGAAGAAAATACAGATGCATTCACTGCTGTTATTTCATGCTCTGTAACAAGAAGAAAATATTACTCCTTATGAAGCATAGTATACTTGATGGCAACTTAAGGTAAAAGAGTGCCTTTGCCACTTCTTAAATCTGGGACACCCTAGGTGCCAGCTGTCACTGCTCAGCTAATGATGACAAATGCCCCTCTCTATGCAGATTGCAGAGCTTGCAGGCTGCTATGAAAGGCAGTCAGATTACCTTTCTTCAGATAGTAACTTAACCTTTTAAACTCAAGTGTCAGAATGAAATTATTAGCTGGGATAGTTTCAATATCTGTTTCTTTAAAAAGGAAAAAGAAAATGAAAATAAAAGAAGGCAGTGACTTCAAATAATACCATAGCAGCTCATATTCACAAATCGTTTTTGCTTCTCTGATGTTTTAAAAATAGGAAATTGCTGCCACTGTGCCTGTGAGCACTCTGTGGAGTTTGCTGGCATTGAATGCTGACCTCTTAGTTGCACTACACAGAAAAGGGGCCAAGTGGGACAAATTCTGTCCTTGCTTACATCCATGCAGTGTTGCTGATGTACAGATCTGACAGATCACAGGTTAACGGATGTTATTTGTAATAGACCTTAATTGATCTTACGTATTTTGGATATACTCAGCTCTCTCCATGACAGTTCATGTTACTACTCTAAGTCTATGAAATTCAGCTACATTTCTCTCTATCAAAATAACTAGGTATTTATTTTGTGGGTAAAAGTAGTTTCACAGAACTCAGTGTCACATGGTTAATATTAAGTTACTAATTTAAATATATTCTACAGTCAGAGTTTTGTAGTTACTTTCTATGTTTTCTTGGAAGTAGCTAACAGATGTGAAGATGTTAAATAGTTCCTTAACAGCGCGTCAGAAACGTAACACAGTATAATCACTGGATATGCCACCTGAAGTGTAGGGTACTTTTCAAGTGTGTGCACATACATCTGTCTGTATTTTTCTGTGAGCCTGTTTCTATGTGTTTATACACTTGAATATGAAAGTAAATAGACGCATCGGCATCCAGATTAATATGTGTACACATGCACTAGCCTACACATGTAACATTCAAACAATATATTTCCATGTATATATTAAAGTACTGACATATATGAGTATGTTTAGCACATTATATTTGCCATTAAATCTGTCTGTACAGTGAGCTGTATATGAATATCAGTTTTCCTTTGAGTTGAACCATATTTTTATTACAGGAAACAGGTACTTACATCAATATTTTTCATGAACAAATCTCCATAGCAGTGGGCAATAATAGAAAACTAAAGAAAAGATGTGGAAAGGCATTTAATGAGATGACCAGGAACACTATGGTATATGCATGCGAACAAGTAAATAATGAGAATAGGAGGAAAAAAATGTGCATTTGTTATGAGATTGGAATGTCCTAGACAAAAAGTAATTATTATGATTGGCAGAAAGTACAAGAGGAAGAGAAAAATGTGCAAGTTTACAGAGAAGGCTAAGATGAGATCAATGTTGCGATAACTTTAATGTAGTAGTAGTTCTGTACTAGTCATTAAAGGTAATCTGATCCATGTACAGAATGTTAATTAATATTCTTTTCTCCAGAAAATAATAGATCTGATTGCTGAGATATGCGTTCTCAAAGATCAGTACTTACCTCTTTTGGTAATATGATTTATAAAAGCGAGATGCTGGTTAATATTATATTAGAAATGTTTCCAGTTAAAGTTTGGGGAAGAGTGTTTGGTTTTGCTTATGCATAGGGAAGAGTGTTTGGTTTTGCTTATGCATAAGTATGTTAAATTTAACATCCTGTTTTGTTTTGTTTCGCTTTGTTTTTTTCTGCAAGTCATTATGTTCAAAGTATTTAAAACTATACGTTTTATTATTTTGAGCAAGTGTAGCACAATCTGGGAAATAAAAAAGACAAAGATCCAGTGTTTCATACTCAGCTTTCTCAGCTTGTTGGTTGAATAGGCATCAAATGAAGTCCAATGCCTGTACAAAAGAAATGTTCCTTGTTTGGATTTGCCCCATCTGTGTCATCTGGTGGCTTATGCAATAGGAGGTGTTATCACATGAATCCAAATGCACAAGCCAGTTGTTTTATGGACTCTTTCTGTGCTTGGAGGAGTTTATAAGTTGCCCACTCTATTGTGTGTCACTCCCAGATGACACGTGTGCATTCTGCTGAGCATATTTTGGGGGTAATTATAACTAATGAAGCCTGGTACACAGCTTGTTCACAGAGTGATTTATTCTGCTCCTGTCTGATTCCTGAGAGTTCTGTAAAATGGTTATATTGTGCCCTCCACTTTGGACACGTATGGGAGCATGTGGTATTGAGTCCATCAGAGCAAATTTGCTATTCAGTCTACCACAGACTAATTACAAAGATACTGACTGAGTACATCTGTTTAAAAATATAGACTTGGACTGAAATTGTAAATGGGATCTGTAACTTTAGGGATACTGACTAGAGTATGGCTCTTGTTTAGTCGTTTACTCTTCCCAGACTTACAGTAACCCACTTCGATGTATTGCTGTTAAATAGCTTAGAGTTCCTCTGAGCCCCATAAGTTAAGGTTAGGTTCCTTTCATACCTTTTAGCAAAGCAGATTTTATTATGCAATTTGAGTTCTGATAGGTGGTGATATTTTGTGGAAAGATAGATTTAAAAGTTGGGAAAAAAATACCTTGTAGCTTTGCAGGTTTCATAAAGCAACAACGACCAAAAAAATTATTACTGAAGCCTGAGCGTCAACTTTTATTTAACCTTAGATCTACCATTCTCACCCTAATTTATCTTGACTTACCAGTCTCTCAGAAAAATAAATCCACTGACATTAGTGGGACTCATCCACTATACAAGAAATACATTTGTTTGCCAGGATGATTCTAGAAATCTTTTTTTCCAAAACACAAACATGCCTCTGAAATCACAAAGTAATGGGGCACACAGAAGCTTCAGGCTTTGTCACTTCATCTACCAGATTCACAGCTACCCAAGCAGGCTGGATGTTTTTACAAGTATCTTGGCATCAGTGTTCTGTAGTAATAGTCTTCAATTATGTCTGTCTTCAGTTATATCAGCTTCTCCCATCTTTACCCTTAACTTTGTATCCAGATTTGAAAGACTTTTGCATCTTATTTTTTTCAGTACTTAAACAAAATTTTCTGTCATGGAAAAAAAAAAAAGAGAGAGAGGTTAAAAATTACAGTACTACTTGTAGGAATGGGAGAAGGGATAAATACTTATTTTAGTACACATTTGGTACACATTTTTGTAAGGCTGGAAAATAATTTCTTAGAAAATACAGTTCAGATCCTTCCTACTGACTGCATGAGTAGAAAAATAGTTTTACTGAGAATTAATTATTTTTTTAATTTCTTTTTGTACAAACAACCTGGAGTGTGCTCAAGATGACATTATCAACACTGGGGGTGAGAGTATACCTCTAGCTCCCAGAAGTGCATGGTCATGTTTAGCCAGAGTAGATCTATTCTGTATAATTTTAAACATTTAATAAAATGTTTAACACTAATGGTCCAAACCAAGCACTAGCTAAAATGATGACACTAATTACATAAGATGTAGTTGGGTCAGTGAAGCTTACATGTCATTCATTCTTTTGCGCTGACCAAACTTTTGATGCATGAACTCGTGTCTTAGCTGGCCTCTGAAAGAGTTTGTATCAGAGCAGAGTGTGGCCTTCTGAAAGCTGGGAATTGCAGCTGCAGTTTCATCCCCTGTGCTACTTTCCTTTCTTCTGTAAGCTGCATTCATTTTGTTTCCATTGCTGTGCTACTTTACATGAATTTTGTGACAGGAATTTCTATTTAAATTGCCTTGAACCTAGGAACATTTTCATCCTATGCCATGCCAGACTAGTGAATGTAATATGCTTATCAGGCATGGGTAGATGAAAATAGTTTTAATAGTTTTTCATTTGAGTATTTAGGAAATAGTAGTGAAATAGCACTCATTAGTACCTAAAATGATGAATGGTTAGCAGAAATTTGAAACAAGAAGCTAAGTTGATTTTTGGGCAGTAAATTCTTACCTTGTTAACCTCACCAGTGTTAGCAATAGACTTTCCTTTCTGGTGGTGAGCCGTTACCTTCCCATTACCTGGTAGTCTCCAAGATTTGTGGGGCCTGGCTGCCTAGTTGGACTGTGTGATTTCTAGAAATTCTGAAAAAGTGCTGAGAGAAGAATGTTTGCCATATTCCACATGTGCTGATCAGTCACACAGTGGACATGTCAGACTGCTTGTAAAGCAAACACTGGCGTACTTGAGTTTAGTTAATGTGTAAGGAATTTGAACTCCAACCTCACACTGACCCTGTGGTACTGTATGTGTTGTGCAGTCAAAATTATAGTGATTCCCTTAAAACCTCAATTTTTATATCAATTTAGTGAAGTTTATACAGCTTTGTGGAACAGAAGAAATAAATCACAAACAAGGAAAAGTAAAAAATATGCTCTGCTTGGGTTAGAAAAAAAAGTGACTGGATGGGATGAAGATCAGGGCAAAGATATCAAAGAGAATGAATTTGAAATGGAAGAAATAAAAATTTTCAGGCAAAATTAATTTGAAAATTAGTAAAATTTGTTTCATTTAAGGGACTGAACTGAAAAAAAAAACAAACCAATATAAAAATCCAAAGGTGGAAATCAGAGGACAAATGAGGAAGGAAGAAGTAGTTCTTTGCTTAAACAAGTTTGAAATAAAGTGAAAACATGTGGGGCTTTCTTCATACAATGATAAATAAAATTTCTAAGCAGAAATCCCAACTTTAAAGAATATCTACTAGTGCACCTAAGCACAGTTGGCCCATGTGATGACTCTGATCATTGGTGGGTATGCTGTAAATTGTCAACATTCTGCAGAATTACTCTTGGCTGTTCTTGAACTGAGCCAGCCTCAATGTAGTTCCTGCTTTTGTGGGCAGAAATCATTGCTTTATGAAAGGAAATAACATAGTTCTCCAAGAGCTGCTCTCTAGAGCCCCAGTGACAACAGCAGTCTCTTCATCATCCTTCGCTGATCTTAAAGGTTAACCTGTCCAGAGGCTTATGAAATCTATACAGTAAAGGAAATCTTTTTTATTATGGGAAACAGGATATATTTGAGAAGAGGGAGACAACAGGAAACTCAGAAGTTGTGAGGGAACATGTACAATGAAGTTCATGGCACATCTTTAGGAGTGTAGATAATTATATTGACACCTTGGCTGGTATTTCTTTACCTTCTAAGTTAAGTCCTAAGAGTAGGACTAAACAGGACCTTTGTATATGCACAAACTGCTAAACTTGCTTCTATTGCATGGTATTGTTTGTTCTTAAATTAATGGTACTAAACATGGGCCTTATGAGACTTTCATTCACAGGCCTACATTATTTGCTATTGGTCTTGTTTAATATGTATAGAGTGACACACATTTCCATGTTGCCTTAGAGAAATAAAAACTATGTGATTCTGGCCTCGTTTTACAGTCTAATTTTGGCAAATGCAAGAAACTGTGAAAAAAAAATAGAAAGAAGAGATAGTGGAAAAGGTGAAAAGGTCATAATAAATAAAGATTGCTACTACATTATGTAGGAAGTTTGTATGTCTGACTTTTTCTTAAAGTTGGTATAAAATGGTGTTTCTAAAAGGACAATGATGCAAGAAAGAAGTTCTTTTTAAGGGTTAGGACTGGGAGAAGCAACCATTGAAAGGCAAAGGTAGAAGATGTGAGAATTAGATTTCCATTTGATGTGAGTTTGTTCAGATTGGTTGAGGCTGCTGAGAATTCATTGAGAGGTGTTTGAACAAAATGCAGTGGCTAGTATAGGAGGGAATATTTCACTCTCTCTGTTCCCAGGTGGGTGAGTTGAGGATCATAGGGTAGGCAAACTGCAAAGTAAGCTAAGTGAGCCAAACAGTAGTGGTGTCAAGGTTTCCCAGAAATGCACAGTTCATGGACATAAAACATTCAGCTACAAAATGTATGTGTATATAGGAATGTAGGCTCAATTCACAGCTCAAGAAAACCCAACAAAAAATCTTGTCAACCCCGGGTAGGAGGAGTGTGACATTGGTGTAACATGGTAATATGTTATTTTTTTAGACATGACTGCAGTAATGCGTCACATCACCTTGTTGAAATATCAAGCCTGTAATGGTGCTTTCTCACTCCTTTTGATGCACAGAGTGCTAATATGGCCCTTCAGCTTTACAGGGCGGAGCACTAATGTATCTGGGTCTTCCTTTTGTGTAAGTTTGTGGACTCATTTGTGAAAATTGCCATTTCAGACAAATACTACTATTCCAGTGTTGTGTTTCATTGATACTTGGTGATATATCAGAAAGTTTGCTCAAGTGTTCAATGAAAGACTTTTAGTCATACAGACTGCAAAAGTGTTTGGAGCTCTTCATAAATTTTAAAGTGATAGTCTATCTAGAATACCTTTTAACATACAAGCACCGAATCAGTTATTTATACTCCTTGTTTAAAGGCAGTGTTCTTAATTATGAGTTTTCCTCTCTAACAGCAAAAAGTATAAGCTTTGAGTAGAAGATTTAAATATCTAATTATATTAATCAGACATAAGTCCCCACAAAGACTGAAGTAGAAAATATCTGTACGAGGGGATGACGTTCTGACATAAAAGCTGACTGGTTTTATGGGTTTTGTGTGACCTTAGTGGTAATAATATGTTGCATGTAGGAAGTGGACAGTTTTGCACAACTACAGTTTGTTTTGTTTGGGGTTCTTCTGTTCTTCTGCTTAGGTGACTTGTAGTAAAAGTATGATTTTTTTGTTTTGTTTTGTTTTGTTTTACTATATGAGTGAAGCAAATAAGGTGCAGTGGCTGTAATTCCAGTTATTAAATCCATTCATTTATTAATGTTAATCATTAGATGGTTGTTAATCTGGCTAAAAGGACACACACACAAAAATGGTTTTGTGGTAAGAAAGCTTCTCTGTCTCAAATAAGGGCCACTGGATGTAGAGCTCGGAACAGTACATTTCACAGAAGCGCATAGGATCTGTTTACCTGGTTGAAATTCAAATTGTTTTATTATGGTGTCAATTCTTTGGTTTTGGCAGCACTTCTAAAGTGTCTATACACAAAAGGACTACCACAGTGAATGAATGCTAGTGTTGACACCACCTAACAAGCAGGGATTATGTGTTTACAGAAGAAGTAATATGATAGGTCAAGTATAAGAGGCACTTCTCAAGAGCACTTCACCACATAATGAGTGACTGACTAGAAAGTGCGGAGCTGCCACTCTTTGGCTTCGTTTCAGTGTTGATGCCTGCCTCTCTCCTCCAAAGCCCTCTTGATCATGTTCAGCTGCTCTGTTCTCATGTGGTGAATAATAGTAGAGTAAAGCTGCTTTTCTGTCTCATTTTTCTTGCTAATTTACACATTCAAGCCATTTTTTGTTTGCTATCCTTATTTGCTATTCCCTTTTGTCAAGGCACTGTTCTCTTTTTTGCCTCAGGCCTAGGAACTAATTTGAGCTTCTATAATTACTTCATGTTTTACACCTGTCTGCATATCATGCACTCCTTGTCTCTGTGCTTAAGCTGTATATATTTCCTTGGAAGCAAAAAAAAAAAAAAAAAAAAAAGAAAGAAAGGCTAGTTTTCATACACAAGGAATCCCCAAGTTTCTCCTCTCAGTCTTCCTACAGGAGAAACACAATTAAACTGTTGAGATGTTCTCAGCAATGCAGCTGACCTTTTGGGTTCATGAAGGACAAATGAATGCTGTCTGTTCAGACAGTTTGTGTTAAGACATTGTTGAGCAAAGAGCCCTGAGCTTTGTTCCTCTTGAATGAAGCAATGGTTGTAGTCATTTTAAAATCATTAAGAGCCTGAATGCATGGTATCATTCTACAGTGTTTGCTCTACAGCTGCTCTTCTGCTTTAATAGCAGCTTATTAAATTTGGGTCAAGCACACTCTGAAGAGTATCACAATGAAGAAACTGTTCAAAAAGTTACCTGTTTAAAAAAAAAGGCAATTGATTAGATTTTTAACTTAAGTGACAGCTGCAATTCATTGCATGTTCTTTGTGGTGTCTTGCAGCAAGAGTGGAAGCCTTTTGTAATTTGGTCTTCATTTTGTAAAAGCTTTCTTGAATAATCCAGGGTTGCTTTCCACTCTGAGACCGCCTCAATCCAATTAGGAGTTTAACAAGGGTCAAATTAAGGAGACTTTACACTTCATGTTTGCATCATTAGCCATAAGACTGTTTTGTGTGTGCACGACTGTGTGTCGAGGGAGGAGGGGAGGCCTCAAGATGAGGCAGACACAAAGCTGTCATCCACCATGTGGTGCATCCCGCCACTGAATGAAGGCACAGCAGGCTAGGAACAACATTTCCAGTTGTCTTTTGGGGCTGTCGTCATGTGGATTTCAGCTGGTACATAGCTGTTTGGGGTTACAGGTGCTAGCTAGAGCCGAGGAAGACGAGCGCATTCTGTGTCTAGTCTTTTCTCTACTGGTAGTCTATTGTTATCGGACAAATGACTGGGAAGAGATGAAGTTAGAAATCTCTTGAGCATTCATTATTTTTGATGAGATGACAACTACCCCACTTCCTTGTTCTCACTACTCATGCTGTTTCCTGTTATTTTTTTGAAAACATAATTTTTCTGTGTGTTAAGTGTATCATACAGTGTGAACTTTTTTTATATCAGTAGTCAGCAGGCTTTCGATAATCAGATGTGCGTCTAGAGGACTACAAACATGCAATTGTATTTTCTACAATAACAAGTATTCTAAAAATGGTGCCATTTTACTTATGCAATTTTTGGCTACGACTACATTTTCCTAATGAATTATTTATAGAAATTGTCAAAAATTAAAAAGAAAGCCATAAGACCCTCTTTTCTATATAAGATTATTCTTAATGACAAGAAAAATTCTCCTGCTAATCAGTGTTTAGATGTGTGGGATATTGCTGGAGAACTGTTGCAGTGTCTCTTTAGCAAATGCTTTGTGCTGCTACATACAAAGTAACGATTTATCTAAAAATAACACTTTCATTGTTCCTCCCCCCCTAAACCCGTTAATAGGTACTTTAGTATCATGCGAGTTTTCATAGTTTAATCCCTTTTCAAAAGCTTTTCAGAATAAAAGCTCTAAATGGTCCTCAGTATTAATTTGATGTGACTTCTGTACAATATGGTTTGAAACTCTCAGAAGCACATTTTTACAGCTTACCCCTTTTCACTGGATCAGTGTGTGGAAAATACCAGCTAAATGTTTCATGGAGTCTCTGCTGTAAGCCTTTTTTGTTGCCTCGCAGATGCTATAGCCTTCTAGTGATTTTTATTTAGTACCATCGTTATTAGATAATACTTAAGCTAGATCAAAAACTCTACATAGATTATTGTTAATTGAATTTAAATTTTAGGAAATGCCCCTTAAAGGATAAATTTAAAAGAAGTTTTGACCTCTCTCTTGAATGTCATTAGATGAGAATTTACCGTCAACAGTAAACTGTGCATAATAAATGATGATTGCGTCTAACGTAGTCTGCTTTTGTAGTCAGTCAGATCTTTACTTACATTTAGACAGGAATAGCTGGCTTTAGGAGTTTGGACACTCATGAATAATTACATTTTTAAAATGCTCAGCTCTCAGTGAAGTATTAATATGATGTGTCTGATAGAAGTAACAAGAAATAATTTAAAACTTGTTCTGTCAACCTCTTTATCAAACAAGGAATGTATTTTCTGTTTGTATTCCAGTATGCACAGTGACTGGTGAAATAAAAATCTTGATTATCAAGTCTTTTTCATAACACATGCCTCCTGTGGTGATTTTGTTTCCTCAAAACCACTGCCTAATTCTGGAACGAGAGAGTTCAAACAGTAACAAATGGTGTGTGGGTGTGTATTTTGTTTTGTTTTGGTTTTTTCCTTTGTTACCCCAACTTTTAAGGCTTTTGCATAAATTTGTATCACAAATGAAGTGAATGTGAATTGTATGATAAATCTGTTTGGAGATATTTGGGCTGTTCTGAGCTCTAGATATCCAAGAGGATCAGGATAATATGAGATTCAGAATACCATAGATTTTCATTCTTTATTACTCAGTTTCTTTAGTCCAAGAGAACCCAGTCACTTCACTCTAGAAGCATGTATTCCAGGTACTGTTTAATGGTAAAATAGGGTGCCACCAGATATTTTAATATTAAAGAAAGCTTCCATCACTGATTTGTAGTATGTTTTCCTGACTGGAACGTATGTTTTCTTGAATGTGTATCTGTTCAACACATACCAGTTTATTGTTTTCTTAACCTGGTTACCTTCAGGATGGTTCTTAATTTTATAATTTCAGCTTCCTGCAGCCTGGAGAGATGCCCTTTACAAAATTTTAACAAACTGAAACAATGAATTGTAGTGGTTAGGAAATAACATGAAATGTATTTTCTAGTCTGATATTTTGTGTTTCATAGGCTGAAAAGTGCTTTATTCATTCTTCAAAATGAAACTAGTGAACACCTTCCCATGCTGATAAAAGTCCCATTTGTTTTCCTGCTAGATCCTTTTATTATAGTTTTGGGTTTTTTTCCTTTTTATATGCTTTGTTGTATAAGTGGTCTGCAAGAAAAAGAAACAGGTTTCACAGCTGCAGTGACAGAATTTACAAGTTGAAAGAAAAGTGGGTGTATGATTGGTGAACATTACACTCATTATTTCCTATTTATCTTCCACAAAACACAATGAGAGAAAAAAATAAAATTAATTTCTGTATTTCAGTGGGGTGTTTTACAAATGTACATACAGACATTTGTATGTAAAGAAGATACAACTTTTGAGCTCTTGGGAAGTTAGCAGAGTAGGCCTTAGTGTCACAAACCTTCTACCCTCTCTACCAGTATTTTTGTAGCTGTAAGGGGAAAGACAACAGCATGATTTATGCATCTGTGTAATTTTCTAGGAGATCACTCAGCCACCATTTCATGCCAGTGCACAGAGATCTGAAGGTGTGAATGGTAATCAGGCTGTTCAAGTAGAGCCTAAAAATTTCTGTCAGCTACAAACATTGGAATTTTAGATAAACAGATTCAGAACTTACATAATGTTAGGAATTAAATATTTCTTCTTCATTACAGTAAGTCTGTACTCCATAAATTCTTAAAAGGAATGAAGCTTTAAAGGCTGCTAGTCTAAACTTTGAGATTTTCTGTATCAGTATGTAAATTTTCACTGCTGTTTAGTGTTATACAAATGTTTTCCTCATTTTAAAATTTATGTTTTCTTCTTATACATATATATTTTCTTATGTTCCTGTGTTGATGTAAAACATAATGTCTATCTATACTGAAATATGAAGTTATTTGGATTCTTATTGTAACAAAGTTACTATATACCTTGTTTGTATTGTTTTACCTTCTTACTGCTAAGGTACAAAACTGTTTACTAAACTTAGTTTTACTGTAAAAGCAACTTCAATATCAAATTGATTACATTATTATTTAGAAAAGTATCAGATGCCAGCTTTATTCCTTTTAGAAGGGCTATCTACACTTTTTGTGTATAATGAATTTAGTTCTCTTGAAAGATGCTGGATTGACAGCCCTGAAGACCAAACTCCTTTATTTATGCATGAGCAGCAACAGTTCTGCCTTTCCCACACTGCCCTCGTGATATGCTTCACCCATGACCTGAAGGATCCCCCTTAAGGGTGACAGCTTAGTAGCCGTCATACCCATTCACTCCTCCAGTCCTCTGCTGAGAATGCCAACAAGAATGCCAGGGCAGTGGTGCCTTTTTGCTGTGAACATTTGATAATGGCCTTTCAGGTTGCAGTGGGCATCTCATTTTCCATAGATTACTGAAGGGCAGCCTGTGAGTGATAACTTTCAGGCTCTTTCGGGTAAGGGCAAAGCAGTGGTCTTAGGGTAATTAAAGGCAAGACCAGGATTTGGTTCAATTATTGTATGTAGTCTGGTAAATTAGAGTTAAGGTCTCAAGCCCATTACCAATTTCCTGATTGAGCTAGTCTTCTAGGACTTTTATAGCACTACTAATGTTTTTCAGACCCTCTTTTACTCACTGAAAAGAAAGAATGCTTTCTGCAAGCACAGGCCACAAATAGCCCAATTTCTTCTGGCTTACAAATGCAAAGCATAACTAATTTGATAGTGGACTCTGCGAAGTTTAGTTTGACTCAAAGACTTTATGGGCTAAATGAGTATGGTTCTGATCTCATTTATGGTAAATTTAAATTCCATTTGAGTTACATGTGGGCATAAGCACAACATTTAGTTCCCTGTATATAACTTATGTACTGGATGTTTGTTATTAGTCCTTCATGAGACATAAGATACAAATATATATGCAGAATTATAATGATAAGGTGGTGTAGTGCTAACAAAAACTCTAACTTATTCCCTGCAATAAATGTATTTATGATGTTTTGCATCAGTGATTTATATTGGAAATATGTGCATCTGAGCTGCAATTCATTTGCCCACTTCCGCATGTATTTTGAGAAAAATGTACCTGGAGTTTGATTTTATATTTCTAGTTATTCCAGAAAGTAACACATGCATGTGTTTAAAAAAACAGCATTAGAAAAAGAAAGAAAATAGTCACTGTTGGCTTATGCTAAATGGGTATATTTTCAGTATTCAGTGGAGTATTGAAATATTCCAGGTTCTAAATAAGAACAGACAAACCTGTGCATATAAAGAGCTCCACATGGGAATTTGTTTGAGATTCCTTAATGGATGATTTAAGTGTTTGAATAGTAAAATAATTTAGTTATATATACATTAAAATCATTAAGTGAAAACCATGATTCTATATTTCAGAATATAAGAACCTACATTGTAGGTTCTACATGCAAACTACAGCTACATGCAAATCCCTCATCGTGTTGTAAAGGATATCTGTGGCTCTTGAGGGGAAAAAACCTTCAGTTTCAGCTTGATTGTTTCATATTTTTCAAAATGAATGTGTTCTTAACAATCTGTATTTAAAACAAGCCAAAATTTAAAATGAAAATATATTAAAATAATTTAGTTCATGTTTGGAAAATATTTTTCATTCACTTAAAATAATTTAAAACAACAGCCTTTATAAAAGTCTTTATAAACAGTCTTTATATAAAAGTTATTCAGCTAGAAAAAAGTAGACAAAACCCCCCAATCTCAAAGTAATTTTCTCAAGGGTTGTAACCTCCCGAAAAACACATTTAATTTGAGAGCGTCACTTCATAAAGTTGTTTATAATACTTAATTATTTGTTGAAAAATGTACGATGTTAAAATAATAATGAAATCACATGGCAGTTCTATAGTGACCATAAGTTATTTTTCTCTCCCCTCTTCTCATTGATAAAAAAGTGGAGAAAAATCTAGAATAAAACATATCCTCCTCCATTTCTGGACTCTGCATTGCAGGAAGGAAATAAATGAGAAAAAAGTAGATTTTAATTTTATATCAAAGAAACCCTTGAGGTGGAAAGTTAGGGAAAGCTGCATTGGTTTGTAGCACACAAAATGTCGCTTGAATTTTGCTGCTCAGTAGTTTGATATACTCATTTGCTGATGCGAAATGACGAGGGCTTAGAAAGCAGAGTTTTGTTTTTTAGCTGTCTGCAGACCTAGTGGGGCCTTACAGAACCCAGTCAGCAGGTCATTAACTCTGGAGAAAACAGCTTGCATTAATATGCTCTAATCCGGTATAATTAGTCAAATTACTGCACGCCGACTGGCTTGTCATGTGTTGTCAGATTTGGCATGCAGGCAGGATCGCCAGGGTCCCTCTGGAATGCCACCCTGGATCAGGGAGAAGGGCTCATTTGTAGTACTGTGGATTTCTTGATGAGGAAAGCAAACGGAATCAGCAGCAGAGCCTCACAGAAAAGAAAAGAAAGGGAAGGCAAAAAAACCCCAAACCCAACTATCAAAAAACCTGATCTGTTATTATTTTGCTGAGAAATAGGGAATTCATGTGATGGGAACCATTTAGGTTGATACCTACTGTTAGAAAGAGGCGCTGTTCAGTTGCTTCTTACGACTTCTATGTATCTAACAAAACTGGAGATCCGCTGTACTATAAAAGATTAGCATTCATAAAAAGATTTAAAATAAATAATTACAAGAGGATCAGCTACAAATTACCTACCACACTGTGACACAGATTATTAAACTACCAGCATGTGTGGGTGCATGTGTGTGTGTATGTGTGTGCTCGTGCATGTGCATGTGCCCCTTTTTCCAGTAGGGGAGGAGGTTATTAAACTATAAAAGGGCCATATTAGCATAAATTTACAAGAGCTCTTGTTCTGGCGGCATGATAAAAACCTGTGTTACCTTTGCATTAACACTGAATTGCTTGTTGTGCTTTTGGCAATGACAGATAAGTCAGTGTAATTCCCCATCGCAACGGAAATGATGCTCCAGATTCCAAACGCATCCTGAAGATGTCACTGACAATAATCTTCAAAGAACGGCCAGTGAAAGTGGGCTGTATGTTTGCAGGATGATATACTGCAAATGACAGGAAGAATTATGTGAGTGAAGACGAATCTGTAACATATTATTAAGCAATTTCACGAGAATAACAGGGATAAAAGGATAATGGATGAGGGTGTCATTATTACCTTCATGTAGAGGGAAAGCAAAAGCAAAGGTAGAGAGACAAGATTAATTGAGGAAGGGTGAAGCATTCATTGCTCATCAGCTCTTTTGTACTCTCTGCTCCTGAAATTCCAGACAAAAAAAAAAAAAAATTGCTCAGGGCTGCATTTTAATGCATCTGGCAAGACAGAGCCAAAAACTGACAGAGCACTTTTTAGTCACCTCCCTGCTTCCATAAACACACAACAGCTATTACTCCTGCAGTCTTCCTGTGGTCAGAGCCGTAAACTGGTGGGATGTTCTTTTTTTTATCGCAGCTACTGTTTTTAATTGTGCTTTTGAGCTCAGCAGTTTTATCTGTCAGTGGTGTGGAACTGAACAGGTCGTTCCCTACGCGTTGTTTGCATTGCACAGTTGCAAATGGAAGCAGACTGTACATAATAGATGTCAGCAGAAAGGCTTCTTCCAAGCACAAAGGCAAGCTGGAGTGTCCTGAGACATTAGTGACAACATAAAATTATGTCAAGGCATCAAGGTTTTACAGGTTTTAATATACAAGATGAAGAAACAGGAAGTCATTTGGCAATTGTGCAGACCAACCCTGCAGTGTTAAGTATAATTCCCATCGAAGTCAAGTTTTGCTTACTCAGAGAGTTATTACTGGGTCAATAATTTCAATTACCATCCTTATGTTCTATACATTCTCCTAGTAGCAGCTGATTTTATTGCAGAATATAGTTTTGAAATTATTCCATTTGCTTTTCAAAATCTTGATATATAATACCATTTTTCCAAATTATTCAAATATTGTACAGATATAGAAAGTTTTCTCCTTATAATGACATTTACTCTGTGTACATTCTAATTTAAAAAACCCTTGTGAATTTTCCTATTTATGCTCAAAGCAATTGTTGCTAATGCAAATTCAGACTGCACAGATATCTGATTGAAGACATTCATGTCAGTCTTCAATTTGTCAGTCTTAATATTTTAATTTAAATAAAAATATATTGACCATAGTGATAGACTGCTTAATATCTGCAAAATCTTTTTCCAAAACACATAGTACATTTTTGGCTCTATAAAAGGATGCAAAGATTCTGCTCCTAACACCTACCTCTCTTGTCCTGAGGGAGAGAATTCATTTGGTCAACTGGCCCTTCTTTTCACCTAGCTTGGCCTATTCTGTTCCAGTATTCGGCAGTGTAATGTCTTGCAGTAAAACCCTGCAAAACAGACCAAGAATCAGGGAGAAAGTGGGAATCTAGTTGTGTTCCTCTTGTCCCGTCACTGCTCAGAGTAATGTTTGTTTGACTTTATTGAGCCTGTGTGCTAGAAAGGGGAAGGAGGTAGAGAGGAAAGCATTTGTCCTCCAGATTTTATTTTGCTGTGACTAACCGATGCTCAGAAGAGCACAGTGCACTTCTTCATGACTGATTTTAAACTAAGCCACAAAGAAATGTAATTAGCTTTGCAGGTAAAATGCAAACAAAAACAAGTTTGCATTTTTTTCTCTACTGTTTGACCTACCAATCTACTGAAAATTCTGTACACCTCAATTTTACCATGTCAACATGTGGCATATGCGTCAGGTGGCTTACAGTTAGTGGGGATTATGTGCAACCAGGAAAGAATCCAGTTTGACAATAAGATTCTCAGATGATTTTGCTTGACTCATCATTATAAAAGAAATCTCATTCTTTTGCACACAAACTATTCATACATGGGCTGAACTAAGCAGGGTGGAACCCACTGACTCTGAAAAACTGGCTTTATGGAAAGTTTTGGACAAGTATCTGAACTGATGTGTTCATACTAAACTGAAGAGTAGTTACCAAGGGAATTCCCTCACCCGGGGAACCAGAGGGACGTCCTGACGAGACATAGCGATGCCTTCATTGTGTGGCATCACCACCTTTCGATGTGTATTTACAGAATGCAAGCAATACTGTAAAAGGTCAGGATATTATGGGTGTCTTTTGTTTATCCAATGCACCCTCTCTTTCTTTTATCACTTAATTATTTGAATAGAGGGATGTGTTCAGTTTCTCCCTCCCTGTTTCATTGTGCTTAGTGCTGCTCCCCACACTTTTTAATGGTGTTTCTCTGATCAGAGTCCCTTTCAATCCAAAGCTACTGAAATCAGTGGATGGACATGGAATGATTTCAGTAGATTTTGGATAAGGCCCAGTCCTTCTAAAATCAAGCAGTTCTGCAATTCTGATCAAACCTTTTGCAGTTCAATGTTCATGAAAATCCTTTGATGTTGATGGGTTCTGGAGGCATGGAGGTACTACCATCCTCATCAAACAGGGTCATTTATCATTGAAGAAAATTCAGACAGCTAAGAATACAAGTTCGAGCTAACTTTAATTGTGTTCCTATTATGTTATGGTTTATACTATCATGAATTTTGCTTGAAATGTTTCTTGAGATATGTAATATTTCAGCTCAATATTTTTCATTTCCCACCTCCTTGCCCTCTAGTGGACAAATGAGCTCATAATTGTCAGGTCCCCACACATTTGGGACAGTAATTAGCCATAAACAGATTTTTCCTCTTTACAAGAAGTGATATCTTCACATAAAATAGGTCTTGGGTTGCTTTACTCTTTGGTTGGGATCTATTTAGTTTATCTGTACTGAGATAGGAAAATGTTACTTCACAGTGTTATTTGATGTAAGCTTCTACAAATTTGGAATCTTTTTAGGAATATTTTGCTGAGTGTCATAAATAAAGATCCCAGCAGGACCAGACAGACTTCCCATATTCTAAATTTTTAACAATAAGTTTGAAAAGTCATGCTTGTTGATTCATTCCACTATAAAATGGCAAAAAGTATTTCAAGTGTTTGGGTTTTTATGGAACTAGTTGACATTTTCCATTTATGGCTTTTTCATAAATATTAAAAGTACCCAAAATTTTCCTGCTGGCAGTGAAAGCTGTTCCAATAGCAACCAATTGATTTTTAATAAGCGCTTCCAAGAATAATTATCTCACTAGACTTTTTTAAAAATGCAGCTTGACCACCTTGTTCTCCGTGTGGTAAATGTGGTACAATGTAATGATGCAGGAGACTCATGTCGGTGTTTTGCATTGGAAGGTTGAAATGGCCAAAGGGAAGGTAACTCTTTTCATTCACTAAGGTATTTCACAAATTATTGTGGCCTTGTTTTGTTTATGTTTAACAGTCTTGTAAATGGATTATAGCACAGGCTCTTAAGGAAAAGTGGTTAATACCAAGTAGGAGAAATGTACATATCTATTTTTCCTCCTAAAGCAAATAGGTGTTTCTTCTCAGCAGTTCCTTATACATGGGTGAAATACTCTTTCATGGGACAACAAAGTAAGGTCATTTTATAGGTTCCTGATAGTGGGAACTTGTGTGCCAAAACAAATTTGGACTTTCTGAAGTATTTCCAGATTCTGCTTCAAACTTCCAAAGGTAATAGCTGTCAAGACTACTCAACACTTTTGAAAACAAGTTCAAAAAGCAGGATTAATATTTAAGATAGCTAACATGTCTTATTTAGATGCTCCTTCTAGAAAGACAATGTAAAAAAATCTCATATATTTTTCTGTAGTGTTAAATTTTTAAATTATTTCTAGTAATTTATATAAAATGGATTGCTCTGTCAGTCAGCAATGCTGTCACAGCTCATTCAATTAATTTGCTGAGTTGGCATCAAAATATATTTAGGAAAAAATTCCCTCCAGTTCAGGTTTCCTCTCCCTAATTCTGCTTTATCTGCATTTTGCCTAATGAAGAGGAAGGCAAGTGATTGTGGAAATTTTGCATCACTCTCCATTTTGTTTGGAAGTGTATACTCAGTCTTGTCTCCATTTCCTGGTCTTCTTTCAAAGGAGAAACACATCTTTTAGCTAACATTTTAGAGTATAAAATGGGAAAATTGCAAATACACAGAAGAAATAATGCTTTTTAAAAGGGATTGTATGGTTTTGGCATGTACAAAAATGCTCTAGTACTACTACATTCCAAGAGGATGTATAGATTTAAAATACTTTTGTGTGCTTGACAGAGGTAGCTAAAAGTGAATATAACATTATCATAAGATATGGTGATTAACATTAAATTTGGATAGAAGAATGTTTGATGCTTATCATGATAGGAAAAAGGTTAATATTTTAAAGTGAGGCTAAAGGTTGACAGGAGAAAAATTGAGTTATTTTGCGAAAAAGAAATTTGTTTCTTTAAGTGAAAATTGGGGTCAAGAGGCCAGCGCTCTCCACTTCAACATGAATGAAATAAATTAAATAATATCACCATAAAGCAGCAGTGGATAATCTAATGCTAAAGTGGTACATGGTGGTTTTGAGAAAGATACTGTCTGTGAGCAAAAAATCTGTAGGAATGGTCTTTCAAATCAGTGTGTTTGTTTTGTTTATGTATTTATTGCTATTGTTTTAAAACAGAATAGCTTTTTTCAGTTGAAGGGTTTAAAATTTATACAGTGCCTTTAATTATTAACAAAGGTGGTAATGCTGATGTTCCGAGAAAATTACAATTTTATTAATTGCATTCTGTCTAGCAGAAATTTCTGGCATTTGATATGGATGTGCTTTTCTGTAGCACTTCTTGGCCCAACTGGTGTGGGATATTAGACAGTGTTTCCCCATCTTAAATCACAGGAATTGACTGTGTGTGTCTCTTCGGTCTCTCTATATGTGAATAAAGATAAGACATAACATCAATCTGTAGCTAGTCATATTAAACCAAATATAGGAGATAGGAAATCTATCCGTGTCATTCCCCTTCATGTCAATCTATGCCCTAGACAGGCAGACCTGTGCAGGTAGTTTACTATCATCATGACCAGTATGGTGTACCTTTGTTTCTCTAATAATAAGCATATTTTTCTCCATTCTCTTTATCAAAATAATTAAAAAAAAAATCCTGAGCATGTTTCTTATTTCCTCTTCTCTAGAGGATTTTTGCAATCTTTGTAGCTCATGTATTGAAATACTAACAGGTTTTCACTTGCTTCTACTGACCCACTTTTCAGACTTATAAAGATGGCTAGGGAATTGTAGGTTGAACTATGTTTACATTTGTAACTATGTTCCTTGCAGAAGTGCATTTGTGCCGAGAGAGCTCACAGGAGGTGTTTCCATTTGTATGTATGCAGTAACGCTTTTCTATTTGAGGTTGTTCTTTCAAGACTACAGATAGATTTTGAGTAATGGTCAGCTCCATTATGTATCCTGCTGCATAAGTTTGCAGACTGGGTCCCTGATGGGGTGTTTTAGGCTTTGCTGGAAGGTCGAGGGTCACCACTTCTCCTTGGCATTGTCAGTGGTGTCTGCAGCTGGCATCAACTTCGTTTTAATTTTTCTCAGCTTTAACTGTGGTCTTTAAATTGTGAAAGAGATTATTCCTTCTCTCTTTCCAGGAAAGTAAGATTATATCTAGGTGAATACCTAATACCTCAAAATGGAAAAAAAATAATTCTGATTAGTCCTCAGGTTAAAAAAGAAAGTTAATGTGTCTTACTGATTTGGACCATCTCATTCATACAGAAACATCAGGGTGGCTGAGGCTTTAGTCAGCATATACTTGGCAGCTGAATCTAGATATTACCCTTCTGTCTGGGGTCATAGTTTGTTTTAAAAGAGTTATGTATGAATTTTCTCTAAATTGTAGCAGAGGGTCATGAATTAGTGTCTAAATGTGGACTTGACAAGATTATTATAGTCTGTATTTCATGCCAGAAACAAAGATGAATAGAGATAGCAAGCTTTTAAACAGACTTTCTGACATCTATAATGTCAGCAGAGAGTGAATGAATGACGGGATGTAATGACAAATCTTCATCTCTTATTATTTTATAGGGATTAGATGAGCCTATGCTCATTCATAATTTCTTCCTAAAATAATTACTAAGTACTACATGAACCACTCATTTTCCATTCCAGTTCACTTCCAAATAATGAAAATTGTTTACTAAGATGTACATATTAAGATACATACACCAGAAGATAAATATATTTTGATTTACACTTAGGAGTAGATAGGATACACATCCTTAACACTTTGCATTTTCATTTTAGCTGAATGTGTATTTTTAAGTAAGTTTATTTGTGTCTAAACCTAATAATCTGGCTTAATGCCTTTTGGGAGAACTACTTTTTTGTTTGTTTTTTTTTTAAATAATAATTTTCAGCCTCTCTTTCTGTGGATTTACTGATTATTAGATTTCTGGATTAGAGATCTGTGTTAGCAGTTTTTGATTATTAAATTTCTGGAGCGGAAATCTCTGTTGGCAATTTTTGAATGAGAAAGACAGGATGTTTAGCAGTACACTACTACCCTTTCATTATAGCCCCATTGAAGATACATGTTTAAGGTTTTCTGTTTTGTTCTTCATGGGGGGTGGATAAATAGGAAAGAATCACCTATGCTGAGGATGAGGGCTCTAATACTTTTGTTTAAATTGCTATTCTTTGGTATGAATATTAATTTCCGTTGCAGGAGCACAAACAGCCCCACCATTCATACTTTGGCAGTTCTTGCCCAAATGATAATATGAACCCAGGAGTGATGGCTATGAAGAGATATAATGTTCAATGAGCCCAGTTGCTTTGAAATAATAACACATACCATAATTCACACATTTTTGTGAAAATAGCTCCACCAATGGTTGCAGATAAATTTATGTCTATGTATATATTGGAAAAGAGTGTGTATACATAGCAATAGATGCAGCAAAAGCATATCCAGGTACCACAAATACTGTTTCATTTTCGCTTTTTTTGTAACTGCTGGCATTAATGTTTGTACTGGTCTTATTTTTGTTAAAAAAAAAGACAGAAACAGTTCCACTAATGGAAACCAGCAGCGGTGCTAGCAGCTTTAAAAAAATGTTCCTCCCCCCTCCCTCCCCCCGCCAAAAAAGGTTTGTAATTGAAACAAAAAGCATTGTTTCGATCCTATTTTTTTTTCTTTTTCTTTTTCTTGAGCCCATCCTGTCAGGCTGCAAGCGTGAAAGTTATTTTCTGGTGGCGTGATTAGATTGGGGCTGAACTCTCCAGCTGGCAGGCCTGTCTGTGACTGGCGGCGGCCTGTCCCCAGTGCTTGTCATCTCCTGACATGCCTGACAGGATGGGGACAGCAGCCCCAGACAGGTTCATTAGATGGTGTTTCCTACAGCTGGGCTAAAAATATAAAAAAAAATAATGAAGTGGAAAAAATAATAATAAAAAAAAAAGGCCATGCTTTGTCAAGGCCCAAGCTGTGGGGGCCCTTCTTGTTGGTTTAAACCAAGGCCTTGTTTTGACAAATTCTGATCTGTGCGGTTTTTAGATTTTCTGACACATTTTTGTTTTCTTCCCCTTTGGCCTGCACTCTTTGCACTCTGCCTTGTTGCTGCTTCAAAATCCTAACACTGCCTTCCCGGGAGAGCAGGGAGAATGCTTGTGAAGGGCTTGGAAGAAAAATAGAGCACTACAGTGAAACAGCAATAAGTGTTCATTTCCATGGTGATCAGCCCAATGGCACAAAAAACAACCTTGGGACTCTCAATAAGCCAATTACAAGAAAGGTTAAGAGGTTTATAGTGCCAGAAACATGCCATCTACATGAGAAAATAGTATCATTACTAGCAATCTATGCTGTTAAATACATTGCTGTCTGGTGCTGCCAGAAACATAAGCTGTTTATTTTATTTTGGGAGTTTTGGAAGCTGACAGAGTTTTCCAATGGTATTGTCAGGCTTTGGTGCAGTACATCAAAAATCTACATGGTTAGATTATAAAACAGTTAAAACCAGTAGTAAAACAATTTGAACTCTTTACACCTATTGGACGTTACAGTGTTAATTAAATGGGTTCAGACTCTGAATTTCCTACAGATTTGTATAAGATCTTCACTTTAGATTTTTATCATAAAGACAAAGGACTGGTACATCGTCTGTAATTAAAGAATCTCCTATAAAATTTTTGAAAAGAAAAAGACAATACCTTTTTTTCTGTTACAATTATAAAGTACCATTTAATGCATTTAATTAATGAACTGGTGATTGTAGATTGACTCCCATGTTGCCTACTGTTTTTTTTAGGGAGTGTCGCATGCTGGCATGTAAAACACTATACTAACTACCGGGGGAAAAAAGGAAAATATTTATTATTTAATTTACTTTGCCCCTCTGCTTAGGAGTGAGGAGAGTATTACTGCCTTTTTTGTTTTCTGCATTCAGCTACTTGCAGTGTGAGCACTGCGGCTGGAAACCAAGCCCTTCATTCACAGAAATCCTAGCACTTACCTTTCCTTTTATTGTTAGTTACTGCTGCTTTAGTTCATGGTCTCTATGACAACTGTTTAAATTGGGATGGGCAACTGTCATCTGGAGTATTACTGAAAGAAAAGTGTTAGTGAGCACACAGTTCCATAGATAGAGCATTTCAATATAATCCAATTTTAATTGAGCTCCAGAGACTTTGATGTGCTGCCGAAGGTTGGGAGAGAGCTATTCCAGGGAGAAATTAAAGCAGCCCGGCAAGGCTTCACTACTTCAGACTCTCACCATTTTAAATAAGCATTAGCATCAGACTTAACCTTCCCTATGAAACATCTCACTTTTTCCCCCCCTAGTTTTTTTTTTTTTTCAATATGTATAAAGGCACAGACACTTTCATCTTTTTATATTCATTTCTGTATTCCCTTGATTAAGTTTGAAAAGCATGTACTGGACCTGAGATGTATCTGAGGCTGTCTATTGGACCTTGCATTACAATTCATAGAAAGAAGTAGAAGCAAAGTGAGGATTAGTTTGCAACAGTCAAATGGCATGTGTTGGATTTTCTCTCTAAGACTGCTCTAAGAGTAATGCATCATTATGCTACAAAGTTGAGTGAGGACTTATTTTATCTTGGTTTCATCATTATTTCCCTTAATAAAGAAGAGCAAATATTTCATTGTAGATTCTCTTACTGAGAAAACTAGGTTCTTTCCATAGCTATGTGTCCACTGGCTGGGGTTTTTTATTGTCGTTGAATGGCTTGTTTCATGTGTAACAGGCAAAAATAGTCATATAACATTTAGAATAACAATTTACAATTTATCTATGGTTTTGCACAGTGGGGGGATTAGATTTTTCTCTTACAAATGTGTATACATGCAAAAAACTCTAAAAGGAAGGAACTTCATAATAATAGTGCAAAACTGAGGATCACTGTATGTTTTCCAATATATTAATATATGTTGGACAGTATTTCATGTTAGAGAGCTAAGACACATTTTTACATGACTAATTTTCCTGGCTTTTAATTACCCCGAAGAAAAGATGCATCCTGTGAAAATGAGTCTATTAGAGATAGACTGTTACATCGGATGCTTGTATTCTTTGGAAGGAATGTGATATGCATCAAATCCAGACTTAGTAGAAATTAAACCAATCACAGTACAGGCAGTAATCTGTCTATACAAGTTAATAGCATTTATTTTCTCCTTAAAGTAATTAGCCTGTTTCTCACAAAAAAAGAAAGGTAAGAATCTAGATTAACAGCAGAATTTGAATAGTTGGCTGTTGTAATCTATTAAAAAAGTGGAAATATCTAATCTCTTTGTAAAGCTTGAGATGAATCCCATTTTATTAATATTTTTTAATTAAATAAAAGTTAAGAAGAAATTAATTGAGGCTATATGAGAGAATCCTTTTTGACTGGGATTGGCACACTTTTTTATAGTTGCATAGTACCCAGAAGTCCATAAAATTTAAATACCTTCTGTGGTTGAGCAGCTTGTAGTAGATAAAAACAGAGGCACATTCACACAAATACCTCTACATGCTGACAGGTGTTGCAGTAATTTCATACTGGGAACCTGGAGTTCACCACAGGAAAGCCTGTGAGTATGCCCAAATTTATGACATGCAGGTTTGCATTCCAGTTGGCTAGAAATTCAAAGAGGAGGGAACTGTATATCAAATCTGCTCTAGCACTTCCCCTAGCTATTGCAGATGTCAGACATCACGTGTGGCCCAGAATCCATTTTTGGCAGCCAGCTGAGTAGACTCTTCATATTCTTCCTAGTTTTCATGAGAATTTTTTGTACAGGATTAAACCCCCCAAATATTGTAATTATCTATAATTTTGACATTTACATTGCTGAAATTAAACAAGCTGATAGTTAACTATGGGAAAGTAGACATAGAATATACAGAATGCACATACAAAAAACATTGTGTAAGTATGGCTCCACTTATTGAAAGAAATATAAAAATCATTTATGGAATTTATATATGCAGTTTACATTTGATATATGCTAATTTTTGCAGGTTTTATATTTTTATATTCTGGGGGTGGCTTTCTCAGTGTCTAATGATAAAAAAAGTTCTTTATAATAAGTACAGAATGCATAGGTACTTTTCCTGTAATATTAAAGCAAAATAAGAAAAATGAAATGCAAAGTAATTAAATTAATAGTTAGCTATAGCAGGCAGTTAGCAAGCACTCCAAATTAAAATTCTCAGAAGAAACTTTGCTATTCTTTCCTTGCGCAGGCTTAGAAATATTAGATAATATTCCATATATAATAATAAAAAGTACAGTAGAATTTTGGTTGCTGCTTGGGCTGTGAATTAGGCTTTTCCAAGTGCTATGATTTCTTGTTTTCTCCAGTAGTGCAAAAGAAACTCGTCTGAAGCTCATTTTAAGTGGTTTGATAAAGTATTAGTTGGCACGGCAATATATTATGAAGATGAAGATACTTTGATGTATGTTCACCATTTTTTACAGATAGTGTAATTGTTCTTTGGGAACACTATAAGTTGACATAATGTAGAGTAACCTTGAACCTACTCTAAATTCTGGCACCAAGCAAACTGATTTCCAGAAGTCATTGATGCTCCATACCCAAGACTTCACAGCTGAGTGGATGCAATTCTGTGCTGTGTGCTCTAGGATGACCCTGTTTGAGCAGGGAGATTGGACCAGGTGACCTACTGTGGTACCTTCCAACCTGACCCG
Source organism: Chiroxiphia lanceolata (assembly GCF_009829145.1). Classification (NCBI taxonomy): domain Eukaryota; kingdom Metazoa; phylum Chordata; class Aves; order Passeriformes; family Pipridae; genus Chiroxiphia; species Chiroxiphia lanceolata. Next base: position 69,033,484 of record NC_045638.1, on the reverse strand, counting down.
TTCTCTGATTCTGTGAGCTGTAGAATTTTGAATTTCTTGAGGATTTTTCTTGTATTTTACAAAATGTAATGCAGAAATTTTGGAGATGGTGAGGATGTTTTAGATGTATAATATATATCACTTTATAAATTAACATATTTCTTTTAGCTTATAAAAATTAATTTAAAATATTTTGCTAAAATTTCAGCAGTAGAAATTGCTCTGATTATATTCCTAGATGTTGAGATTAATGAAACAGCTTTTGTATATTAAGTTAAAAACAAATATTACTGGTTTTTGATCAATATTATATAGGAGGAGATATTAGGAACAGAAGCTTAAAAAAATTAGGCTTAGTAGTAGAAAAAAAGTTCTATTTCCTCTTACAGATCTTAAATCATATGCATTCTGCACTGAATAAATCAAATGTGAAACTGTTAAAATCCAAGATGCTTCCACATATCTTCTGTATGTCATTAAATTCACATCTATAAAAAGAGGGACATGAAACTATCTTTCTACCTGTCATTTAGTAGGAAATGGGAAATGTTTAAAAACCCCCAATATTTAGAGTTTTCTCAAGACCAGTTACAGTGCCTTCAGTTACTGTAATGTTAAGGACTTCTGATATGGTACATTTGAGCATTTATACATTTTTTAATTGCATTGCACTTTTGAATAAATATATGCAAGTTCTGGGGGAAAAAAAAAGATCTAGAGAATTTTTTGATGACTTTATTTTGGGGAAGAACATGTCACATACTTAGGGTTACCATACATTCTTTATTCTTCAAACTATTCCTACAATTTTTTTTTGCTTTTGCTGAGTCCTATGACTTATCCTTAGTGCAAGAGAGAAACTAGTAATCCTGAAGATGAAGTAAGCACACCAAAGGCACAATTTTAGAACATAGAATCACAGAATCATTTAGGTTGGAAAAGAACTCTGAGATAATCGAGTCCAGCCTTTGACCAATTATCACCTTGTCAACCAGATCATGGCACTATGTGTCACATTCAGTCGTTTCTGGAACACCTCCAGGGGATGATGACTCCACCACCTCCCTGGGCAGTCCATTCCTATGTTTAACAACCCCTTCTGTGAAGAAATTCCTTCTGATGTCCAAGCTGAACTTCCTCTGGCACAGCTTGACTCTTCGTCAGCTCTGTTGCCCTTCTCTGGACTCACTCCAGCACCTCGGTGTCTTTCTTGAAGTGAGAGGCCCAGAACTGGACACAGGATTCCAGATGTGGCCTCATCAGTGCTGAGTACAGGGGAACAATCTCTTCCCTGGTCCTACTGGCCACACAGTTTTTGATACAATGAGAAACACGAGTTTCTAGTCCTTTCTGATAATTGCACGGTCAAATCCATCAGAAACCAAGGAGCCTTGTTTCACTTCTTCCCTATGTTTGAAGGGATCAGATTGCCTTCTGTCTTGGCAAATTATGACCAATGAGCAATGTTTGCTTTGCAATCCTTGCAGAAACGTGACAGAAGTCAGAGAGCTTCTCTTTCTATTGTTTAACCTGTTGTACATGTGCAGGAGCTTGCCAGGAGCTGCTTCCCTCTGCCTTTCCTTGGGGCAACACAGAACTGTGGCAGCTCACTCATGCACTGTCCATCCCGAACCAGTTAGGAGCACTCATCCAACTCTGAGCTGCTCATTGAGAGCTCAGTGGTGAGGTGGAGTAGATGAAAGTGTTGGGGAAGGGTGTCATTTGGGTTCACGTATCTTTGAGTTAGAAGGGAACTGAATCTGAGTGCCTATCCGAACTTCTCACTTTAGGCAAAAGAAAACTTGTGTGTTTTCATGCTGGTGTTTGAATCTAGTCTTGCAACTTTTCTCAGCTAAAAGCCTCACAAATTCTATGAAATACAAGAAATTAACTAATATTTCAAGTTTAAAAAGCTGCATTTTCTGTCAAAAAACTATTTAATGAATAAATATCCCACTTTGATTTCAAGTTACAAGCATTTATCAAATTTGTAAATATTATGAGTCCTTTCTTTCCACTACCTTACTTTTGCTAAGGAGAATAAACCAGGTAACAGAAAAAGAAGATCGCTATTTTTATTCCTGAAAAATAAAGTTTTTACTCAGGTCCTGTGAATTTTATGTCTTTTTTAGCATGCACACTCAACTGAAAATGTAATTTTTGCAGTTCTAATTGAAATAATTTGATTGCATGTCACTGAATGTGGTGCTGGGGCAGAATTGCTCGGAGGAGTTTGAGTCTAAGTACTGAGATCACCGTTCACCTGTTTAGGTTGTTCTCTGAGCACGAGCTGTAGAATTAGAATGGAATCATTGGTTCTGTTAGCATTTCTCACTAGATTTGGGTCTGGCATCCCATTGTGCCAAAGTTAACAAAAAAATCATCTTAAACCTTGTGAGGTAACTGACACAATCTGCTTCAATCCTGTTGCTGACTATAACTAATTGAGCTTTTCCACTTTGAATTTTGCACCATTATTTGTTTTCTCAGTCTCTGTATTTTGAGTCGAGCTGTGCTCTAACACAGTTTTCTATGGCACTAGAATGTATTTGTCTTCTACTTCTCCACATGTACTGTTGCCCCAGCGATCACTATCAGCTTTATTCCTGGTTTAAAATCCTTAAATCAGCTGAAACCTTTGCTTAGAACAGTAATTGTTGGCTTTGTCTGGAAGTAGAGCCTAAAAAAGGCCTCTGCCTACCTTTTCTAAGTTGATGATGTCTTATACTACCTCTTCCTGATGCTATTCTTCCCAAGAATGTCAGTCTATTGCTGGAATTTCATGAGTTGCCTAAATTGGCTATCTGTTTGCATGTTGAATAGGGAGGAAACCAGGCAAAGGCACACAGATGTGCAATGACCATAAAATCAATGATAAAATAATTATTATTTAGAATTCTGTTGTCACAAAGGTAACATTTTCCCATGTCAGCAGCACTTATCCTTATATTTAAAACTATGCATTTGTGTTTGACAAAATCAGTGTTAGAAAGAATACATTTAGAATACATTAGATATTCTCTCTGGATTATTTGATCTGGATGTTAACATTCAGCAGCAGCATTTCCATAGCTAGGAGCAGGGGTTCTTTAACACTAATTACTTTATTGCAACTACTTCTCAAAAAATCCCAATATCCTTTCAATTTCTTACCTAAAACACAAAATCATAACATGCAAAACCATTTTGCCAATGAAAAGAGGAAAATGACCTTCAAATGGACCAACTTCAAATAATTTTTCAGATGACTGAAAATGAGTGTGGGAATAAGAGCGTCTATTGCTTTCAGCTGAGTGGGCATTGTTTTAATAGATACTGAAGTGGTATGCTGACCAGAGAAATCAAATTTAGAAAAGGTTTGGGTGAACAGAACCTCATGTTTCAAGACAAGGGGCCTCTCAAAAGCTTAAAAAAACATTGGAAATAGAAGTATAAGCTGAGAATATTTGGCAAGGAAGTAAAGCCCAAAACCACAAAAATAATATCTGCATTTTTTATATCCCTGAAGACGAGGAGAAAAACGAAACAGGAGTGCCAATATTTATTTAAAAAAAAAGTCTTAAAAAGAGTTTTAAAAACTGAAGTGAATTGAGAAATTATAATGTCACAATACTCAGCTCATCCTGCAGAGCATAGCATTACAAGATCTACTTGGAGGAAAGCTTTTAGGGCTTACAAATAAAGAAACATTTTACACAGAAGCTGGTTATGAAGAAGGGGAAAAGACACCTTAATGTAAAGAGAAAGTGAGAACATTTTACTGACCAAAATGTGCAAAGAAAAAATGATAGCATAGTATTTTGATGAAATTTTAGAAGTATTTACTCCATTGTGATTGTGGGAGTTGAGGCAGAGAGGATGTCCTTACAGTGGTTTTAAATGTATGAAAAAGTAGTAAGAAGTCAATGAAACACTAGGACATTAAATTAATTTGATTTGCCCTTTCTGTCTATTTCCATTCTCAGTTTCCCATTTTAGAAAAGCAAAATACAAGGTGTTTCATTATTTGAACTTACGTGATGTTTTCTTAATAAATATATTTTCTTAATAAATGTATTTTCTTTTTACACTTACGTATCTTGACATGATATATCTCTAGTTACAGTGTATGCTTATTTTTCCTGCTAAATATGAAAGTTGATCGTACTCAGTACTTCATTAAAAATTTTGAAATTATATAATGCCTACTCAATATAGTATTTCATAAACCCTAAGAGTCTGGTTCCATACCATCGATGTCTGTCATCCCAATCTGTACTTAGAATACATGAAGGAATCATGCAGTCTGCCATGTACTTCTAGTGAGCTGTTGTACTTTTAGATTGTTCTGGAGAAGGTTTGCTGTATGTGCATGTGAGCCATTTTTCTTAACCTATGAAGATCTGCTTTCAGAATTTCACATTTTCCTTGAAGCAAATAGCAATGCTAGAAAACTCTTGAAGATGGAAAATCCAAATCCCTGACAGGAGAGAATAATTTTCAGTAATCATTTTCACGTGTTTCTAACCTCTAAAAGCATACAATGATGCCAAACTGTTTTATGAATACCTATTGTGTACCTGGAACAGATGCATAACCACACTTCTGTAGTTGGCTCTAAACAGCACTCTGAAGAATATCCATACACTGTGATCTGTTTTTGTGAAGTCCTCCATGTTTTCTCCTCCATGGAGTGTGTCCAGCGAAGGGCAACAAGGCTTGTGAAAGGACTAGAGAACATGTCTTATGAGGAATGGCTGAGGGAGATGGATTTGTTTAGTCTCAAAAAGAGGGAGGCTCAGGGGGGGGACCTCATCACTCTTTACAACTCCCTTACAGGAGGATGTAGTGAGGTGGGGGCCAGTCTCTTCTACCATGCCTGCAGTGAGAGCACGAGAGGAAATGGCCTTAAGGTGACACAGGGGATATTCAGATTAGATAGTAGGAAAAATTTTTTCACTGTTAATGTGGTCAGGCATTGGAATAGGTGCCCAAGGTGATAGAGTCACCATCCCTGAAGGTGTTCAAGAGGCATCTGAATCTGGCACTGGGTGATATGGTTTAGTGGTTTAGGGGTTACAGTGGCAGTGCTGGGTTGACGCTTGGACTTGATGGTCTTAAAGGTCTCTTTCAGCCTTGACAATTCTATGATTCTTGGCAGGCATTTTTTAAGTGCTGAGGTTGCAAATTTGGAAGCATCCTGTAAGACGCTGATGTAGGGAATGTACCAGGTAAATTCAGTGGTTTTTATGGTTACTAGGATATTACAAAATGGTTAATATGAAATCAGCTGCTGCTTTGTGATTGAAGCACGGCTTTGCTTGTTATTTCAAATATAACTATAAAGGTTAGTAGCATTTCCCACAATGATAATGTCTTTTTTCCTCCTCTCCTTGGCCTCTATTATTATTATTATTATTATTATTATTATTATTAATTTTCCACTTATTCATATGCAAAAAAGATTAGGTGACACAACAAATCAGATTTCAGCTTTTTCATTATGAACCTCTTAACTCACTATATACTTAAAAGCAGGAGGTACAGGTTCCACCAGACAATATGGAGGCATAAGACCCAAGCAGAACTTTTTGGATAGTTCATGCCCATCACAAATGTTTGCTTATTTCTCAGGAGGAGGATAGTGTCAGACTAACAAAAATATACATTGTTGGGTTTTTTTAAGTTTAGAACAGAATTTCATTGTAAAAACACTTTCTCAACCTCAGGGAATATTAAATATTCATTTGACAAGGACAGACAAGGGACTTTCAGACAATTTCTCTTCTCTCCTTGGTAGCTGCATTCACAGAAAAGTCTGCCATGAAAATCTGTGTGCAAGCTCCTGACCTGAAAACCTGGAGCAGCAAGGCTGCTTTTCTGTTCATTTTGGTAACATAGGTTTAGGGACTTCAGCGTAACTGAAATGAACCAAGACTTCTTCCTTTCTTCTGCTCAAGGTTGAGACATATGAGATAGACTCACAGTTTGCTCTTGCAGGTAATCTGTCTTCCAAAAATTGGTAATGGTGAATGAAGACCGAAGTACAAACCAAAATCCTATTCAAACTAAGAGACCACAGAATATGTAGATGTCAAGGGCTTATTTTGTATTGGAAGAAACACAACTTTTCAAGCTTAGTTTAAAAAAATAAAAAGACAAAAAAGGCACAGAGTATAGTTAGTGCATAAATAAAATAGTTGTATCTAAAATTGGCAGTGTTAAAGAAGACATGCTGAGTTTGGTGAAAAATACAGTCCTGCACACATAATTCAGAACACTTAAAACACTGAAAAATAGACTTGAAAAAAATAATAAAATTAAATTGGACTGATGGAGGAGAAGAATGGGAATATACAGTATGGTATTTTTAAACATATGTCTCCAAACTTCTGAACCAAATAAAAGTATGAAGCATTTCTTTGGGTTGGGCTACAAAGACACAACAGCAACCCACAAGGCTTTACTTAGTCAAGACAAAGCTGTTCAAATGCAGAGTGAATGCTTTCTGAAATTATTAATGCTGAAGAAGTAGGAGGGGTAAATTTAGGAGAAAAAAGGATAAATTCATAGAAGTTTCTCGCTTCTCTAGAGGAAAAAGAAAATGAAAGTTACCATGTGGCAAAGACAATACCCCATGTTGCCAGGTAGCAGAGCCATCTAACAGATAGATGGGATTTTGATATCTACACTAAGGACATGCCAGAGCTCTTTTCCTTGATATTCTAACTAAAATAGTGGCATCCAAGTTAAAGATATTAGTAGCTGCACTCAAGCACTGAACCAGACTGTCTTTATAAAATGAAAAAGTGTCTTCAGTACCAAAATTACAGTATTCTTACAAGTCTTTCTGGTCGTTGATAAAGGAAAATGCATTTAATTTCAGGAAATGGCTGTTTTATTCAGAAAACATGGCTCTGAGAATCACTTTCAGACTTGAAAAATAAATAATCTATGGGAATTTTGAAATGAGCCAGTTCTACTACAGATAAGTACAAGGCAATCGTGTCCATTACTGTGCTCTTGTTTGATAGTATAAAAGGTAGTGAGTAATGAAGGAAATCAGGGAATTAGTGTTTTGAAAAGAAATTAAAAAAAAAACAACAAAAAACCAAACCCACAGAACATATCAACAAAGTTATATTACATGTTAATGGATATATGTGTTTTGCATTAGGTATTAACAAAGCTTGAGTAATGTTAAAAGTATCAGTTGATACTTTCATTGAGAAATCAAGTTAGAATTTAAATACCCTGAATCAGAAATCTGGTTTTAAAAGACAAATGATGAATTAGCACTGAAAATGGCAGATTCAATTCACATGCATAGGCATTAATGAATCACCCAAAAAAGCTATTTTTTAAAAAAGGAAGTATGCAGCAATTCTTTGCAACAGTATGTGGAAAGAATTCGCAGACTGTTCATACAATGTAGTTAGCAACTGAGAATAAATAATACTTGTACTGGTTGCTTTCCTTGATTTTTCAATAGCACTTGATTTTATGATTATTTCAATTCCAAAAACAATTAAAAGGGCCAGAATATCCTTTTGCATGCTGTGTCTGGTGCTATGAGATACTAAGAAATGCTATAAAGCAGCAAAAATAAGCCGCAATACATAAGTGTTCCTTCTGTGGAGATAATCTACCAGGCATTCTAGCAGTATTTCTGGTTTTCTGGTTAATGCAATGCCTCAAAATTCCAGCTGTTAATTAGCAGTTAATTATAAATAATTGAATAATTACTGATATAGATTTATGACTAAAAATGTCTTGACTCTTAATTGAAAAAAAAGATCTTGATTACATCAAAATAAAATTAAAACAATGAAGCCTTCATATTTGAACCAAGTAGGAAAGCACTGCAGTAATGGTTCTGCTTCTCTTCTGTAGAGCTTTTCATCTGCATCCCACACTGCTTTACTAATTTAATCTAAATAAATGTCACCAATAGATGTTTTTCCATATTACAGAATCCTGAGTTTTAGAGAATTCTTATTCCCCTGTTAGGTGGGAGCTTTGTCTTGCTGCAATGCATCCTAGCAAATTTTTGTTGTCTGGCCCATGGACCCATTGATATTTTTAAAACATACTCATATTCCTGAGTGAGTGAAAGGGTTTTACAAGGCAAAATGTGCTTTAAACTAAACAGCTGCAGCTAATATTAAAATTGAAAAGTGTGTTTGGGTCAAATGTAGATATTGGCTGATTGGTTTTTATCTCAGTTTATCTGAGATATATCTAGAGTTCTGTGCTTAGTCATGAAATTTCAACCATTAAAACAGGCCTAGACAAAAAGTCTTCATGACTGTTTTTAGGAGAAAAACTCATAAAGCTATCAAGATAAGGAGCGCTGACTTTAAGTATAAAGAACGAAATGTTGGATGAAGCAAATTGTAATTTTGGCTTCAGATTACTAGGTAATGTAATTTCAGTGTCTTTTGGTTAATGAAGTGGTTGTTTCCATGTTTTAAGACAATGAAATATATAATACATACAGTCTGTAAAAACATGTAAAATAACCAGGACTTAATTCATGTGATATGAGAAAATGAAACACTAAAAATCATTCTGGAAGAAAAAAAAATTATATAAGCCTTTTAAAGGATTCAAATTCAGCAAAATTAAATTACTTCGATTTGGCTGTTATAAGAACAAGAAAGAATCCTGCAACAATGTCGGTTATATCTGCTGTAAATTGTAGATATCTAATAACAGAAGGTTTAATGCATCACATGAAAATGGTGTTAGATGAATGTTATGGAGAATGGCAAAAATGGGTAGTATATCTTAGACAGGAAATTGATGCAACAGAAATACTGAAATAATTGAGATTATTTGATAATGGCAATGATAATCTGATATTTGTTGAACTAATAGACAGTTAAGAAGAGTGTAATTGAGGACGGTAATTGAATTATAGACTCCTTCCTTTCCTCTGATTTCCTATCTGTCCTGCTGTTGTACTGGAGTGCTATCTTAAGTCATTCATTTCATAGTGGGCTGAATGTACCTCTGTGTAGTTACAATTGCTTTATACTTAATTAAATAGAGGAAGGAGTAAAAGGCAACCAGTGTATGATTGATTGATTTACTGTTGATCTATAATAACTAAGCTGTGGTATATATCAATACATCATAAATGTATTACTGTGAATCATCTAAAATGCTAATACATAGGATATAGCCAGTATTAAACATTTTTCTTTACAAAAAATAACTGTAAATATTTTTTACATGAAAAGTTATATCCCAAAGCACGGTGTTTTGTCAAGAAACTAATTCTTTGGCAAATCTTCTGGCTGCTGTAGATCTGGTTACACTTACATACATTTAAACTCCTCTCTCTAAGAGACTGTTCTCATATTTTAGGTTTTTAAACTTGAGCACTTTCCTTCTCCGTATGTTAAAAACCTGTGAATTTACAAAAATTATATATCAGATAGCATCAGAATACATTCAAAGAAGGAGGGTACTTAAATCTTCAGTCATTGTTCTTAACCACCTGAATTTCACATACATGATACCAGCTGTATCCTAGCATCTGATCTCAATGAAAAAAAAGAAACAGGGAAAATTTGGTTTATTTAGCTTATCAAAGAGAAAGCTAAGCAGTAACTGGATCCAGTCTGTAATTACCAACACAAGAAAAAGTCATCTGATACTAGAAGACTCACAGACAAAGATACCATGGGACCTACCGGAGTTCAAAGTAAAAATAAGGTGCAGATTTTTAACCATTGCAAGAGTTTAGCCTATGAGGTAGTATTACACAACTGGCCTGTGACTGAATGGAAGGAGCATATAGTTTCTTGCATATGTCTGAGGGATCTCCAGAGAAATCAAGCCCCTCACCTTCTTCCAAGCTGTGTTTAATTAGGGTGGAGATCTGAGTTGAATGAAACAGTGCCATCAGCCACAGCGTTGTTCTAATTTTTGTCTGTAATTTATTCTAATGTGAACAGTAGAGGGGAATGAGTGTGTTCCTCTGACCAGTTTCCATCAGGGACAGAATTAACATTTGAACACTCTTCTATGTGCTGAAGTGCATTTGTATTATTGCTGTTGTTACTGTCATCTCTGAAATAGACTCATCGTGATTATGAGAAAAAGGTTGTACACCAAGAGCACAAATTTAAATTAGCTTTTTCATATATGAAGACGTTGCTAACTAGAAGCTGCATCAGTGAAAAAACTGAAGGAATACAATTCCCATTACCTCAAGCATGAGGGATCACTGACAGCAGCATATGGTCTTCCTAACATTTCCCTATTCAGAAGCTGGGGTAGGTCATGATTACAGAAAGTAAAGATCTCTGAACGAATAGAGCACTGCAAGCTGGTGTACTGACAGTTTCTATGTACCTAATGGAGAACAGGGATATTCAGTCTCTCCAGTCTGAAACCTTTTTGCATTTCTCTTTAGTGAAGGTGTTCATTGTGGTTTTTTCACTGAGGCAGTAACTCTCAGTGACTGCAGCCTAGGCAAAGGCAGAGTCAAGAGCCTGGGAAATGCAGGTCGGTGTAGTGAGGGTCCCTATTCCAGACAGTTGGCTCCTCGTAGAAGTGTCATGGCATAACCCACCTGAGCAGATGTGGAGGGCTGAAGGCAGCCTTCCATCTAATGAAAAAGATTGGAAAAAGGTTGTTTTACAGTGCATGATACTGATGAAATGGTAATCCACAGAGGAGATAAAGCTGATATCTAATTAAATTGTGTCTTTTTTTCCCTATTTTCCTGAACATCCTGAACACTGAAAGAAAAGTGAAAAATATTATTTAAGTATTAATATCTAGTCTTAGATCAATACATTCAATTGAGAAACTGTCAAACTGGAAAAGCAATGCTAATTTTTAACTATTTTATTTTAAAATATTTTCACATTATTTTTAAAATGCAAAATTACAAATCATTAAATTTTGTTCATGGTTTGGGATATTAAATGTAATTAACTTTAGAAAAGTGACTATTGGCATACTGTTCTGGCTAATTTTTATATTTATTAATGGAATGGAGGGACTTGTAATTTATGACCCTGAACAGAGTGTGAATAGCAAGTTATGATTTTGGTTGTACTTTGCATAAGACAGTCTCAGAAGTAAATCTGTTATCTGATAGATTACTGACAGTGGTGTCATGCACACTGCTGGAAGAAAATACAGCTAAGCATGATTGCAACTGTGTCCATTTCCCTGTGCTTGCATGTAGAGGTTGGGTTTGGGTGTTTTTTTGGGGAAAAGAAGTTGATGTGACTTATGAGAAATAGTTTGAGGAATATCAGGTTATGGTACTTACTAATATTCTTCTAGCAACAGGTATGCTTCATCGCATTTCTTAAAAACATTTAAGTTCATGTTTTAACTCATGGGTTTTAAGTGTTAAAGAGATATGATTAACTTAACTGTGCTTCATTGATGGGTAAAATTTCCTGTCTTCTTACACAATATTTTGTTGAAAAATCCAGCTAATAGCTGTCACCTTGATTTTCTTTCAAGGTCCTCGCCTATACTGAAGGCCTCCATGGAAAATGGATGTTCAGCGAGATTCGGGCTGTCTTTTCAAGACGTTATCTTCTCCAGAACACAGCTTTGGAAGTGTTTATGGCAAACAGAAGTAGGTCGTAGTTACATTTGTTGCATAAAATTGTGCTAGTAGTTATTTTGTGTGTTATTTATTATCTTAGAATTTAAACTCTGTGCTTCCTTCGATAAAGTGCTTAGATCTGTTCAATAATGCTTATTCTTGCATATATTCAGTGCAAATTGTGTTAAAATCAATCACTGCTTTCTCTGCAGCAGGGAGATTTATTTGCAAAACCACATCACTGCAATTGGTAAATTCTTCAGATGTTTGATAGGAAATCTGCTTTTTCTATTGTCTCACCCCTCTCCTCAATTTCCAGAATTATTTTAGTGAAAAATATAAAGAGATAATTCCTTTTCTAATTATAAACTGAGTGAAAGTAAAAAAGTACCAGATAATAAATAAATAGATCCACTCAGTTTTCTGTATGTGCTACTATGAATGGTTGGTGGGTGGTGAATGGCTGGAGAGGTGTGTCAGTGGTCTTTTGCCCTGAGGAGCTTAGATGTAAGTTTTGATTTCAGCTGGGGAAGGAATTAAACAATTCCTTGACCCCGTGTGTTTTAATGCACCAGTTAGAAGACCAAATGCTGTGCCAACTACTGAACAACTTCTCAACCTGATAAGAGGCTATATGGGTTAATAGTAAGCTGTGGTTCCTCTGAAATAAACAACACAGATCTTCTGCAAAATGGGAGAGTTAATGCCAAAATGTTAACCAGCTAACTATACACAGTTATGAAGTACAGCAGGAATTTCTGTTGTACCTTGGATCCCCAGGAGGATAAAAGTGGAACTGATTTGTCTCCCCAAACAGAAATCAGAGCATTTGAAAAATATATGCAGGTGGAGAAACAGACATTCTGCAAATGTTTTACTATACCATATTTTCTTTTCTTCATTTAGCTTCTGTTATGTTTAATTTTCCTGACCAAGCAACAGTGAAAAAAGTTGTGTACAGTTTACCACGTGTTGGAGTAGGAACCAGCTATGGTTTGCCACAAGCCAGGTAATTTAATTAAAATAATTAGTATATTTTGTGTTTGTTATTTTATAAAGTTGATGTTTTTTGAATGTCAATCCTAGAACATTATTCCTGCCATGAAACTCTAGATTTTCTCCTTCTTAAGGTTACTTTGATAAACTTTACTTGCTATATGGCCTATTAGTATGGGATAGAAGTAAAATTATTTTTAATTAGATTATTAGAATTTTTTTTTCCACTTACAGGAAATAAGTACCTTCCAGTGAAAAAACGTACACCTTATCTCTTCAAAGTCTGGTTTCCAGTCAGATTTTATAAATTTATAGGTAAATGTTCATCCTTGCTTTGACTGTTATGCAGGATGTGGAACTAAACTTGACTAGGTTTTGTGTTTACTGAATATAAATTAATTTTTTCTGTATGAATGTGTGTGTATTTTACTTAACTGCTTATCAGCATAGTGGCTATTTTGCAACTTCCAAATTGCTTCTATACATTAGTAATGCATTATTCTTCTTCTGTTTCCAAAATTAAGAAGGAGATATATTTTAGAAAGACCAACTAAGGTTCAGTCTTAGAGATTTTCAACATCAATATCAAATCAGCCTATGACCAGAAATAAGGCTGGAAATTTTGAAATCCTATATTATAAATGTATTTCTATTTCAGTGATATGTAAGATGATCTTCATGTGTACTTCACTTAGTCAGAGGGGGGAAATTTCCCACCTGACTTTTTTTTCAATTTGCTTTTTTGTTGTTTAGGGGGTTTTTGTTTAGAAATGTCTGTTCAGACCCAAAATTGTTTTTGAGGGTGTATCAGCAGAAATGTGGTGAAAAAATTTTTAGGTTCAGGATTAACTTCTGGTCAAAATGAAACAAGAATAAATAAATATAAGGGAGAGAGGAAGCAGCAGGAAATTCAGAAAATATGGTGCTTTGGGTTCAGACATCCATTTGGCTTGATTTGGTCAAAAGCCAGTGACTTACTCATCAGTGTAATGTCTGGGGTGTATCTTTCTCTTTCTTGAAGTCATTTCCTACAAACTAAGACTTCACATTGTCCTTGTTTTATCCCACTGCAAAATGTGGAAATACTTTGAAGTGTCAAAGCATTTTTAGAACTGGAGAACTATTTCATTCCCAGCTGAACATCATTCCCTGTCATGAGCTGGAGAGTCTCATGATACCTAAGGCTTGATCTCCTGAATGTGCTGAAGCTTTTAGGCAAACTGCCAGATTTCTCAAGTTTTCATTGAGATCAAGGAGAATTTGGGGCATCTTGTTAATATTTGCATTGCTCTTCCATATACTCAAACTAAAGGAGTTGCTGTCTCTATGTGGAAAGTAATAGTATTCTTTTCTGAAACAGAAATGGCCACATGTTCTAGCACAAACAAAATGCAAATTTCTCAATCAGAATTTCTTATCTACAGTGACATTTTTTACTTTTGAAATTCATATCCTTTGTGTATTATTCAGTGAATAATTGTCTGAAAAAGTTTGTTGATATATAATTATTTAGAAAAGTTTCAGCTTCAATATAATATGTAGTTATTTCCATACCTTTTTGATTAAAGTTCAATTTGAATCGAAAATGGGCTTACTAGCCTTCAGAATAGATCTGGCATATGGTAGTGAAGTTGTTTTTCTTTCTTTTTTTTTTTTTTGTGTAATCATGGTATGATTTATGCACAATAAAGACCCTGTAATCATGTTTTTTTTCTTTTTTTTTTTCCTCTGTCTACATACCATTATTGTCTTCACTAGGATTGCGGTGGAATAATTGAGAGGAAATCTGGCTCTATAACTGCTCTGTAGTTAATCTAATCTTTTGTTGATGTTAGAATATAGTTTCCCTTCCTATGAATATGTTGGCTCTGGCATGCTAATTTTTAAAATTATGCTTATTTGTATAACTAAGAGAGGTAGAAATTTTGCTGAGTAATCAAAAGGAGCTACTATGTATGCTAAAATGCTTTTTTTATCACCAATTTTCCATCTTAGGCTGTATTTTATTTCAACAAAAGCAGATCTTTCTGGTTGTTTTGCTTAATTTCTTTAGTTTTATTTATGTAAGTAATATTTCCTCTCTGATATTACTCTGATAAACATGTCATTTAAAGTTAAATACAGTACCATAAGGACTTGTATTAGTGATGAAAAGATTCTGAAGAAGTAAATTACTTTTAATGTAGTACATTTGACTTCAAGTGCATTTCAGTTTTCATTGTGAAATCCTACAATTAACAAAGATGCAGTAGATGAAGTAGAAGAAAATAGCAATATTTATGCACTAATGGCACAAAGTATTGGAAGCAGGTGAACCAGTATGTCTTCCTGAAACCTTACAGACCTGCTGTTCTGAGCAAGTCTCCACTTTGCCACTTTGCTACCTTTTCCAGCAGCCTGTCTAATGCTTTGATTCAACAAAGTGTTCAAGCCTGTACCTAATGTTACAAAGAAGTAATTACATCCTTAAAATCAGTCACGTGTTGAAGGATTCAGTCTGATTTGGTAATCAAATTAGTCTGTCCTTGATAAATGCATTTTAAGTGTTCCTGAAACACATTGCACTGATTGTAGTTTCCTTATGACTTTGACAAATGATACAACTGGGCAGACAGTGCTGTGCCTTTTAACTTACTTCTGCAGGTCCATATGATTCTACATAGATAGGGTAGTATCCACATTTTTATCATGCTGTTATCAGACTACTTTTGAGGGTTTTAACACCTCAGGTGTAATTTACTGATGCCTTTTTTTTTAAGGATAACACCAAGTTTAGAAACCAACTGTGAGCTACCTGATGGTTTTGTAAGTGTACAGAGATCAAAGAATTGGTAAAAGATACAGTATCTTACTTCACCACTAAACATATGCTGGCACCTTCAATGAAATTCTGTGAGCTGTTAATGCATTAGAGAAAACCATAGCTCCAGTTATTAAAGCTAAGAAATTCAAATTATGAACTTTTTGCTGCAAAAAATGTATTTTGAGAGTTACCATAACTATATTCAATATCAGCTTATTAAATTAAAAGTGACTGTGAAGAGTTATGTCATACTCCACATGTGGAATATATAGCATCCCTTCCCTCAACAAAATGGCATGAAGTGTTTTCTAAACACATTTAAACATCTAAAACTTGAAAAATTGGATAATTCCATTGTACTTCAGAGTCTTATGCAGTTTCCATTTTGAGTAGATGTTTCATGGTTCTCTAGAAGCAAAGGAAGCACATTCATTTCTGCGTCTTCATATTGGTGATGGCATATTGAATAGAAAAATAGTTTGATCAAAGTTGGGTGGATTTAGCAAAACAGAAAACAGGGGGTCTTCCTGTGTTAGCTGAAACAAGCAGGCGTGGAACCAATTTATTGTGCATAATTTTTTCCAGTCTTTGCTGAAATAACTGTGACTCTTTCAAACACCTTAGATATGGAGTAAATAGGATGTTTTCTAGTATATTTTGATTTTCTGTAGAGTGTGGTCAAATCAGGTATTCAAATGTGAAGTCCAACACTTGACAGTTTATAGATTTTTGAGACTCCCTAGAAAATTGTGAATAAAGTCTAAAAGCAGCTACTAAACTGTACTGATGCATAAATATTTTGTCACGGGTGGAACACAAAGTCGGTGACAGAAATACTTTGTAAATTTAATGATTTCCTTAGTATTTTTATTTTCTGTGTTGACTAATTTGTGTGTAGTGTTAGTCAAAATTTTCTGGGAACAATATGTCTTTGAGAGTTCCACTGTAAAACTAATTGTTAATCTATAAAATGCAATATAAAATGTGATTACATTCCAATATTTCTTTAGATACTTGTTTCATAAGAAGTGTAATAGAAATAACTTTAAAACATTTTGTATTGCCTCCTGTGTACTAGTAAAGTGTATTTACCTTTGGTATCCTAGAGTCTACTGTAAAATAAGGCTAGTCAATGTGGCAAGACCCTATGTCCTGCTATTTGGGTAAATACACTTGCATGGTCATTTCTGTATGCCCTATTTGTAACCTGAAGTATGGCAGACATTGACAACCTACCCACTTGCAATTTAGACACAAAATTGTGCCTGTACATGCCAATCACATACCAATACTCATAATTTCTCTGGAAGTAGAGTTCAGTGCATATATAGAAGTATGTACATGTATCTTTAGAAGTAGATGGTTCACATTTTTGTAAACACTGCCCAATTTGACAATTTGCATATAACTTTAAGAAAATACTCAGCATTCAGAGTCTAGAAAAAGTGTGCTTAGTGTGCAACTAAAAGCTGAAGCATTGAGTGTCCCTATTTACTCTTGACAAGCTATAGAAGTACTACTAGATACAATCTTTAATTTCAACAAATTCAAACTACACATTGGAAACCCTCTTTGTTGTTGTCGTTTTTAACAGGTATAAACATTTTCCTTATTTTGATACACTTATAAGATCTAAATTTCTGTAAAAAAAATGTATCTGAGGAGATGAATATTTTCTCTTTCCAAAGATTTTCCTTCTTTTTTTTTCAGGCAAGAACTATTTTCTCTAGAAATGAGTTGAGAGCAATGAACCTGTTTCTACTTTTTGCAGATTGTTTTCTTTAATACATTGGTCTAGACTGACTCTAGTCCCCTATATTTTACCAACCAGGGACAGTATAGGTAATTTGGAACTTGGTGTATGGTATTTGGTTATTGTGATGTTGACAAATTGAATGCAGAAGAGCTTAAGTTTTCTGCTTTTTTTTTTTCCTTGGCATGTAGTTTGATTCTCTCTCCCTTATCCAGTCATGTAAGTTTTAGAAAATGTGTGGAAATTATCTTAAAAGCTTCTGGTCCTCTTCCTAATTTGAATTAAATACAATTCAGAAGTCATTATGGAGAGATAGATGAACAGGTGAGCAGATAACTGAGTAAACCCTGTTTCTTTCAGAAACCAGGCTATAAAAAGAAGTCTTGAAGCTTACTGGGATATAGGAAAGGATCATGGGTAGCTGACCAGAGAAGAGGTGCACAAATTGTGTAATAAATATCTTCAACCCATGTGATGGAAATATATGGCACTTTAATCTATCACTCACTCACCTTAATGAACTTATCTCAATATATACCTTTGAAACAGGAAATTGGTATTCCTCTTTTCTTCCTGCTAGACAAGCCAGGCACCAGGAGGTCTGCAGTTCTTTTACTCCCGGTCTTTTAACCAGATTCAGAATAAAATAAAACACAACATATTATTCTGATTTATTACAATGCTGTAGTAGTGGTAAAATAAAATATAGTTCTTAATTTTATCCATTTCTCAAATAAGGTAATAGTATCTTCTTGACATAAAAAAGCCTCTGAGAGAATCTGAAATTAATCACACTAATTATGTTACCCTACATCTTAACATTTAAGATGACTCTTAAAAAAATAATTCTTTAAATGTATTTCCTAGGAGAATCTCTCTGGCCACACCCCGACAGCTTTATAAATCCTCCAACATGACTCAGCGCTGGCAGAGACGGGAGATATCTAACTTTGAATACTTGATGTTCCTCAATACTATAGCAGGTAAGGCTTCTGACGATTTAATCCTTCATAATACGTTTGTTTGTCAAAGTCTTAAGCACCGTGACTTGATAGAATACATTTATCCCTCTAGAATTCAGCTGCAGCTTTGTGATAGATTCGGAAACACACACATTAAATTTTATCAGAAAATGCACAACCTATCACTGAGACTTTAGATTCATGTGTTGCTGTGGAGGCTGTTCCTTGCTCCCCTTCTGCCATTTCCTCTGCTGACAGTTTTGTCTGAAGCTTTATTAGAGTCAACAAACCATTGCCAGAGAGTGTCTGGAAATAATAATGGGAAAATGTAATTTCACTACTTCATCATTCTCTGCAACAGCAACTAGACAGCAGAATAACAACAGTATTCTGCCTAGTACAGATGTCACCTGGATTGTAGTATGATTAGATTACAGCATCTTTTCTCATTTAGTTCTTTGAGCTGAAGTATAATATCAGATTAGGTATTTAAAATGAGAAATAACTGCTGTAGACATCCATTTGTTATTGGCAAAAGAAGAGTTTTTTTGGCAATTGTCATTAATTAAACATTCACAATGATATTATTCCTTTCACCTTTCCATTTTCTATGTATTCTCTCCTATGGTAATTTTAAATGTAAAAATGTTTTTTAGACCATATACAAAAATTTCCGGGAGGTTGTCTACTATTATGATTCCTGCCTGTAGCACACATGCTGCTTATAAACCTGCCCGTGGAGAGCCTTCCTCAGACATTTCACTTCAGTGAGCTTTAATTTGAAACCCAAATTAAATTCCACCAGGCATCACTTTGTACTCCAGTGTTACAACTCTCATCTTTACTTGGTCCTGACTTTTATGCTCAAGGTTATCCTCAGGCCAGATATAAGATACATGTCAGTGTGAAACCTAAAAGTAGCACTCGTTACACCGACTAGTCTGAGGACAGTCACCGCATTCTGCCCAGTAGGGCAGTGGCAGAATTCAGGAGCTGTCAAATTCGCTTGCTTTGAACCTTTAGGCTTTTGCTGCTGTACATATATGGTAGTCATCTTCCATACATCCAGTCTTATGGATATTAATAAATGTGTCATCAAATTATCCCAATGTGGTACAGAAGTGCTACTACTGAACAGTTGGAAATCTGAGGGCATATTTACCTTATGCAGTGAAGCAAAAAGCGGAGTCCCTGAAACTACTGGACATCTGGGTTGGAAAGTCCATATGGTGAAGTCCAATGAAGGCTCACCAGCTTGGTTCCCAAGCATTATAGCTACAGTTCCGCAGTTCTCTGCTGGAGGAAGGAGCCTTGCTGAGCGTTTATTGCCTCTGGCACAGTGCCATGAGAATGCTGCTATCCTGATTCTGGACACTGGCCTGTCTCCAGCTGCTTCATGGCTCTTTAACATCAGCTGCCCTTCTGGTGATGAGGAAGTACAGGCAGAGCCTTGCAGGCTCTCTGACTGCCTCACCCAGACTTGGAGGATTTTTCTGGAGAGCTAGGAAGGTAGCCTAGATCCCCTCAGTCCTTGTCCAATACCATATCAGCAGAAAAGTCCTTTGCTTGTAATTTCCTTTTTATGTATTCATTTCTTCCGTAAGGAGTGAGACTAAACTCTTTAAATGAGAGTACACAAGAGCTGAGCCAATTTTTTTATAAATTATTTTTCGTTTTTAATCAGTTTAAAATTCCAAGGTCATTTACTTTTAGGTACATCACCAAAGCATCCAAACCTAGAAGACACCATTATGTCTGAAGTCAATTAGGAATTGCAGTGACACACTAAAGTATTCATCAGTAAACAAAATTCAGCCTGGAGAGATTCCTTCAGAGTATCTCAGAGGTCCCAAAAGAAATGTTTTTTGACCTTTTGTTTAATACTAATACTGCTGGGCATGTTTTATAGCCAAACACTTTGGGTGGTTGTACAAGACAAGTTTCTCTTAAGTCATCTGGTAGCATTCATCTGCCTTACAACAGGATGGCTTAACATTACCATTCTAGGTACCACCTGCTATGGCCGAAGTTTGAAGGATTACTGACTATTTGTTATTTTTGCTGTGTATTCATGAGTTTGTGTTGTATTTGGAAAAGTAGATTGGTCATCACTACCTTTGGAGTGTCTCTCTCTGACTCAAAGCATTTAATTTCTAGCAAATTTATGTGTATTAGTCTTATACTGGTAAATCTCATAGGTTCGTATAATCTCATAGTTAACTGTATAAACTCTATTGCTCATTTCACAGCATTACCTACCATCTTATAAAATCTTTCAGCGGTACATGATTTTTTTTTTAATTATAATCAAATTTATCCTCGATAGCTGAACTCCCTGCAAATGGCACACACCAAACTGACTGAAACCCAAAAGCAATTCTAGACATGACAATAAACTTTTTATTGCAGTTTGGAACAAACCCCAAAGTTGTCTAACTTTTTGACAGAAGCAAAAATCCCCTCAAGTTATTTTTTGGAAGATCAATCTAGTTTTCTTTTCTAATGAAGTCTGTACTTCATCTAGGTAGCTGACTTCCAAAAACTCATTAAGAATTTGGGGGCATTGCAAAGAATCTCATCATAAAGTTCCTGGCAAACCAGAAACCCACCCACAATGGAGTGCACCTGAGTTCCAAGTCCAATCATAGGGAAGAAAGCTTCAAAATGTAAATATATGTTAGAGAGCCTAAAAGTTCTCACATCCCCAAGCTGATTGCTCCACTATTGCATGGCATGGTACCTCCACAGCCTGAGATCTGGGAAACTGCAGGCAGCCTGAATGACACTACTGCTTTTACAGCTGTGCCTGTATTTTCTGTAAGTCTTCTGCTGAAAAGCATTCCTCAAAAATATTCCCTTTACAAGAAAGAGGTGTTTTCTGATGAAGCACTAGAAAAACTAATAACTACCATAAATACAGTACTGGAAGCAAAGTACCTCTAGTACTTGTTGCCAAGTTTTGATAAGAGTTATATACACTGTTTTGATAACTGTCTATGTACATCTATATTAAACAGGCACAAGTTCTTACATGCACTGTACACAGGACCCTCGGCAGTCAGAAGAAAATACAGAAATTTCTATTTTGTATGCAAAGATAGAATAGTGAGTATGCTTGTGACCTCCTTTCCTAAGTAAAGACATGTATTTTTTTTTTTTTTTCTTCTTGGAAATCCAATTTCCAAATACATTTTTAATTATACTCTTTTGTAATGAGATTCCATAAAAATATTTTCTTAAAAATTGCAACTTCTTTGCCAGTAATTGTTCACGTAGGCAGCAATGACCTAGTTTCGGAATATAACTGTTTATTTAAGCAGCATCTTATTCTCTAACAATATTATTGTTCTTAGCTATTGAGAAATATATGCATCAAATTTTTTTTATTCATGTCACCATTTAACTCCTACTGACTTATTCAGCATATCTGAGCTGTAGCTTAGTCAGAAATATGGAGGTTTGACACTTAAAAAAAACGTGGATTATCTGCTGGTAAGTAGATGATGAGTAAGGTCACTTCACTGTTTTTCCTTCTCATCTTAGTAGATGTCCATTAACGACATGGTTTAGTGCATCTTTTGCTAATTCTTTGTAGTTTCTCTTTTTTTTTTTTTTACAATGGTGTTTATTTAATATTTAGTTCTTACAAAACAGTATGAAAGCACTCCCATTTTCTTGTGATCCTTTTCTGAAATTACTCAAGAACCAGTAGACGTTCAGAACTAAGGATTCTGACACCAGCTCATTTCTTTCGTTTGTGGCATCATGCAGATGGGTCCTTTCCCACAAGAAGTCTTTTGCCTGCTTGTTAATACTGTTAATTACATAGACTGGTTGGACTCTGAACAACAGAACCACTGAAATAAATATATGAATCTCTTCTTAGATCTCTCCCTGTTTCGCTGGTATGTTTATCCTGACAAGAATGGCTCCTGGCTATCCTATATGTTCTTCATGTTTGAAATACTAAAGTGTCCCTTTGGAAAAAATCCATCTTTCTATGACTTTTGTTTTAATCTTTACATCAACATCTGAAATGTTTCCGCACTTCATTTTTAGTTTAACTGTTTCTGCTGTGATCTATACTCACGACTTAATAACTGTCTACTTCAGCTCTCAAAGATCTCTCTTTCTAGTTTATTTCCTATCCAAGTATATATGATTGTTTTCACTTGAGTTGGTTGACCTGATGTCTCATTGCAATTTCAGTTCAAAATCGCTCTCCATCTTCAAAATTCTATAAAGTCTTGTTTCAACCTGTTTCTCTGGCCCTCTAGTTTCAATTTTCTCACCTCCCTATTCTGTTTCCAGGCTCTTCACCTCTTTCTTGCCCTCTTTTCTGGCTCAAGCATATTTCATCATGTTTACAGCTCAGGGTTTTCCTCCCAGAGGTAAACACTGCACTCTGCTGCTTATCAATCAGCCTCAGTGTTACCCCTGGTTTTTGTCCTGGTTGTGTAGACAAGCCTTCCTGGACACCTTCCCCCTCCTCCTATGTATTTCTTTCTCAGGGATCCTTTTGCTTTGAAGACTTGGAAGCAGCTATGATTATGCTAATTGTTCTTTCTGCATGGGACCAGCATATGTGTCAGCTGAACCCTCTGGGTGATATAGGAAACAAGTAATTGTTACTATTCTCAGTTACAAGGTTATTGAAAAGATTACTTATTGAAAAGAGCACTTAGAAGTAATCCCACCACAGCAAAAGGGATCAAGAATAGTGGGAACAAGAAGTCATTTTGTAATATGGTTGCAGTGCTCACTCTTTTAGTTAGAAGTCTAGTTTTCAAGTCTATTTCTCAGTATTTAACTGATTCCTGCTGAGTTTTTCTTTTCAAATTGTAGTATATTAAATATGTGATTGCATTTGTATTTATTTGAATTTTAAATCTTTTAAATCCTATATGCCACAGCTTTTAAAAGAAATGGAGAATAATTACATCCATAATTCTTGTGGGCAATTTCTTGTAGTGGGAAGAGTATTATTTTTAAAAGTTTGTGGAAAAAAATGACATCTTCAGGTAGATAATAAATTCAGATGAACTTTTTCCCCCTCCCCCCTTTTTTTTCGCCTGTTTAGCTTTTTCCACTTTTTTGCTCTGTGATGTACAAGCCCTCACTGGTTAATTATGTATATATTTAGCTACTGCATGTGTTGGGCTTATTATTGTCATCTAATTAGATGTAACTTGAACTGCTTGCTTCTAGAAAAATCATTAAAAATTCTTTCCTAATGACCTAGAGATGACAAAATGTCTGTAAAGTGTGAAGAAGCAGACAAGCACAGGAACATCGCTCTTAAAGAGTGTTAATCCAGATGCTGCAATCATCTAATTAAACAATATTTTGCTGTCATTAACATTTTCACCAAGGAATTGCAGTTATAATTTCTTTGTCAGCTGTCTCTAGCTCACTTTACCTTCAAAACTGAAGTGCCATATAAAAACATTAAATTGGATGGTTTAATTAAAAACTTTTGTGTTTTCTTTTTTTTTTTTTTATGAAGAAACATATCCAGTGTTTCTGAGATCTCATTTACTATGCCTCATTTTTATTGTTCAAATAGATTAGTGTCACAGGCTTGCGATATTTAATATTCAGCCTTTAATATTAATCTCTGTAAACCTACTTGAGAGAAATCTGAAGCTTCTGAAAAGGTATAGAGCCTACTGATAGTGGTACAGGTTTTATGTTTTATATTTATTTAGCTAAAGAAAGAACCAAATAACTCTTGCTGGAAGAACCAGACAATTGATGAGATGGCTAAGTATATTCATCTGCTGATTTTATTCTGAAAATCATTAATTGTGAAGCCAGAATCGATCAAGACAGCATTCCTAATAAAGTGAAACCACTTATATTTATGTATGTCTAGAACTATGGACTTGTAATTCCATTATAGGCCTAGATCACTGTCCTCCACTCAGATAAGTATAGATGTATGGTCTTAACTTACCATGTAGGTTTGGTGTCCTCTCACAATTTAATTTATAGTTCATGTTCTTGAGTCCGTTTTATTTGTTGATATTAAGAAAAAAATGGTTGTATTAATAAAAATAAATCATTAACTTTTTTATTAAACAAATTAATAGCTATTCTTAGTAGTTAATCTCTTCATAAATAAAACATGTTTTATAAATATTGAAGTAGGAGAGAAGAAAATATTTTGTTTATTTTTTCACAAGACTATGCTTATATTTATCAAATACATAATCACAAAGGCTCTGTTGTTTGCCACTTATCCTACCTAAGCTGAGAGATAAGCCACTTCAAATTATTTCTCATTGTGGGGTAAAAAAATGCACACAGGAGTTACTGTAGTGTTCTGACATGGAGCTAATGTCACATGATAATTTCTTCATGTATCTGTACTATAAGTAATCACTCAACAAAGAAGAGCTCATACAGGAGCTAGGCTCAGGATTGCTTTTTTTCTTGACCTATTCACAGATTTATGATTTTCCTATATGGAATAGGAACAGAAAGTCAAAATCTTTTGGTTGAATGTTGAAATTAAATTGATATGAACTAAGTGAAATAAGTATCAAAACTAAATAAAATCACAATATGAAAAAAATATCAGTTTTGAAATTTAAATTAATTTTGGATAACCCTACATTTCCTTTCAAAATTTTGCAAAAGGATGTTCTCACCTTTTCAAATGTTTCTATAAAGTGGTTACAGTTGAAGATCTTTGCTACTCTGAACTCTTTTCCACTGAAGTTTTGATTCTGAAGAATCTTTATTTTTGCTTATGCTTTGTAATAGACTACAGTCATCTCAGTCATTCTCTTCCTAGATCTCGAATTTCTTTTAGTCTGCTGTCTACATAAACACAAATGTCTTTCTATTGTGGAAGCTTTTGCACACTCCTCTGTTAATTAAAAATTCTGATGGTGAGAAAAACTCTTATTGTATGAAGCTATAGTTTTATAGAGGCCATATTTTATAGAACTCTAACTTTGATAATCTCAAGAAACTTTACAAGACATTTGTAATTAAACCCTTGCCAAAGAGGAAAATAATATTCTGACTTGATGTATGTGGAAAATGAGGCAGAGTTGTCTTTCTTCAAGACATATAGAGCCCTCTCCCAAAAATCTAAAAGAATTAATTTTCTACCAGAGAATACCTTTCCTTTTCCACCTTTATATGGATAAAATCTGGTATATTTCTTGATTTAGTTGTTTGATACATTCCTGTTCTAAGAGTCATTTTGCATTCATTCATTCATTCATTGTTGTTATTAAAGAAGTGGTTTTGTTTCTATCATCTTTGTGTGTGTAGTGCACAGTGCTGGCACTGCATTTGTATCAAAGTTGTATTTGCATCTCATTTTTTTTATGTTCTTGTGAACATGTATGTGTTCAAAGTGTAAAAATGAGGACACATAGTTATTAACAATATGCACTTTTTCTGTATTCAGTGAAACTATGTACAAAATAGAAACATGCTTTTTGTTCAGCAACTTCTATTGAAAAAATAAGGGGTTTGTAGAGCAGTGAAAGTTTCACATTTCATTAAAGCAGAAATGATTTTTGTGGAGAATTGCAACTGCAACTCAGAACAAGAAAGCCTGTGTTTTCCTGTGCTGGGTTTTGTACCCCAGGAATCTGTCCAGAATCTGCAAGGAAGCAGTTAGTAAAACAGGGCTGTAAATCTGCTACAGGACTGGGAATTGTTAACCTGGATTATTTCAGTCTGCTAATTATATTACATAAACAGACACACACACACACACACACGCACACATATATATTTATGACCGGATTTTGCTTTTTAAGACTCATGTTGCATATTGTGTGGTTCTCACCATTTTCATAGGGTGGATGGTTCTGTACTAAGAAATTTCATTTGTCTTATCAGTAAAATGTTAGAGTCTACTAAATACCAGAGAGCACAGAAATAGCTGCATTTCCCAACACATTTTTCTTAGTGACAAATTCACATTTTTCAGTTTATTGCAGTTGCAGGTTGTTCTTTGAAATGGTATATAAAGGTGGTTTTTGCACATTCGAGCTGCTGGGATGATAGCAAGGCTTATTTCATGATTGAAGAGAGTGGCCTGGGACAGTCAGCTCTGTCTTTTAGGGAGGAGAAATATTTTTTATTTTCAAAGTGATTACAAAATAGTGTTAAAGCAAACATGGCTTTCACTACTTTGATTCCACAGTTGCAGTGGAATCTCACCCCTTCTTCAGTGAAGAAGAGCCACAGGGAATAATGGGTTAATATGGACTATCTAGGATAGACCTAGATTTGCAAACCTCAAATTTAGTCCCTTGCTGTTTGGAGTCTCATTTAATCTTTGCCAGCTATGATACTGCATAAAGTTGCTAGAAAAATAGTCTAGTTCTTTTAAATTTCTACAGTCATGCTATAAAAATATCTTAATGGACATATAAAAAGGAAACATTTATTGGCATATGGTGTGTTTTAGCTGATCTTGAAAGACACTGTGCTCTTTGTATTATGTTGATTTCTGTGTTGACTTCTGATTCAGCATAAGTACATCTAAATGGCTGCTTTTGTCTGGAAGATTTATACCTGATTCTGTCAAGTGGTGGGAACTGGGAACATGTGATGCAACAAATGTAACCGCTAGATTGTTTTCCAGCTGGAGAAGTGGACGCTGTTTCCTAATTCTTAAAACTTTCTTTTTAATAGGACGAACATACAATGATCTGAACCAATACCCTGTATTTCCTTGGGTTTTAACAAACTATGAATCAGAAGAGTTAGACCTGACCCTTCCAGGCAACTTCAGAGATCTTTCAAAGGTATGTTTCAATTTTGTCAAAGAGCAGTCAGCCAGTCCTTTTAGGAAGAGATTTTGTTCTATGTTTATAGTCTGGTTGCGTAAGGTCTTAAACTCATGAAAGTCTGAAATAGACTTTTCCATTTTAGAATGATTTTGTAGTGAATCTCTGCAATATGGTACTTCCATGTCCCTGACTTTACTGGTTCCAAATCCAGGTACTCCTCCATACCTTCTGATTTATGGAATGTGATTGCATCAGACCATTCGATCTCACTAATTATCTCCTCTAGTTTCTAAAAGCTAATCCTTTGGAAATAAAAAGCTTAAACTAATATTTCACTTTATTTTGCAGTGACTAGAATACTAATATAATAGCAGCACTTCCTTTTGGTTTAATAATTATTTAGTAAACAAGTATTTTGTATTTTAGATCCTGGAGTATCTGGTCCCTGTTTTTATTTGTTGGGCTTTTTCCCTCCAACCAGATTTTAGTGTTTTATAATGATAAAGTCCCTAGCATTTGTTTCTCTAGTAGTATCACATTGTTGTCTATACCTCACTTCAGTACTCTGGTTGTGTCAACAGACTGGAGAGAAGGTCTGTCCTGGCCAAGCATAGCAGAAACCTATAGAGGGGCTCTACTTATGGCCAGCTAAAATAAAGACAAAAACCAGGGCTTAAAACTAAGTTGTGAGAAGTATCATTCCTGGTTCCTATCAACTAAGTGTATGCACTGTCTTACCAGTGAAGGTGGGCAGTCCTTCAAAATCCCCAGTGTGAGGTTTCTGGTTTTTGAGTGCGGCAGCTTTTTTACATTCTTGCCACAGCTCCTCAGCCAGGAGGGAGAAGTTCCTTGTACAAGTTGAGTGAGGCTCAAAACCACAGGAAGCTGTGAGTCACTGACTTAAGGAGTGAGACTGGAGACAAGAAAATGACCCCCAAGGCCTGTTCTGCAGTCCTGTGCTGCAGCCCATGCTTTCCCTTCTGCTACTGGTCAGTCATTAATGTTTCTGGGGCTTCTGCTTTAAGTCTGGATTTCTTTCCACCTCTCCCTTAAAGCACACATCCTGGGGAGCAATGATGACATCCTGTCCTGGATATGTCACAGTCTCATCCCTGTCAGAAAGAGAATGCTTGCAGTACCTCCACATGTATTGTAACTATTCTTAGAAGCCTGCTTTGTGAGACATCCGAAATAATTTGAGTAGGACTTGAATGAATAATAGCAGATAAAGACACCTAAGTTTTTTCTCCCTCTTTTCTTAGACAAATAAATAAATAAATAAATAAGTAAATAAACCCAGAATTTACACTACATGCACAGGATGCCTCAGATAGAAACAAATAGGCTGATAATTTCCTTAGGTTTTGTAAAAGTTCTGACCTTTCACTATATTAGGTATGTTTCACAAATGTGTGTTTCAATTCTGTAACACTATTGTAATCTGTGCCAAGAACAGTAAAAGATCCACAGACATGACTTAAATAAACACCTGTGATTATTTTACACTGGCTTGTTCCCTAGCATGTATAAAAGTATTGCTGGTTCAGAGTTGTTCAGAGTGATAAACCTTGCACTTTTCAAAATCTCTCAAACTCACTTGCAAGTATTAATAGCACTGCGTGTGGTGAAGTGCAACAAGATTAGACAGTGTCTCATAAGTGCTTCACTAGGTGCTTAGTTTTGGTTGAATCCAAATTTTTGTGGCAGTCTACTATTGTATATAATTGCAACAGGAAGTGTGATAGCTGAATAAATAGATTTTCCTCATGAGTTAGTAAAGACTCATTATGGAATTAGTGCTTGTATAGCTTATTAAGTATCACTGCACTTTCATTAGTGCTGTCCTTGAAAGGAAATGTAAAATCGAATCCATGGCTATTTACTTTTCATCAAGAATCCATGCAATGTGCCTCTTTCCTTGCCCAATTTGATAACTGCATTCTCTTACCAAAAGTTAGCAGTGGTTTCCTCTGAAAAAGATAGGTTTTTGACCACTGAAACAATCCTGCACAGAACTAGTATAGGGAAATATTCTTTCATTTCTGGGAATATTTGTGCTGCATTTATCCCCTGGATGTGTGAGAAAACCCATGTGAAATCTCTAAAGTGTTGTGGAATCCCTCAAGATAAAGGGATTGTAATTGTCTATTTTTTCTAGTATTCATTATAGTAACACCTGATAGATTTCATTTCACCATAGTTTTAAAAGGAAAAATAGATCAATGATTTACTTTAAAATGCAGTGACCAATTAGTATGAAATACCTTACTTTGTCCACTTGGGCTGTTGTGCATTACTTGCGTCCTGTTTCAATTTTTGCATTATCAGTAAAAATATTCAAAATCAGAACATATCTGAAGTATTTCCCTGGCAATTCTGTTTTAATTTTCAATATTGTCCTGTAACTGTAAGTGAGCCCTTTCTTTCGTTGTTAGGGAGGTGAATCCTGAGTAGCCTGGTGCTTAAATGCAAGAGTTAGTGATTTATTGTTCACATTATTGAACCAGGGTGTGCTATCAAGCCTCAGCCAGACCTTGGGGGTAGGCACACACAGCATCCTTTCCATGAGGAGCCACTTCCTTCTGTCGGATTTTACCCTGCAATAGAGAAATGTTTCTGCAGGTTTGATGGCAAATCCAAACCTCCAGCTAAACTGTTGATGGATAAAATCTCTGTTGTCAGTTCCTGACCTCCTGTCTTCCTGCAAATTTGCCCTTCTTTGTTTCACAAAGCCTCAGTTGTTGATTTCTAGTAATTAATTCTCCTCAAACCATCTTCTGAAATTATTTAGAATTCTAACACTATTGCATATGTGGTAGAAGCCCACAAAAGGAATTGAATTAAAAGAGAAATCACTTGTCATCCTTTGTTTCCTTGGTTTAAAGTACTTTTTGTAGTTAAATGTAGGTGCTAAATCTAACTTCTAAAAATAATTATTTTGTGTATTATTGCTCAAATTTCATACAAAGCTCCAATGTCAGTTCTGATAATTGACAGTAATGCTTTTAAATTTTTTTAATCTTTGATTCCTAGGCTTTCTCTATAAAATATGACACACTACCTTTGGGATATCACAACTCATAAGTGACCATACAAGTCAAATGAAATTTATATGTTTCTTGGAGATGAAATTAGATGTGTTTGGCTTGCATACGATCTCAGTAACAGAGTAAAACATATGCCTTTTTTCATTTAGCTCAAACTTAAATATTTACATTTCTGCAAAGCCATCTTGAACATGTAACTTGTCCTTTCCTTCCATGCCATTTTATTCTGGTTTAATGTAGTGCTCCTTACTGTGGTATTTTTACATCTAGATGTTGCTTGTTCTCTCAGAAAAATTACTTTTAAATATTAGTCTAAAAATTCCTCTGCCTTTTTCTTTGAAGTGTTTGAAAATTCCTTTATCAAGCCTTTTTTTTTTTGTTTTACATAGTTTTAGATTTAAAACCAGGGTCCATGGCCATGGAAAATGCCATAGCAGTGAAATATATTGGACCTTCATTTGATTAGACAGTGTAGGTTCAAGTTTTATTCATTACATACACTAGGCTAAAGGTTATATTTATTGTTTGACAGGATCAAAAGCTAATGAAAGAGACTGTCATAGATACATAGCTTATCTTTTCACTATCAAACCACCAGGTGATCTGCTTATTTTCTTCTTTGTTGAGATTTCCTTTGGAAGAATACCTAGGATATCAATCATTAGTCCAGGAAATATGTATGCAGCCCTTACAGTACACTGATTTTTTGTGTAGTTCAACACACTTAAAATGTGGTATGGGTTTTTTTGTATAAAGTTGTATTACTTGTCCTCCTAAATTATAGTGAACGCGTGGTTTTGACATGCTGCATTGTCCCTGCTCATTAAAGTGTAAACGGGAATTTCTCCTCATTTACTTCCAGTCATACATCCTGTTAAATAAAATGATTTCTTCACCAGGCAAAGTAATACTAATATTGACATGTGTATGAAACATCACACGCCCATTCAGAGAGTGGAAAGAATTATGTTTTGTTAATATAGAAGGCGTTTGACTGATGGGTGGTGATAAGCATAACCACTTTTCCTTATTACTGTGCCATTTCAAGAAAAGGAAGTGATAAAGCCCCAAGGCTTCTAAATGTAATAATGCAAATGAACACATTCAAGTGTGAATATTTCAAGGCAACCACACTTAATACTTCCAAAAATGTATATGCTGTGGAATGGAGTTTATGGGCTTATTAAGAGCCACTTGCTGGAAAAATGAAATTGGCTTCTGTAACTTAAACTTCTATCTTTACCTCATACATCAAAAGAAAAACTAGTTTAATTCTCTTTTACTTTAAGCCACACAATTGAACACAATTTTCTTAAATAAAAAGTTCATTTACTGTGTGAAACTTCAGTAGTTTGAATCTGCAAGAACTCTGATATTATTGATATCTGCTCTTAATATCAGTACACTGAAGAAAAGCTGTTTATAAATTTGGATGAAATTACAATTTATTTTTAAGTTTAAAGTACCGTCCTAATATGTCCTACTTATAGGTTGTTGTTCAGTGGATGTTTTTTAATAAAAAAGCAAGCAGTCAGGTAAAGCTCAGTCAGTTTTCAGCCAGAGCCAAATAAAGCCATGCTCAATAATTCTTTTATAGTCACTTAAAATTTTGTGCAGTACGTTACAGAAAAAAAAAAAAGATAAACAGATAAAGTAGCTGCTGCATGAATTAGAGTCAAGATAAGCAGACTATTTCAGTGGCTAGATAAACAGGATGCTACGTTCAGTTCTGCTTTCATGAAAGAATGTAGTTCTATGAAGATAGCTGGCAAAGCAGTAAATATTACATGAGCTTACATAACATGTGCAGTGGATATAAACACTAGATGTATTGACAATACTCTTGGTCAAAAGCCAGATGTCTAAAGAGATTAGCCAGGTAAAAAAAGAATTACATGAATAGTAGTGTGTTTTTAATGTTAAAGTAAATACTTACTTTAGTTTTGAATGGAAGAAAGAAATCTAAAATAAACTCAAACAGAAAATTTTAGTACATCAGAAGTGAAGTGGATGAAGAAGCATTGTCACAGAGTGAGTTGTTTTATCCGTTTGAAGTAAAGAATATCCTATAAAACTATTTTATGGAAAGTTAGTACTATTTGATATTAAGTCCTTACAGAGGGAGTTTTGTAATAAAAAGGCAAATGGTGTGTTTTGAAAAAACATTTTATGAAACATTATGGAAAGAATTTTTTATTTAATGTTTGGAACAATTTATTTGACTCAAATTCAGTTTCTGTATCCGTCTTATGGTTAAGATATGGACTGAGACACAGTATATAGATGGAGCTTTGCCTTTGTATTGTTTGTGCAGGTCATTTTAATCAGTGCATGCAGCAGCAGAATCTCAATGAAATGGAAATAAAATTATTTTCTTCCATTATATGAAGATATAGGGATTGATCCATAAACAAAATTTATCTTCATTTTATAGCCATAGTATTAGATTAAAAGCAAGGCAGTTGACTTTCTGGGCTGAGAAAGGCATAGTAAAGCTGTGGAAAAGTGACCAAAACTCTATAAACCCTACACATTTCACAGGAAATGAGAGAGACTACCATTACTGTAGAACTTGTCGTCTAGCAGGACACATACCTTGTCAGAGTAAAACTGGTTTAGTTGCTAGTTTGTACAACTGAGATTTAAAATCTTTACGGAAAATCCACTGAGGGATGAACTGTCACCATTACTTTGGGTAACAGCATTTTACCACTTGGACATTAAGATAATGCTGAGGAAGCCAGGGCAGACCTTGCTGAATTTGCTCCCTGCTGTTTTAGATATTTGAGCATTTTCCATTATCATTTTCTATTAATGTGCAGAGAAATGGTTCACTTCAGGGTCTCCATGACTGTAGAGAAAAGGCAGATCAGCTGTTCCTTGTATTACTTCACCACAGGCCAGAGATAACTGATGTAATGCTGAACTAGAAGCTGTAGAGTCATGTGAGCATGGGCAGCTCTCAGCTTTCATCCCCATGCAGTGCTGCATTGAGACAGTTGCACTGCTTCTGGGATTCCAGTTGTCATCTTGATAAATGGGGCCATGTTTTGATGCTAACCCCTCTAGAACTAGCTGAGGAACTTCCAGCACACCTTTGTATTGCAAGCTATAGTCATACCTGAGGAATCTCCTCATGAATGCTATAAAACTTCGTGGAATGAGAGAAATTAATCTGTATCTCTGGCTACCAGCCAGAACACTAGTTCATCCAATCCAGGATCTGTCCTGAGAAGGTGAGGTGAGACTTAGTAGCTGAAGACAAGCTCTGTCTCACTTCTTTTTTCTTTTCTTTTCTTTTCTTTTCTTTTCTTTTCTTTTCTTTTCTTTTCTTTTCTTTTCTTTTCTTTTCTTTTCTTTTCTTTTCTTTTCTTTTCTTTTCTTTTCTTTTCTTTTCTTTTCTTTTCTTTTCTTTTCCTTTCCTTTCTTTTCTTTTCTTTTCTTTTCTCTTCTCTTCTCTTCTCTTCTCTTCTCTTCTCTTCTCTTCTCTTCTCTTCTCTTCTCTTCTCTTCTCTTCTCTTCTCTTCTCTTCTCTTCTCTTCTCTTCTCTTCTCTTCTCTTCTCTTCTCTTCTCTTCTCTTCTCTTCTCTTCTCTTCTCTTCTCTTCTCTTCTCTTCTCTTCTCTTCTCTTTTCTCTTCTCTTCTTTCTTTTTTCTTTTCTTTTCTTTCTTTTTTCTTTTATTTTCTTTCTATTTTTTTTCTTTTCCTTCCACTCTGGGGGCAAGGAAGGGTAATCCCAAAAAAAAGATTCTTCCCAGAGATTTTCCCATGAAAATTTCAGTACAATGCAAGAACTCTCATTGGTATTTCACTTAAAGTCTACATTTTATTCAGCAGATGTTTTCTGCATTTCAGAATTTTTTTTCAAATGAATCATAAAGTAATTTAAAGAAAAAATATATTCTAACTGAAAAGAATATTGATGATGATGAAGAATACAGCTTTTCAGGTTTATCATTTAATACAATTGAACATGTGTCTATCTTCTGAAGGTAGATTATTTCACCTACTTATGCAGGCATTTTTACATGAAAAAGACATCCTTATGTCTTTTAACTTTTAAATTAATATAACACTTCTCATTGAAAACCTAGAAAACAAAATGCTGTTTGCATTAATATTTTATGTGACTTTGAAAATCATTGTCAAATTTTTGAAAGGAAGCACCTTTTTAAATAAATACAAATATATATATATTTTTTAAAAAAAGTTATTTAAAGATATAGTTTAAAGCATCATTAAGATG
Source organism: Chiroxiphia lanceolata (assembly GCF_009829145.1). NCBI lineage: Eukaryota > Metazoa > Chordata > Aves > Passeriformes > Pipridae > Chiroxiphia > Chiroxiphia lanceolata. Next base: position 68,999,370 of record NC_045638.1, on the reverse strand, counting down.
TTGCTAGTCTATAAAATAAAATACCTTGTAATTATTTTTTGAGCATCAATTGTGCCTCACAGGTCTTGTTACTATAGTCAATTTACAATGAATAATGAAAACACATAGCTTGTTTGATGAAAGACTTCTAATCAGCATCAAATATATTTTGAAAGGCCAGGAGTGTTCCATATTTTCAATCTTGCATTAATTGCCGTATTCGTTTTCTACTGCACTTTCAAACATATATGTACAATAATATTGTGACAGATGATTTCTCTGTCTTCTGTAGCCTCAAAATTCACTGCAGCACAGGGTAAGATGCACCTTCATAGTGGAGGTAAAAATATTCTCAGAGTGTTTCTCCATTGCAAAATACAATCTTGCCAATTTATCTGCTATTTGGTGTTTCCGTCTCAGAGGGGGTGAACATTTCCTTTTAACAGACTAGGGTGTGAATTACTGCTTTAGCTCTTGAAATATGCAGTTGGGACTGGAATTTGTTCTGCCAGAGAAGTGGATGCACAGTACCTTAATGAGGGTGGTGTCAGCAGGTTCCATCCAGTCCCCAAAGCAACCCAGAGTCCTCATATAATTTAGCAAAGTGTTCGTAGGTCTACACAGTTTGTCAGTGTAATAGGAAAACAATGTCTTTTAATAAGTCAGTCTTTCAAGGAAGTTGTTGAACAATCATTTCAGTATAGTGGCAACTTAAAGGCTATAATAATGCCAGTGGGTTTCCTGACAGTGGCAGGAAGTGTAACAAAAACAAGTACAACAAAAATGCAAATATTTTTTTTTTTTCTATTTCCAGTAGTTGGGAAACAAGCCTGGAAAGTGCTAGGGAATGGCTCATAATTCTTTTTCAACAGTTTTGTGAGGTCTCACAGTGCAATCTGCACCAGATAACACTGATCCTTTGGGATTACTCATGCATTTTACACATTTGAGAAACACATTAGCATCTCCATGACACAGCAAAGTATTAAGCATCTGTTTAAAGTGAAAAATTCTGAAATCACAATGTTTTAAAATGTAAGTGTTCACCACACTACTATTTAAAAACAGGATCTAAACTGTTAAATCAGAAATCAGAACTGTCATGTTCTATGTCAGCCTTTTTAACAGCCATCTCAAAAAACATTGTAATGCTGAAAAAATAAAATACTTGTAGCTTTACAATTTTTTACTTACATATGTAATGTAGTGAAACACACTTATTTGACCTTGTACCGATATTTCCATTCCAAATTACTTTGGATTTTAATTCACCAGAAAAATTATGTGGTGGAATAAAATGCAAGAATACCTGTTAGCATTTTGAAAAGGGTCAAAGTCCTTGTGTATATGGTTTTTTTCAAGTTTTAATACCCTTAATAATATCAATTCTAATTAAACTTTTGATTATTTCAAATCAAGTAATCACTAAAAACTATAGTAAGTTTATACAATTATTTGGTGCGGAAGTGTGCTCTCTTCTAAGTAGTAAACTCTGTGTGTTTAATTAATTTTACTTCAAAAGCTTAAATCTGTATTTTCTTTATACAAGTAACTTTTGTATCACTTAATAACAAGTATATTTTGCAAAAACTTCTGAGATAAAGTGGGTTACAAAATCATAAAATGCATGTATTCCCAAAGTAGCCACACCAAAACCTACAGTTCCTACTCCTGCCTTACATATATTTTGTTTTTTACCTAATTTGTATAGATTGTCTGTTAAGTTTGCTCAGAATGGACTTAGAATTTGAGAATGATTTCCAAATTCTATTGTTTTCAAGTACAAAGCTTGTTTGCTTTGCTCAGTAAAACGTGGCTTTGTTCAGACAGAAAGTATATCCAGTCCTCAGGACTATGCATGCTTTTTAAGTATTTCTGCTTAGGATCACCAGACACCATCAGCAGTTCTGTGTGAAATCTTTTCATCATGAACTGCGCATTACTAAGTATTCTTTGTGAGCAAAAGTCAGTTTTCATTAGCTGTGTGATTATGGTGAATGACAGCAACAGAAATATTAGTTTGGCCTCAATGCATTTTAAATGCAGTTTTAGAAGTCTATTTCCAGAACAACGTTACTGAACTAATTGGGAAACAACATATACTTCAAGAAGGTCTTGAAAGTTTGCAGATGTGGATCACTTATATTTGTCAATTAAAATAAGGAAACTCATAAGACTTCTAGTACACAAAGTCTTTGAAAATAAATTCTAACATTACAGCAATCTGGAGGGGTTACTACAGCATGGAACAAGTTTGGTTGCAGAGTCTCCTGTGTAGTGAATCTTAATGCAGAATTAACCTATGACATATCAGATATGCTGCCCTTCAGCTGATAATACATTTCACCTCTTATCACTTTGCAGCCTATTGGGGCTTTGAACCCAAAGAGAGCAGTCTTCTATGCAGAACGGTATGAGACATGGGAAGATGATCAGACTCCACCTTATCATTACAACACCCACTACTCTACATCTACTTCTACATTGGCTTGGCTTGTTCGTATTGTAAGTATTTCTGGATCCTGGTTGTAATTAAATCTTTATCTACAGTGTCTTTTCTGTCACTAACTACTGTTTCAATTTTTTTTTTTAAATGAAAGAACCTTTCTATCAAAATCTCGTTGTTCTTCCCTACCTTAAAAACTTAGAAATTCTCTAGATATACTGTATATCACAATATTAATTTGTAGCGATCAGAGGGTCCTTCCTACCCAAACAATCTGAAATAAATTTAAACACAAAATTATGGTGGTATAAGGACATAAACAATGAGAAGAATGCATCTAAAACTAAATCCTCCTAAAAAAATATCTCTAGAAAATACAGAAATCTGATACTACTCATGTATTAATTTATTATTTTTGGCTAGGGACAGGCTCATACAACATTAAAGAAAAGCCTTTTGTAAAAAGAACCTTAAATTGTCAAATTGAGAAGGGAATTATAGAACCAGTTTTGTATTAAAGCAGCATAAAGTAATATTTTATGCAAATGAACTATGTTACTCAATGAATTACTATGTCTACAGTTTTCAGAAATGTAAAACCGTGGGTTCTAAATTCAAACTGCCGTGTCAGTGTTGGAAACCTCATGCTTAAATCTTATCATCAAAATCAGATCTAGGGAACGGGACCAAACTTCAAAGATGGAATGAATCTGAATTCAGTTTACGTGCTATCACGTGCTAGACTGAAGGTTCCACAGAGAAACCTGAATTAAAGAAAAATTGAGTCACTGTGTAATTACTTAACTTCAAGTAGACCCTACCAATAAAAATGTGTTGCTTAAGATATATTCCAAGCATGTTTTGCACACAACAAAGCAAAACAGAGCCATACAAAGCTTGATATCTGAGTTTTCACTCATCTCAGGTCCCATTAGAGATATCCTTTTTTTCTGCTCAGAGGGGAAGAATTCATGTGCCTGTGAGTTCAGGATATACTTCTTAAACCATGGGAAACTAAGTGTTGTTTACACTCCTATGTGGGGTGATCAGTGTATTCCTTATAAATGTTGCTAAATTATTCATGTACTGTGAATACATTTTATGGCACACATGTGCTTGTTTGTTGCCTTAAAGTATATCAAAAGCAGCAGTTTTATTTGCATGTTTATCTATTAATTTTGGCTGCTATTCAAAAAAAGATCCTCTTGCTAGGCAGCAAATTCTTGGACCTGAAAGTCTGCTTACAGGCTGAAGGTACAACACACCAAGGAGTATTCATTTCCTGTATAGGTTAATGCAATGCCATTTTTACTACTGTTGTTTATGTAATACTGTAGATGTTCTTGTGCTCTTTCTCTTCTGACCTAAAAGAGCAAGAGTACAAGGTCTCTGTCTTGATGACCTTGCAATGTAGACCTGACAAATTATGTTTGTTAGAGCAAACAATATGTGTGAGAATAAGAAGCAGAAAAGGAAAACCAGTGCTTTCCAGAGAAGAGGATGCAGATGGAAAGGTGAAAACAACAGAGAACTTAAATACAGGGGCATACCTGCATAAGTACTTCAAACATTATTTAAATATGATTGACCAACAAAGAAAAGCAATCTCTAATGGGAGTAGAAAACAGAAGTGAAGGAAGACAGGTGGGGGGAAAGTTTGAAAAGGAAAAAAGAAAATATGATGAGTCTGGATAAGGCTGCATATGAAAACCCAAAATAAATATTTGAAAATAAATGTGTATAGAGGAAAAAATTATAAAGTCATAGCGATCCTCAGAGAGAGATTTTTTGCTATAAAATGAAAGATAAAAAATCCTAAGGGATTGTGCCAGTGAAACTGATAGATAAGGCTAGGTCAGATTTCTGAGGGTTAAAGTAGTATTTCATGTCTGTGAATTTTTTGAACTAGTGCTTTGGTGTAAGTTTGTGATGAAGACTGTGTAAGAAAAGGTAAATTACAGTCTAATACAGGAAGACAAAGGTGACATTAAGAGATGCAGAGATTCAGACAGAAAAATGTTTTCAGTATTTTAAGAGACTGGAGAAGATTCGTGGGAAAAGATGTGTTACAGCAGAGCTTTTGGTAGGCAGTGACAACAAACTGGGAGTGTAAGAGGCGTGGAATCTAAAATCATGGGAGAAGACTGTAGATCAAAGAATAAAAGAAAAGGGAAAACAAAAAGAGAGAAATTAAGTGAAAATAAGCAAGCAAAGAAACCAAAAAACTATGACAAGAGGTAAATTGGAAATGAGATAGTCTAGATAGAAGTAGAACAAAACAATATAGAGTAATGGGGATCCAAGGGGAGAAACTGCCTGCCTAGACCTTAGGATTGGAGTAAACAGTATTTGCAGTAGGAAAGGAAGTTTCAGCCACTCTGAAGTTTATATATAAAGAGAGAATTTTGTAATTGCCACAAAACCTTAAAAATCATCTTGCTTTTTGGCTTTGACAGATACAATCTGTTTTCTGTCAGTTGTCTTCAAAACATTGCTTTTAATATCACATTTCTGAACCAATTCTGTGATAATCTGCCTCATATTTCCCTCTGTTCCTTTCCTTTATCTGATGTATTGTGGGTGTGCTCTGCCTCCACATCAGGTGCCCACCAAAGACGCTTGTTACTCCCCTCCTCAACTGGGCAAGAGCCTGAGGGTTGAGATAAGAACGAGGAGAGGTCACCTACCAGTTATCATCATGGGCAAAACAGACTTGACTTGGAGAAATTTGTTTAAATTATTACCAATCAAATCAGAGTAGGATAGTGAGAAAACAAACCCAAATCTTAAAAACACCTTCAGCCCTCCCACTCCCTTCTTCTTTGGGCTTGACTCCCAAATTCTCATGCTCCTTTCCCCTCCCTCACACAGCAGGATGGGAAATGAGGGGTATGGTCAGTTCATCACACATTGTCTCTGCTGCTCCTTCCTCCTCAGGGGGAGGACTCCTCACACTCTTCCCCTGCTCCAGCATGGGATCCTTCTGACAGGAGACAGTCCTCCATGAATTTCTCCAAAGTGAGTCCTTCCTGTAGGCTGCAGTTCTTCATGAACTGCTCCAGTGTGGGTCCCTTCCACGGGGTGCAGTACTTCAGGACTCCAGTGGGATCCCCTGTGCGGTCACAAGTCCTGGCAGGAGCCTGCTCCTGCACAAGCTTCCCAGGGGGTCATGACCTCCCTCAGGTATCCACCTGCTCTGGTGTGGAGTCCTCCAGGGGCTGCAGGTGGACCTCATGGTGGATCCTCATGGGCTACAGGGGGACAGCCTGATTCACCATGGTCTTCACCACAGGCTTGCAGGAGAATCTCTGCTCTGACACCTTGAGCACTTCCTCCCTCTCCTCCTGCACTGACTTTGGTGTCTGCAGAGTGCTTTCTCTCACATATTCCTCTGTATAGTGTTGTTCTTCTGCAGTTTTTCCCCCGACCCTTCTTAAGTGTGTTATCCTAGTGGCACTATAGCTATAAGTGACAGGCTCAGCCTTGGCCAGCAATGGTTATGTCTTGGAGCCAGCTGGCATTGGCTCTGTTGGATATGGTGGAAGCTCCTGTCAACTTCTAGCAGAAGCTAACGCTATAGCCCCCCCACTACCAAAACTTTGCCACGCAAACCCAATAAACATATCAGGCTAGTTTTTTAAAAAACTTATATGCCTTAGCATCAGTTCTGTCCTGCGTAATTGATTTTGATATCATCAATCTCTGCCTCTGTTTTGTCACTAATAAATTTTTCACCGGTAGTACAGTTTTCTCTTGAGTTCTTTTGTATGCTAAGAGTGTCCAGTAAAAATCCATCTTTAAAAGTGACCTATTCATTGTGTTCTCAAAAAATCAACAATGGCTTAGCATATATTTTGAAGCTACAGGTAACTACAGCAAATACAAAAATTTTGTTATTAATTTCTGTTCTTCTGCCTTTCATTGCACTTAATAGAATAAGGTTTATTGCTTAACTGGTGCTATGAGCTACAAGTGCATCTAAAAAGATTCTGTTTCTGTTTTCTGTGAGTTGGTTGTGCAAGTTCAGGTATGTTCCCTTCTCTTCTGTGGAACACTAGCCAGTTTCAGGATATGCAATGACCATACCTCACCAGGCCATATATCATAATGATTGTGATCCCTTTTGAAGATTGTACAGCTGACCTTGAATCTCTCACAAACCAAGATAATATGTACACCCTCTTTCTCTGCAGCCCCCTTGCCATGTGTGCAAGCACACATTCACAAGTGAAGTGAAACTGTGATTCTTAATTTACCTGAACATGTTTATTTAAGCTATTCCATTTTACATTTTAGACCACTACATCATGCTAGAATTCTGAAAGGACAGGCAACAATCCTCTAACTAGTTTTATAAGACATGAACGGAGCCACAGCCTAGAAATACTTAGTGCTATAATTACAAGTGAATTCTGCGTGATCTCCAGGAGCAGCTTTATATCCAGAATCAACTGTTTATTGAAAATGATCAGCTTTATTTCAAAGTTGAAGAGTATATTAAAGATTAGATAGCTACTTTACAGAGAGAAATAATGAATATGAAAGTCTACCATATTGTTCAGACAGGTTAATAATAATGCTAAAAAACCAACACACAACCATTATTTATATAATATTGCCTTTCCCTCCTTTCAGGTGTTACTGAAATGAAACCATGATTAAACATTTTTGCACATTACACATGTTTACATCTAAACCCAAGACATTCTACTTATTCTGTAGAAGCAAACATCACTCACAGGTTTGCTCCAGCAAACAGAATAAAAAGTATTCTAGAAAGGGATGCATTATTCTGTTGACATAGTTCAATTTTTCTGTAAATGAAATTGAATATTTATAGTTTATGGCTTGGTAACCTTATCACCTGGTTCAAGAGTAATTTTCTTCATGTGCATTTCCATCTGGAGCAGTGAATATTTAAGTTGCAGAAGGCAGAGTAGTTTAAACCAATGATTGTTTGCTCTTGGTTTAAATCAAGAATGCTACATCAGAATGCCATATATTCCAGTGACTTGACCTGAGAAGTAGACAGAAGAAAAAAGAAAGGTAGAAGAATGAATTCTGGCTTGAATCATATAGAATGTAAATATCAACACTCGTTCCAGATTTTTAGGTGAAATAGGATAGAGTTATGGTACAATTGGATGCTCTTAGTAGTTGCTGTTGAAGAAGTTATGTTTGTGTGAAACAGTTGCCTCTTTATTGAAACAGAGATCAGTATTAGGGAGCATGATTCTCCAACATGGTAGTCAAGATGTTTGTAGAGAATAATTGTTTTCCAGTTTCTGTTGCAATGACTAAGTAATTGTACAAGATAGAAGAAATTCTGGATTTATTATGTCAGGTCTGATTGAGCTAAAACCAGTTTTTAGTGAGATTCAAAGGTGAGAAGTACTGGAAGTCCTCTGGTAAACAGGATTGATTCTGAGTCTTCTTTTTGGTAGATTTGAGCAGGACAGTCATAGATATATCAGACAAAAGGTCTACATCACTCTGTCAAATCCCTACATACTCTCTCTTTCTCCTCTTACAAATGACTGAAAAGACATTTTTGTTTGACATAGGATGTCTTAGAATGAACACATCCCTTCCTCTTCCCTCCCCTACTCCCACCATAAATGATTTGAATGAGTCTGGGCACTGTTAAAAGGGAATGGATGGAGAGAAGTGCTGTTGAACAGAAAAATTCCTTGTTCTCAAAGCTCAAGCTTGTATTCAGTGTAATCAAGTACCCCACAAATTTCTCTTCTTGTTGGCAGTGAACAAGGCATGAATTTTATTCAGAATATGTGAACGAGTGAGATGGAGTTATAATGAAAACATTGTGCAGCTTTATAGCTTTCACAGCAACAAAACCTTTACATGAAATGACAGTAATCGGTATCATAGAATAACAGTATTTAAATGAGTATATTGAATACAGATATGAATTATATTTATATAATATAAGCACTTGACTTCCCAGAGAATAAAAATTACCTTAAAATTATGTGAGAGGTCTGAGATAAAGCCAGTGAAAGCTCTGAATTTCTGCTACCGATTAAAAATCCAAAAAGATAGGCACAACAGGCCATGGCAGGATAGCATAATAGTTCTCAGCTGCTAAAAGTTTAATCCTTGATTATGAATGTTATTGCTTTTGTGTATTTGTCTTAGATGCTTAAAATAATGTTGTCATAGAAGTTTGGATTAATATTTTTACATAATTTATTGTAATTACATCATTTTTTCTGGTTTCTGGTTTCTGCTTTTTTTAAATCCATTAACTGCTTCTGATTTCAGAACCTCAGCAATGATCCACAGTCTGCTCCACAATAATATTCACAAAAATTGCATGTATCTTATTAAAAAAAAAAAAAAAGATAGGTAGGAATTGGTAGAAGACTAAATTATTTGTACTCAGATCAACAACAGTATGGGCAAGCTAGCAAAAATAGCATAATTGCTATTGGAAATATATATAGGTAATTTGGAGGAGGAATTCAGTTGAAACCAAAATAATTGTAATATTAAAAACCTGTAAATTTAATGTTAAAATTATAATATTAATAGAATTTTAAGGTAAATTAGAATAATCTAATTCCTGCGTATGTTGTTTTCCATTTCATAGTTCTGGGTCTGAAGCATACACGTTTTCATTTATATTTTACATGAAGTTCACTATGTGGAGCACTGTAAAATCTGATAAAAACTTAATTTATTTTCTTTCAATATTTCATTTCATGGTACTAGTTTATACTACTCACTTAGTCGAGCTACTGTTAAATTTTAATATTCTGTTTAAATTATAAACCTCTTCCTCAACACAGTGTTTCAATATTTACAAGTGCAAACAAAGTCATTGTTTGCAATGGGATTTGGGGTCCTCCAATAAGTAATTATACTGTGATGATTTTGTATTAAATACAATTATTTTAATTAATTATTTAACACATATTAGGATTCTCTGATTAGAATAAGTGCACTGATGAAATTATAGTTATGAGATCCTATTCTTTTGAATCTGTACTTTAAAAACAAATTCCCAGTGTTTTAAGAGGAAAAAAATATGGATAAAAACCTCAACCATTTAATTAGCAGTAGAATGTCTTGCATTATTATAATGAAATCAATTCCATATTTGCACCAATAGACATTGGAAGCTAAGAAGAAGAAATCTTTTTTCGAATATTAATGATTCCCTTACATGTGGCATATGTCAATATGATGTCAATAAGACATCATTTCTCATTTAGAGAAAAAAAATATAAACTTTTTTCTTCTTTGAAAGAAAATAGCCTGTGTTGACTGTTGTGTAATTGGGAAGACATGGAGTAAAGATAGAGAAACAACGGTCTCTAGACGTCTGAATTCCCTCTTGCATTTTCCTCTTCTTTTTGTATCTTTTCACTACCTTTGCATGCATGCTTTCCTTATGTACATTTTAGTTACTCTTAAATGCTACGTAAACATGAATTATTTCAATCCTTTTTAATCTGGGGTAATTTACACACAATAGGTATAATGTGGCATCATTTCTTCATAAATTCTTTATCAAAGGAGGAGTTCTCTGCTTTCCTCAAAAGTTTCAGAAAAGGAAACAGAGAATATATAGAATAAAATTAAAATAATAGATGAATAATAGTGTAATACCAATTGTGATCTGCTAACTATGAACTGCTTTGATTAAGAAAATTTCCAAATGATCAGGATATGTAAGGAAGTAAATTTGGGTGTGAATTTGGTAAAAGGGACCCTGTTTAAAACATTCCCCAGGAGACTTTGGCAAAGAGGAAGAAGCAACTTCCATCTCTGTAGACATATTGCTAAATATGCAGTTGAATAAGAGAGCTAATGGAGTGGTGCCGGAAAACCAGGGAGCTGGCAATGATCTCAGTATTCAGGTCAAATAAAGATTTGGTCCTCTGTTAACCCCTTCCCTGCAGTGGAATGTGGGGACATGAAAATGGGTTATCCAGACTGCCTAAGACTTGAGCTCTTCTTCCCCAGAAGTTAGTAGCTGTTTCCATTTAGTAAATATTGGGATCGTGGTTTCAGATAGAATTAGCAAAACTAAAGACTCTAAATATTTAATCTGTCTCTGCCCCAAAGTAATGATGAAGCTAAGTTTCCTGCAATCATAGTCTGCCTCATAGAGCCGTTCTACTCACCATGAGGCAAAGTGGAACATACTGAGGTCCTTTCAATTAAATGAAAAGGAAGATTAAGAGAGGGGATTTTTTAAAGATTTTATTTGGACATACCAACATACGAGGGGTAAACAAAGCACAGTTATATAAATAACACAGTTATATATATAACACAGTTATATAAATAAATAATATAAATGTGTTTATGGTGGTTGCAATGAAGTAGGAAGTCATTGTGAACTGGATATGAGCTACATGGGTCTGCTACTGATGGGTAATTAGTGTGATGGAAAAGAACTCAAGATTTGTATGTACAAAATGTGTTAATGCCAATAAATGTATTCAGGTGTTCAGTGCAGATACCCATGCATACATATAATTATGAGGTGCCATGTTTTTCTTCTGCCTTTATGAAGTATTTTGATCTACAAAAGGCATTTGGAGTTTGACAGAAACCTGCTACATGATTCCTTGTACTGTTTTCTTAATCTGTCTTAATTTCATTAACTACAGGAGCCCTTTACAACATTCTTTCTAAATGCAAATGATGGCAAGTTTGACCACCCAGATCGAACCTTCTCTTCAGTAGCCAGGTCGTGGAGGAACAGCCAAAGAGATACCTCAGATGTGAAGGTAACATATATATCAAATAAATAGATAAATCTGCATTTTCATTTGTGGTATGTAGTTTTAGGTAAGAGGATGCTATATTTATTTTATATTTATATACTTATATATTTTAATTTCTTTATATTCAGTATACTAGGTACAGTGTAAATAAATAGATATTACTAAAGTTTATTGTTCTAACAGAAACAATCAAAGATTCTTTGAAGCTGAGTGGACAAAAGGTGTTTTGTTTTTAGAGAAAAACAACCTAACTGATTTAATTTAGATCAGATAATCAGGAGATGGAGAAAAGCCCAATAAATTGTTCTTTCCTGCTGTTAACTCAATATTTGGCCCACTCTATAAAACACAGCAGGAATTGGATTTGACCTTAAAGTGTCATATTGTTATAGCTTGCCTAGCTCTGGGTTTGCATCGCCTGGGGCAATTAATAAAGCATTAATGACAAGACCCATTTAAAATGTTGGCTTTTCTGTACAGCTTTAGCTTTTACTTGAAAGTGCCTGGGGATATTATGCAACAATACACATTAGATTAAAACAACTTCTACACGATATACAGAAACAGCCAGAGAGCAGGATGATTTTACTGTTGTTTTTTCTTACCTATTGTTAAATACAAAGGGATATTGTTCATATACATGAAACCTTATCAGAAAGAACCCAAAATCTAGTAATGTTTTGAATAATATGGTCCTTTCTCAAGTCTCATTTTCTAGTAATAAGGTAGGCAAAGGCTGCACTATACCTAAAATTGCTCTTTTTTTAAAAAAACTTTTTTTACAGTGAATATGTTTCTCTTCTATTTTTATACTGCCACTCATACTAGGAAATTATAAAGTCAAGGTCATATTGCCATTATATTTTTTGCTTATCTTGAAAAAAAAAAAAAAAACAAAAAAGAAAATTTGTTGATTTATTCTATTCCATAGCTCATGTTTCCATAAATAATTCTAGCAGTTTCAGAAATGTATGTGGATAAACCATGTTGTTATTATTTAGTTACTAGTTAGAATAACTAATTGTAAATTGTATGGCCATCTCAACATATGGGAGAAAATACTTTTTTAAAGAAAAGAAACTGACCTGGACCTCCTACAACCTATTTCATATCTATTCATGTTCCTCTCAAAGTCAATAGTATTTTAAGTGCTATCACAATATTTTAAGTGCATTAGAAAATTTCCTAATTTGGAAGGAATTTGAGGTAAAATCTACTATATTTGTTATATGTTCAAAGTGCTGACATTTTAATTTTTCTCTTTCAATGAAATCTCGTTTTCCTGGAATTCCCCTGGAATATCTGCGAAAGTGACTTCCTAGGAGTGAGGCTCAAACAAAAGATAAGAGACTTAAACTGAGGAATAAGGAGAGACAGTTGGAAGTGACTGTAATCTTCTTGTCTGGCTTTAGTACACAGGAGGAGGGCAGTTAAATACATCAAGGCATTGCAAAAGATAAAGGAATATCTGAGGACAGACGGAGAGATGGTATTTAGCTAGGGTATATAATTAGTGAAAGGATTGTTCCTAAACTAGCAACCAAATTAGTTATCAGTAAAACAAAGAACTGAAATGTTTGTATGAAAATACCAGCAGCCTTGTGAGCCAAGTGGGGTAATTTAAGCTGCTGCTGCCAGGTATTACAAGGATGAAGGAATTATGGATGGATAACAGCTGCATTACAAAATGTATTGGTATTAAAAAAACAGATACCTTCAGAAAAGGAAGGCAAAAGGTGAAGAAGTGGGGTAGCTATGTACTTTAATGTCATTGAATTCAAAAAAGAGATTTGGGAATAATGGGTAAAATAGTAACAATTAAGGATCAGAGTTCCACTGGGGGGAAAGATTGTAAAACAGCGTGTTCCAGAATACATTTGGCAGTCTACTGTAGAGCCCCAGAGTCAGATTTATATATATATATACATTTCAGTTACGCAATTCGAAAGAGAAATACTTCTTGGAGCTAAGTCATTACAAAAAATCTAATATGGAAGGCATAGAGGAGGTATATTAGCCAATAGATATTTTCTCCATATTTTCCCTGACCTGTCTGTTCAGGAATACTTTAGAGATTAAACATGCTGCTTAAAATATGTGTTTATTAATCAATGAAGATACAGGGAAGGAGGGTTTAGAAATTAACCTTGAGTTGATTTATTATTAGTTGATTCAGCTTAAAATAAAAATAGATAAACAAAAGCAGATTCAAAAAATGAGCTGAATCTTTAAGTGATGCTAAAACAAATAGAAAGCCCTAATAACCTATCTATGTAAAAAAAAAAAATAATAAAAACAAGTAGAAATTAGAGGAGATTTAATACCAGCATTCAATGTATTGCATCATCTGTTAAGTCCACTGAGGTACACTTCAGTAGCCTAAGCAATATATGTCAATGCATTGCTGTTTTGTCTTCAGTTTAACAAGGAAACTGTAAGATCAACAGGATGACAGAAAGCTTATCACGAGACCAAAGCTTTATCCTTAGATTATAGCAACTAGAGTATTTCATGGCATCTAATTTCCCCCTAAAACAGTCTGATTAGTCATTCATTCAGAGCTGTTATGTTCTTGGAGAACACAAGTTATTTTCCTTTTCCTTGTCCAATTTTTAGTATGCATTCATGCTGGATAAAGCAAATGCTTAGTGCTTTCTTTGCTAGTGGAAGTATGTACCTAAACTGGAGAGAGAGCCATAAGAAGAGCAGCAAATGTGTTTAAGGAGTTGGATACAAGTAGAAAAAAGTGTGTATGTGTGGGGTAATTAATGTCTAAGAGTGAAGATACATAAATGCTATGAAATATGGAAACATATGAAAGAGAGAAGAATTGTTTGTCAAGGAACAAAGAGGTAAATCTCAGAGGAAAGGGATCAGAGTGGAAGAATGCTCACCCAAGCAACAAAGTATGAAAAGTTAAAGTGAAATTGAGTATTCTTTGAGTTTGAATATCCTCACAAGGGGAAGTAGTAACCCCCTTATTTCTAAAGTTTCTTTTGTAAGTAGATTGGCAAAGCACTGGAAAAGAATCAGGGACAATCATGAATTGGCAAGAGAATGTGTTAGTTGACCCTTTAGGCCCTTTCCGTTTACAGAGTCTGTGTTTCTTAGCGATAAATCAAGAATGAGTATAGCAGCTAATTGTTGCTATTGTTTGTTGCTTAAGATCTTAATGAACTACATTTCTCAATGCCATGACATCAGGGCCAACTTTTCCCTGAGGCCTTGAAGTTCATTCTGCAAAAGGATAGGCAACTGAACTGTTACTGCTAATACAAATACTTCATTTTTTTCAGATTGTTGTGCTATTGCTTGGAATGCCTTACAGACTTTTCAAACATTTTAATCCAGTTCTCAGGGACTTAAAAAGCAGTGAGATTTGGGGAACCACCAAGCAACCCCCTCAAAATCTCTGCTTATTTTTGCCACTATCCTAAGAGCAACATCCACTGTCTTGCACAACAGAAGAGCTTCATCTCTGACAGTAGGAATCATTCAAAAAGTTATGTCCAGCAGTCTGGAAACTTCTAATATTCTCCAGGAGTCCTGTAAGAAAGTAGAGAGTGTGCAAAAGAGGAGGCGTGCTCTGTTAAAAGTTTTAGCATATTTGTGTAGCTTCTTCTGGCTCTACATGCAGTTATAGATGTGGGAAGAGGGTTGGCAGTGTGGATTCCCATGGGATATACATGCTGTAAATTGTTTTCCCATCCTTAAGATTTTTCGAGTCTTTGTAGTAAATATTTAGTACATGGAATACAGGCTACCCATCAAAGTTGCGCACTTTGAAAGCTGTTCAGACTAGCAAGTGTTCATCTTTCATGTATTCCTTATCATACATTTGAAATTCATCTAAGCTGCTTTAAGTACATTAATCTCTGATTTTACTAACCTCATTAATTACTGTGGCAGAGGTTATGAAATAATTTTAAAACAGTGTGTGGGATTAATCTGACATTCCTCATTGCTGTGCATAGTGAGTTGGCCACAATTTTTGCTTTCAAGTACTATATTAAACAATCATATGAATTGCCTTAATTCTTTATCAGCAAGGTCTAATTTAAAAAATAATTTTTAAATTAATTTTTTTAGGAAAATAAAATCGGATGGTCTTTTTCATCAGTTACTTTTTAAGAAAGAGGAATATGAGTCACTTTATCCTCAAATGCTTAAGTCAGTGCTGAAGTAGATCCATTTTAACAAGCAAATTGAGATTTTTTAAGCACTGCAGACACTTTCCACAACAGAGTCCTTTTGCGGCCTTGATATAGTTTAAAAATACATTCAAACCACTATTACAAAATTCTGCATTAAAATTTAAAAACCAAATACCTGAAATTTGCAAAAGAATGTATATCTCTTTAGGAAGCTGCAATTCTTTGAGTCCGGCTCCTTTTCTCACACGCGTGTGTCCTCTTCGGCATTCTCTCTCTCTGTTTCTCTCTTTCTCCCTTTCCCCTCCCTCCTTCCCTCTCTACCTCTGTGTAGTCTCCTCTGGAGCTAAATTATTTCACACTGAGCTAATGAAAACAGGGCTGTGGCAGTAGTTTGATCAGCCTAATAACCCAGCTGTAATTCTGGCATCTTGAGTTGTGGCAAAAGGTAGACCACCTTTGAAAAATGTAGTGTAGGATAGATTATTGCCCAATGGATGATTAAAGATATACTTAGACCATTTTGTTCCTTATACTTCGGCTGTTTTGGTTCATTTTCAAAGAAACTTGTTCACCTACAGTGGATGAAACAGAATTAATATGGTATGTGCTATGTTAGAGTGGTAACACACAAGGGAGAACCTGGATAGCAATTTATTTTATTGTGTCTCCCTTTATCAACATC
Organism: Chiroxiphia lanceolata; assembly: GCF_009829145.1. Lineage (NCBI taxonomy): Eukaryota > Metazoa > Chordata > Aves > Passeriformes > Pipridae > Chiroxiphia > Chiroxiphia lanceolata. Next base: position 68,983,350 of record NC_045638.1, on the reverse strand, counting down.
GACCTTCTCTCAAGATAATCAGTACAAGCTGGAGGAAGAATGAACATTCACGGGGTGACCTTTGAGGAAGCAAGTCACCCGGAAATGACCATAACTTGGCCAGTCAGCTCTCACATTTTTTTCCTTTCCACCTCCCCCTTGCTGCAGTTTTTGTTAATATTGACTTCCCCAGAGCCTCCTGTTAAGGCACTAATCTTTCTTAATGCCTCTCAAACTTGTTATATTACTTTTTGAATAGTCTGTTTAGAAGTTAGAAAGGTAGCTCTGACAAAATGTCATTAAGGTGCCTTAGTGTGAATTAATGCTTAATGGAGGTACTCATGACTGACTCATTGACCCAGTACTAGACTCTTGTGGAATTAATGCATGCCAGGGGATCAACCTTTTGGAAGGAAAAGAAAGAAAGAAAAAGAAATGGCAGCTTTAAAAGCTTGAAGTGAATTATATTAGAAAAGTGAAAACGTCTGGGTTGGATTTTATTTCATTGGGAGGCCATAAAATGGTATACCCTTAGCAAAACATGTTAAGCACAAACGTCAGATTTGATGCAAGTGGTGTACAATTATGATAGTGTTAATAGTGGTCCTCTATCACCTGAAGACATATTTTTAAAGTTTAATTTCTCAGCAGTTTGGATTTGTCACAGGCTTGTAAATTAGAAAATGCATTTGGGGGATGTTTTCTTATGTGAAGACACAAGGCATATAATACTGTTAACTATACCTTGCGGTTTTAGTATAGCTATTAAAATAAACTAGATATCACATTTACAGACAAGAAATGTCTGTTATAATATTCATTTTACCTTTTTTTTTTTTGCATCCTTCAGTAGCTTTACTGCGTCATTCTTCACCTGAGAAAAGTCAAGCTTCTCAAGCTGTTTGAAAGGTAGCTGACTATTAAATGATAGAAAGCTAACCTGTCTTATCAGAAGTGTGAATGAAAGGGGAGCAGAGGAGGTTACCAGTTTGTGAAATATCAAGGACAACTAGACAGAAAGTACTACAAATAGATTTAGATCACTAAAATCCCTATTTTTATTAACTCTTTGAACCCTAGATATTTCTTGTGGTAAGAAATTACCCATGTCAGGTTATGTATTCAGAAAGATTTATTTAGAACCTTTGATATGTTTTGGCAAGAGCAAAGAAACCAAACATTGGTTTTCTGTGTCTTCTTTCTTTGCATTCTCTCATTTTATGCCTGCAAAATGATGTAACTTATGGGGAAGGTCTTTTTGGTGGAAGTTTTTTTTAATATGTATTTTCCTTCATATCTTGATTTGCACTTGATGGCACAATGTGTGTATTGTAGTAAGAAAATATTTTGAGGTTTGTTTTTCATGAATATTGGTATCTTGAAACATAAACCTCTCAAGGTCACAGTAGCTTCAAACAAGCATTCCTTTGCACAGACCTGGCTTTTCATTGACCTTTTACCACTAGTGCCACTGAAGGTGCAATAGGAGTTTTAAGAATTCTGTTATCAACTATTCTGTCTATCAAGAGGAAAGCGAATTGGGAGACAGAAGGTCCTCTGTGGGCTATCTATTTGTGTAAATATCATCCCTGAGATACATTTTTCTCCTCCTAATTTTTGAGTCTCCTTGTCCCTATCTTCAGGTGAATTTAACAGTGACCCTTCTAAAGTACGAGGCTGGTGATCTGTAAAATGTATGTTGTCTGACAAATTACACTCTGTGCTAAATGAATGAAAAATAACAGATGCTGTCAGAAAAGTATGCAATCTCAATCTCTGATCGAAAGACTACAGAGGTTGATAAAAGCATTTATTTTGGCTTCTGTGTGATAAGCATGTGATAAAATATAATAAGGCCAAAGTATATATAGGAGTAAATAAAGCTATACAGCATTTAGTAATAATTCTGCTAGATCGTTTGGGGAGTTTGAAACTATATTTTGCACTTCTCTAACTAAAACTTAGCAATGGAGCAATACATCATTGTCCTTCATTTAGACTTTTAGGAGCTGAAAGACTGTAGAGCTGGTAGAATAATGCTTTTCAAACATTTAATAAACTATGCAAAGAGAAAATAGTAATTTATTCTCTGTCTCTGGGATAGACTGATGGCTAGGACAAGGGAAAATGGACTTAGATTGTGTAATGAAAGATTCAAGCCAGTTGTTAGGCAAAACTTCCTCAAATGAAGAGCACTGAAGTCAGTTGATGGAAGGATTGTGGAGTTACTGTCACTCAAATTCTGGGCAACAGGGTAGACAGATATCTTGTAGGATAGATGGCATAGCTGAACCTCATCTGGAATGGAGGATTGGATAAGGTCACCTCCCTAAATGTGACCCCGAAGCAGTTATTTATTTGAGTATCTGTTTCCTATCCATAACAGGAAAAGCACTAAAAGAGCTGGCACTCTCTTGTAGTAATCTTTAGTAGAATATGAACTGGCACATAGCCATTTGTGAAACAAAGAAAACCCAAACTTTAGCTGAGAAAAATGTAAATAGGTTTTGAAAATATCTCTAGCCATTGCTGATGTTATTTTTTCCTGCATTCTTGTGTTTTTTCTTGCAACTTTCAGTGGCTTCTTGGGCCCCAGTTGTCATCTTATCGTCTCTGCTGAGATCCACTCCTGTCTTCTCCTTCCTTTTCACAGCAACCTCTCAAGCTCCATCCTTGCTGCCTCACTGTCCTTGCTAATCCTTCCTCTCTCTGCTTCTCCCAGCTTATACTTCTCCTAGCAAAGCATGCTCAAGGGCCCTGGGGAAGGCAATATTGGCCTTTCCATCCCCAGCCAGTGCCTACCATTGGCATGAGATAGAAGAGACATCTGCTTTAATTTTTCACAGCAGAATAAAAATTGGACACATAAAACCAAACTTTTCTATGATGCTTATCTACGTTATTTGTATTTTCTGTGCTTCTAAGTAGCTAAATACACATTTTGAAGATGATTCTGAATGTTAACAAGTTCATATATACCGGGTGCCATGGGCTTTCACAGCAGGTCTGTGTTTTAGTATATATTAATTCATTCTTTAGAAATGAAAAAGGGTTTATTTTTCTGAGCTGTTTTTAAGTACTGTGGTTTCTTAGTCTAGTCAATAGTGGAGACAGCAAAATGACTAGAGGAATATTGAATGTTACCAGAGAAAGCTGAATGGTTAATATGAAGTATGGGAAATATGTAAGTATCTGGGAAAGGTCACATGCGACATTGCTCATATATCAAGAAAACATTCGATTCATGCTAAATAGTACTCAAATAAGCAAAGAAAATTGTAGGCTGCACTAAAAATAACATTGGAGAGAATGCTGAGGCTATAACACAGCATGTTTATTAATTTTGCTATAATATTATGTTTAGTTTTGTTACTTTGACTAAAAAACGAAACAGAAAACCCAACAACCCCCAAAAAAAACCAAGAAAAAAAACTACAAAAACAAACAAAGAAACAAACAAACAAACAAACAAAAAACAAAAAGACCTTACCAGGAGATGTGTAACTGAAATTACTAGGGTTCTAGAGAGGGTGTTATTTGAAGAGGATTTATAAGTCTGGCACTGATTAGTTTCCAGAGCACAGGAATAAGACAGTTTGAACTAAACATACACAACACAATAAATCTTATGAAGAAAGTTAATAATATACTTTTGTTTATTCTGTTTATGTTTTCTGCTATACCAGACAAGGGAACATTAAATTACACTGAAAGCAAAGAGCAACAAACATAAAATTACTAAATGGAAATACCATTAAAATACTCAGTGACTTAAATCCCTTTGTTTCAAGATGCCCCTGAAGCCTAAAGGTTAGTAGAATTGAGTTAAACACTAGATGTGTCTCTGGGTAGCACAAATCTTTCAGGTGTGTTAGGTGTAAAAGTCCGCAATTACATGCTAGGATATTTAAAACTGAAAAAGGAAACTTATCTTTGATGGAATCAAAAGTCTTGCTTCCTGTGACATTACAGGTTAGTATGCCACCATATTGAATAAAGATCAATAATAATTAAAATTCTGTGGTATGTGTTTCAAGGCTTTTATACAAAATAGAAGCAAACTTTGCTTGCTTTTTTCTGTAGTAAATTGTGTTTCATTTGAATATTGGCCTTTAATTTAATTTTGAATTTTTCATATTTCATAATTCTGAGGTCCTTATGAGTTTTTCCTTTTTTTTCTTTTTTTAAGGTAATGATCTTAGTTTATCAGTAATTTCTGTGGTAGCCTAGGTTGGGTTGTGACCTGCTCTTAGTCCTGAGTTAGTAATAATTTGTTGAACTCCTGAAAGATTACTATAGTTTTCTCCAGCTGTGAGGATTATTCATTCTTCTTTGGGCTTCATTAGAGAAAAATGAAAGGCTTCTTCTGGTACCTGAGACTTAGTGAATCCTGTTTGGGGAAAAGGGGGTAAGACTGCTTTTAGAAATACCCTGAATAAATTAGAGATGTATATAATAAAACTTAAGATTGTCAGGAAAATAGTCTTTTTTCTTTTAACCTTATAGAATATTCAGGATTATTTTTACTTTGACTTTGCTCTAGCTGCTGTTTTATTACTTACTGCATGTAGTAATTTCTTTTTTTTTCTTTTTGAGATAGAAGATTGTTTCATAATGAGCTATCCAAGTTCAGTGATGTCTCACTTGGTTAGTGTTTTGCACTGGTTAGATATTAATTGGCATTGCATTTTAGTCTAATCTGAATTCAAACTATAGTGTATTAAAATGATGTAAAGAAGCAATTAAACTGCCTCTCTAAACATGCTTAAAATTGTAACAAGTACACTTTTTTTTTACTTAATGAATTTGAAAGGACCATCTATACTTTAACTTCTCTCTTCTCTGCGGAGTTGCAAATCAGATTTAATTAGATAAGTTTGTGTCTGCAGTGTTTTTTTTTTTTACTCTTTGCATGTCTGCAGCCTTTGAAAGGCCCATGAAGAGATTCAGGTTTCAGGTGCTGTGTCAACAATTTTGATCATGTTGCACAACTGAAGGCCATAATGCTTTTAACAATGTAATTTGGTGAATTTAATCTACCTCTGGATATTAGAAAAGAGATTGTGAGCTTTAAAGCTTTTCTGTTGTTATTGCAGTTCAATACTTACTGTTAAAATAATAGCAAAAAATCACAATATTTATCATGTCAAAATGAATTTCTATTTAGCTCTTTTGGAAATTGGGAATAACTTCACACCCTTACTTATCTGTAATGTATTATACTATGGAGATAACCGTTGCTATGCAGTTGCTATGCTATGTTTCACATGAAATATGCTATGCTATATTTCACATTTTAAATATCATGTATATCTGTTTGAAGGGCATTTGTTGTACTGATATCTTTCTCTCCGTGTATTTTTGAAGTTTTCTTAGAGTAGAAAAAATCATTCATCCTGAGTTATTTTTCTTTATATAAGTAGTCAAATTACCGTCTTTTCTTATGCAATTAAAAAATATGGAGAAACTAACATCAAGACAATGTTATATCTGCAACTTTTTCACTTTTTATCTGCAACTTTTTCACTTTTTAAGTATTTTTGTTAAATCTTGATTAAAAAATCCAATGTATTCTCATATTGAAGGCCTGGCATACAGTTGCTTGTATCTGTTATTCTGAAGAGGTCTCCCTTATGATATGCACTGCTTTTCCAAAGTTGTGCTTTTCGTAAAAACAGGTATGGGGAAAACAAAGTTTGAATATTTTGTTATGAGAAAGAAGTTTGACTGTAAGTACAAGAAAACAGACTATAAAATTTCTTAAAACAAGTGCACAGAGACTCAAACAAAACCATGAATGCTTTAATGTGTACTAGAAAGGAGCCTGATTCTGGGAGCACCATTCAACATCTCTGTATAAATACGAAGTCTCATTGTGTGTTTTTTCCTTGCTAGGAGTTAATTCCAGAATTTTACTACCTACCAGAGATGTTTGTCAACAGTAATGGCTATAATCTGGGAATCAGGGAAGATGAAATTGTCGTGAATGATGTTGATCTCCCTCCATGGGCCAAGAAGCCTGAAGACTTCGTCCGTATCAACAGGATGGTAAGCTGTACTTTAGTTTAGCCTAAGTAAGGGGTTCCATGTTTTAACAAGCTAACCTAATTCTGTTTTCATCGCTTTAGGACTAGATTTATAAAGTAAAAAGTGAAGGAGAATATGAATTCTGCCTTGCTTGACAGAACCCTTTATTTTACAGTGGATTTTCCTTACATGTGCCCAAATTATGGAAAGTTAAATTCAGTTATTTACTCTCTCTTGAGAGAGCATCAGATGGGCATGAGCGGGACTGTACAAGATAGCCTAAAAAATTTGTGTGTCCCTCCTCACCACCTTCTACATTAAAAAAAATAAAGGATTACTATAAATGCTGTTATCTTGCAAGACATCCTGTTTTCCTTATTCGCCTGAAGATATGCACTTCCTGTTCATCAGAGATGGACTGGAAGTGTTGAAATGTGAACATAAGCCAACAACTGCAGTCTCTGAAGAAGTTTTGCAAAAGAACTGATCTGATGTAAATTATTACAAGGCCTGCGGAATTTAAGCAGAAAGAACATTTATGTTTTATCTTTTTTCTTTCATTTGATGGATAATTATTTTATTATTGATAGAGTTCATACATATGTATGGTTTTATTAATTTTTAGGAATAGCAAGGTATATTCTGATGCTTTAGTCAGCAGTAGTTCAATTTATGGTTCTGTTCTGGAAATAGTTCTTCCTTAAAATGCATATTACTTGTCTTGCTTATAGAGTCAGGACTATGATTTTGATAAGCTGTGGTTTTCTATACAGCTGTAGAACTGTTCAGCTTATGCATTATTCCCAATAGTGCTTTTGTGGTAGCATTGTAAATCTAGTATTGGTTTGGTTCTATTTTTTTCTGATCAAATTGGCAATTTAATTTGAAGAACTGTCTATTTAAAGAAAATTGTTCTTCAAGAATTGATAGAAAAAAGTAGCTCTATGAAGTTCAAAAGAATAGAAGAATGTTATAAAAACAAACTTATTCCTAGATGTAGATGATTTAGAAGTACCCTCCATTTAGAAGAGTAAGTAGTTTGACATATGTACAACAGTCTCCTAAGGAAGTGAGTGCAACCTCATCACTTGAGACATATGAAACACAGCTATGAGAAATTATTCTGTCATTGACAGATTAGTCTGTCATTGACAGGAAGAACCTGAACAATGTTTCTTGGCTGATTTCTCTTATAGCTGCATATTTTGTAAAATTATTTTTAAAATCAAATAATTGTCACAGCTGATGGAAAGAAATTCAAGTGCAATTTGACTAGTAAAGAAGGAGGTGTCCTCAAAGGATCACTAGAGTTCATTAGCATTCTCAAGTGTGGGATGTGCAATCACAGGTACTCTGGAGTGCCCGTGTCGCTGCACAGAGCTCGTTCTTGGGTAGTGTTTGTGGCTAGACCCAAACTGAACCAAAAGGTAAGCACACTAAAGTTGACCTAAAGGTTTAATTTTGACATCTGAAAGAACAGTAGTGTGATTGCTTTGTGGAAAAGGAGAAACAAGCTGCCCCCTATAGAAGGATGTAATGAGAGATGCGTATTAAGGACTCATTTTCAGAAATTTTATGAAGACTTTTCCTTCATGTGTCTTAAATTGAGTTTTATTCATCTTTCCTTTCCACAAAGATGGAATGATCAATAGGAGGATATGTGCACTATGTGATAAGAGATAACCTGAAGAAAAGCTTTGTCTTTAGTTTCTTTCATTTTCCTTGAGCAATTTCTGCTTGGGTTTTTTTTTTGCACTGTTGAAGAAATGAGCTGCTTGCATGAATTTAGAGTACAGGATTTAAATCCCTTTAGAAGTACACTACTTGATAGTTAGGTAATGACTGATTCTATACATGTGTAAGTCTGCTCAGACTGCCAGGGGACAGACAAACTGATATTAAGATTAGAGTAGTATTATAATTACAGGTTTCAACTAATTGAATGCTTTGCAGATTTCTGAAATCAAAAATTATCTCCCATATGTGTCAGACCCTTCCGATACTGTTTTGCACCTCTTTCCCCACAGATGTGAGCATCATACCATTGTTATACAGTTTTGCTGGGAGGCAGTTTCTGCACGGCCTTTATTCATCCCATGGTCCCATGATCATACTCTTTTAGCAAGAGCATGATCAGTAGTTAAAATTCAGTTCTGTTCAGATACATGCTATCTTCAAGTGAGAAGTCTGTGGAAGTTTCCAAATAATAACAAAGTTAGGAATTGCCTGGAAAACAAGAGAAAGAGGCATAGATTTAAATCACCTTGGAAGGAAAGAATTAAAGATGTTCAATAAGAAGCAGAAGTCTGGAAACAAAAATAGTACCAAAAATAGAGCAGTATCAAGGTAAGGGTGACAATAAGTGGCAATTAGATTAGACAAAACTGTAATTCTCTATTCACCAGAAATAAGTGTATTTTCATGCAATCTTTGGAGAATCATTGCATCACAGAGGATGTAAACAGTTGTACCTGTCTGTGGTTCTTTTGAGACTGCACCTGGAATATTGGATTCACATCTGGGTGACTAGAAAACAGAAGAAGCGTTCATATTTGGATGGAGTTCAGAGGATAAAAGCAAAGTGAATAACTTTGGGACTTTAAAGAGCATGATAGATGCATAATATTTTACAAAGCTTATTATAAAAGAGCAAGTAGCTAAAGAAGGATAATCCCTTTCACAAAAATGCGGATAGTATTCACAATTAATGCAGTAAGAAGTAATGGAATTACATTTTGAAAATGCAATACTTTGAATGTGTAATAATTTTTCAGAAACACTTCTTAATGGAGGGGTTTGTTAACACATACAACAAACTGCCAGTATACTGTCTTTTTGGTCACTAGACTGGGACTGGTCAAAGGAACAAATATAAAGGGATTGGGAAGGTTGACATTCCCTACCCTAATGTCTGATTCCATTATTTGAACCGGACAGCAGATGTATTATGTTAGGTCATCCGCAGGCCAAGTTTGACTGTTATACAAGAATCTATCTTAAGAAAAAAAAATAGCCTGGGTGTGATGCTGACATGTAAAACACAGCAAGCTTGTGCAAGCCTGGAATTTCTACAGCAACTTAGCGAGCAAGCAGAGAACGCATTTACAGAAAACTGAGAAATATTTCAAGTAAGCGTTATCCTGATCCCTTGTCTAATAAAATCAGCAGTAGTCATTTCACCTCAGTGGAGAGGATCCTATGTGGTACAGCACAACATACAGTGGGATCTTGTTTTTCCCTAGCTGACACTATTTTCTTGTGTTCATACATACTTTTTTGCTTGCTGCAGGCATATATAATGTGTAATTTTATGTGGGAGTAAGTACAGATCCTTATATACTACTTGCACATTTATGAATGTAAACGTGTTCTTTAAATCACAACAAGAATTCCAACATTTCGTCCTGAGACTTACCAAAGAAAGCAGAGAATAGCGAATAAAACATCAAGAGGCACAGTGTCATAAATCAGCGTAATTTAACCAATTGGTTAACAAGCTTTACTAAAATTCTGTGCAAATTAATAAATGGTAGACAGGGGTTTTGAGTTATATCACTTAATTGTTCAGCTGGGTGTTTTATGCTTCAACCTAAACACAGAAATGAACGTGGAAACAGTTTTCCATCAAAAGAGATTCCTTTAAACTTGTGAAAATTAGACTTATTCTAAAGACCAGAAAAGACATTCAATCAAGTTACTTTTAAGACCTATTACAGTAGCTTCTAAACCACTCAGTGTATACGTTAGGGATTTTTGTAGCAGTTTTATTTATCCATACAAACCTAGACTGATTACTATGGAGTTACTCATGAAACATTAATAAAGCACTATGTTCAATGCTAACACGATTATGGTCTGACCTCAGCGGTGGTACAAAGGACAGAGGCAGAAAGTGTCCCTGATAACATTACGCTAATGCTGGGCTCATCAATCATAATCACCCAGTTTACCAGGGAAAAAAAAAACCACGCATAAAACCTTCCACAGATGTGCATCTGTAGTCCTACTCAACCTCTCAGTCCCCACAGACTCTGAGCAATCCTGAGAGCCAGAAATAGAACAGATTCAGTCAGTAAGTCAAGCATGTTAAATCAAGGCAGGGAACACCACTGTGAAACACTGAAGCAGAGCTTTTATAATAAGCATTCTTTAGTTTTGAAACAAAAGATGTGAGATTGTGTAATTCAAAGTTAATTACAATGATATTTTCATTATGGCTTATGCACATATTAAATTACAAATTGCAGTGCGGAGTAAAATGCATTCACTATAAATTATACTTTTGAGAGATTAAATGGTGTCCTGTTTTTGTTATGCATATTTTGTTCCTATTACATAACTGTTACTAAGATTGAATTTTCTTTCTGTCTTTGAAATGATTTATTTGCACTCTTGTGCTGCCAATTACATTTTTGTACAGTTCCCTGGCTATTCAGAAGCATGCATAGTATTTCATAATTAAAAAGCTTCTTGAATAGTCATTAGAAACATCTAGTATGCAATCTCTTTGCTAGGAGGATCTGGAAAATTTATCTTTTCCTCCTCACCATTCAGCAGCAGTTGACATTTCTTTTCTACCAGATAAGCACAAGATAAGACTTGATATTACTTCCTCTGTAGCAGCTTTGATTTTATTTTGTGGATTGCCAAGGTTAGTTCTCAATGCAATTAAAACTTATTAAGGCAACAGGGGGTTCAATCTACTTTGGAAATAGCAATGATTTTTTTGGTTTTGAACTTCCTATATTACTGAAGAATCCTATTTACATTTTGAAGATGCTTACATAAAGGATCAGTTTCTGTGCAGACATCCCTGAATAACCCAAATCTGTAAAATGTACTTCTGTATAACTTTTTTAAAATATTACTTTGCTTAAATGAACATAATTAATTTCAGATACCAGTATTGCCTGGTTTGTTATATGAGGAAAGTCAAGGATTTTGCTTCAATAGTAAGTACAAGAAATGGTAAATGAGGTGGAGAAATATTGGGTAGAGAGGATCTGTATATGCAATGGCTGCAGAGGAGCACAGATGTGAGGGGAGAGAAGAAAACCCAGCTCACAGGCTGAAACGGCTGATGGTCTGTTATTGAGATCTGTAAAGCCAAACTACCTCAGTGTAATTATAAGAAAATATTTTTAAATATACTAAATATAATTTAAGAGCAAGACACAAGGGTTTTTTGGAGAGACAGATAGCATATAGATATGGAAGGGAAGGGAGCGAGGCAGGACCTGCAGAAACAAGAGAGACAGATGCAGCTGTGGTCCAGACAAGGAGCAGCATCAGAGCTTTCCACTTCTCTGGTGACATGAAATACCTGGAGAGCACAAAATGTTGTGTTAGAAAGAGGTTGGAATAGCATATTTTGTAAATCAAGAACTTCTGACACTTTACAGAGCACATAGTGTGCGTTACAGTAAAAACCACTGCCTCCTACTGGAATCTCTGTGAAAAATACTTTTAACATCAAGTTAGGATGAGCAGAGGGGAACTATGCAGCATTCATACTGCATAGAGGTCTGAAAAGAGATATAGTGCTTGTTCCCAGGAAGCAGTAGCTTGGTTTATATTAACTTTTTTTTAGTCTATACATAAACTTACTAATACCTATTTGTATTTTACAACACCTACAGATCAGATTTTCGGCCTGTGGAACATGGGTGCATACACTTGCCTGCAAATACACGAACCCCACAAAATATGTATACACTAGATGCATAATAATGCTTGCAAATTACCTGCTGGCAATAAAAGTCACTTCACTGAAAACAGTAACAGGAGAAACTCCTTCCTCAAAACAAAACCCATGAAAAAATACTGACTGGAATATTGCTATTTGAAAATGAAGCCTAATAACAGTTGTTCAATCAAACAAGTTCAGTTTGAGAGTGCCTGAATTAAACTCTGTTTTCTGTACATTTTAATTATAGTAGAAAACAAGCTGGATTTCTGTTTAACAGTAAGAATCTTCAAAAAGCATAAATAATATTACATCATTATGTAAGTAATATTTATTATTGCTTTTTTTAAACAAAAAAGTTTTCTTATATTTCATATTAAAGAGATGCTCAAAAAATTAAAACCCCGGAAATGTTTTGACACCAAAATGTTCTTGAAAAATGCTTTAGCACCAGCCTATTTTGAGGATATTATTGTTATCTTTTTCTATATATTGTTCCTACTGTACCTACAAATTATTTTCTATACAGTAAATTCTCTCACCCTGTTCCCTACTGAGCACTGCATATTCTTGAGAAACCAAACAATGTACTGCTGACAGTGAACAGCTCATAAATTTTCAGGAGGCACTTACATGGATAGGGAGCAGCCTGTGCATTAGAGCAAATTAGGGAGAGGATTCTGCAAGTATCGCATGAGTAGCATTGCTGAAGTACTTGGAGAAACACCAGCAAACCAGGTCAGACCTGACATAAGAAGCTTTCTCCTGACTAACATTAATCCAGATTATAAAGCACAGATCAGAAGCCTTTTCCCTGAGGGCCAGTGGGACTTCGTAACATTTTAGTGGCTCGTTCTTGAGTGCACCCTACCTATTGTTCATGCCCAGTGCCCTACCCCACAGGACACCCTGACTGGGGCACCATGAACATCACACAGCACCCATTGCAGCCTGCAGCTGGAGGCTCTGTGGTGCTATGGCCCCTGAAGAGTCATTCTACTTCACAGCTCTGGCTCCTCTCTCCATCATCCACTCTGGTCTCTGCCCCAAATCCTGCACCACCCCAGTCTTACATCACACAGCTACTACCCCTTGATACCCCCAATATCCTCAGAGCCTCCTTGACGATAATTCTTCTGAATGCCACGTTTGTGTGGAGTTCTGAAATTTATATTTCAAAATAATTAAATTCTCATGCCACAGATTTACTCACAATTTTCTCAAGAAACGGAGGTATTTCCCCAAGGACCTAAAGACCCCAAAGTTCTTTAGAGAACCATTAGACCTCTAAACATAGTACAATAAATCTGTGTAAAGAATTGGAGATAAACACATGATATTCAACTGCTAAAAAGTAACTCATTTAATAAGTTATTAAAGAACTATTAATCCTTGTGAAATAGAAGTTCTCCAAACCTACCAGGGTCAGTAAGGCCTTCTCTGAAATGACAAGCTGCTTAGTAAGGGCTCATCATGTGAGTGGAAACTGCCTCAAGGAAATATAACATAGATGTTCAACTCTCCTAACTCTTCTAACTGTAAAGGTCAAAAAAAGTGTACCCCCCCACCATGAGCAAGACTGACAAACTGATGGTAATGGTCAAGGTACTCAACAGTTTTTTACCTCAGTTTTCTATTGCAACCTCTCTTTCCACACCTCTCGAGTGACTGGACTGCAAGATGGGGTCTTGGAGAGCAAAGTCTCTCCCACTGTACGAGAAGATCAGTTTTATGGCCACCTGAAGAACCTGAACATACTAAAAGTCTATGGCTTCTGATGAGTTGCATCCCAGAGTCCTTTGGGAATTGACTGATGTAGTTGTCAAGCCACTCTCCATGAAATGTCATGGCAGTCAGGTGAAGTCTCTTCTGAATGGGAAAAGGGAAACATTGCACCCGTTTTTAAAAAGGGTAGAAAGTAGGATGCTGGGCATTACTTAACTGTGAGCCTCACCTCTGTGCCTGGGAAGCTCATGGAACAGATCCTCCTAGAGCCCATGCTAAGGCACATGGAGGAAGGGAGGTGATTTGAGACAGCCAGCATGGCTTCACCAAGGGCAAGTCCTTCCTGACCAACCTAGTGGCCTTTTACAGTGGGGTGACTACATCAGTGGACATGGGAAGGGCTACAGATGTCATCTGTCTGGATTTGTATGAGGCCTTTGACATGGTCCCTCTAAATTGGAGAAAGGTGGATTTAATGGGTAGACTGTTTGGTGGATAAGGAATTGGTTGGACAGTCACATCCAGAGGGTAATGGTCAACAGCTCAATGTCCAGATGGACATCAGTGACAAGTGGTGGTCTCTACTGGGACCGGTACTGTTTAATATCTTCATCAATGACATAGACAGTGGGATCAAGTGCACCTTCAGTGAGTTTGCAGATGACACCAAGCTGAGTGATGCGGTTGCCACACCTGAGGGATGGGATATCATCCAGAAGGAAATGAAAAAGCTCAAGTAGTGGGCCCACGGGCCTCACAAGGTTCAACAAGACCAAGTGCAAGGTCCTGCACTTGGGTTAGGACAACCCCTGGTATGAATATAGACTGAGAGATGAACAGATTGAGAGCAGCCCTGCTGAGAAGGATTTGAGGGTACTGGTGGATGAGAGGCTGGACATGAGCCAGAAAAGTGCACCTGCAGCTCAAAAGGCCAACTGCGTCCTGGAGTACATCAAAAGAAACATAGCCAGCGGGTTGAGGGCTGCCCCTCTGCTCCCCTCTTACGAGACCCCACCTAGGGTGTTGCATCCAGCTCTGGAACCCTCAGAAAGGACACTGACCTGTTAGAATGGGTCCAGGGGAGGGTCATGAAGATGACCGGAGGTCTGGAGCACCTGTCCTATGAAGACAGTCTGAGAAGAACTGGGGTTATCTAGGCTGGAGAAGAGAAGACTCCAAAGAGACCTTATTGTGACCTTTCAGTACTTAAAGAGGCCTATAAGAAAGATGGAGACAAAATTTTTAGCAGGACTGACTGACATAGGACAGGGGATAATGACTTGAAATGAAAAGAGGGTAGATTCAGAGGAGATATAAGGAAGAAATTTTTCACAATGAGGATGTTGAAACACTGGAACAAGTTGCCCAGAGATGTGGTGAATGCCCCATCCCTGGAAACATTAAGGTCAGGTGAGACAGGGCTCTGGGCAACTTGAATTAGTTGAAGATATCCCTGCTCGTTGCAAGGGGATTGAATTAGATGATCTTTTAAGGTCTCTTTCAACCCATACTGTTCTACTGTTCTGTGTTTCTGTGACTCTTAACACCAGAGGATTTTAGATGAGATAATGGGAGAAATATACTCATTCAACTCAAGTGTTGATTTTTTTCAAATTTACTCTCCCACTCTTGAATAGTCAAAAGCTTTGTCATTTTCCTGAAATGCTCTAGAAGTAACAATGCTGTATTCTAGAAGTAACAATGCTATTTTTGAGCAAAGGAAATGCCTAATAATTTTTTGTAATTCTTAATAAATAAATTATAGATACAGATGGAAAGAAACTTTAAATATGCAGAGTTCAGATGCTCAAGAGAACAGTTAGGCTGCTCACCGTAAGTTGATGTTGGAACGATAACAGACTTTAAATCCTAAAGTCTTAAAATGTTTTATTATATACAAAAGGAACATTAAAAATTAAGCATGTAAAAGTAAGGAAATGCTTTATTTGTGGTGACTGTGGCGTTCTTAATTTTATCCTTGCATGCTAGCATCCTGCACTCTAATTGAGGTAAAAGTCCAGTGAAAAAGATTATATGGGATGATGTAGTTGCTGACTGTAT
Source organism: Chiroxiphia lanceolata (assembly GCF_009829145.1). Taxonomy (NCBI): domain Eukaryota; kingdom Metazoa; phylum Chordata; class Aves; order Passeriformes; family Pipridae; genus Chiroxiphia; species Chiroxiphia lanceolata. Next base: position 68,967,872 of record NC_045638.1, on the reverse strand, counting down.
CATGTTGTACACACACGGTGTAACATAATTAAGGATTTGGTATTTTTTAATTATTTATTGGCAGTCATACTTTGAAATCAAATAGTATTAGCTTAATAGTATTTCGTATTTAGTATTAAGCAACGTTAATCCTATTTAAATAATATCACTCACTATATGCATGTGGTGACTTCTGATTTTGAAAAAGAAACAACAAAACTTTCTATGGTTGTCTGCAACATTTCTTTAAAGCTTTTTACAGTATGTTGAACTTAAGCCCTTTAAAACTGAACCACATGTCAGCTTTTAAGCCAGAGCATTCCCATCCATTTTCCTCAGAAATAACAGTCCCCGGTTTTGACAGAAAAGGGTCCAGTTTTCCACCAAAGCACAGAGAATTCCTCTTCCACGATGATCATTACATCTGAGGAAAATATCTGAGGAACGATCGCATGCGATACCCAGCAAGCCAGCCCCATGTGATTTGCCCTATCTGAGGCTGTTCCTGGGGGGGGAGGGTGGGCAGGGGGCAGCTGCCTGTAAGCAGTGAACGGCAGGGTGCTACAGTGACCGATGATTATTTTGGAAGCAGCCTCCTTTTGATGTAAATGAACAAAATGAATAATCTTTTCTCAACATTTATCTCCTTGAAGAATCTGAACTTTCCTTGGGCAGACGTGAAACTGTCGTAGCTGGGTAGTGTTTGTGCTTAGTAGTGGCACTGTGATAAAAACAACGGAGGAATTAGGATTTCTCAGAGGAAGGACAAAAAAACCCACAATCTTTAAGAATGAAAAGTATTAGGTAACGTACAGGGTAACTTTCAGCTCTACCTGTATGCAGTGAGTAGTAGTAAGCTTGACATAGATGTTTACATAATAAATTGTACTAAGGCTGGTATTTTTTCAGCAGAGCAAATCAGGATCTTTTTCAGTGGTGCCCAGTGACAGGACATGAGGCAATGGGCACAAATTGAAAAAAGAGGTTCCCTCTGAACATCAGGAAACATATTTTTCACTCTGATGGTGATGGAGCATTGGCACAGGGAGGTTGTGAAGTCTCCATCCTTGGAGATGTTAAAAAGACACCTGGGTACAGTCCTGGGCAGCCTGCTCTAGGTGGCCCTGCTGGAGCAGAGATTTTGGACCAGGTTATTTCCAGATGTCCCTTCCAAACTAAGCCATTCTGTGATTCTGTGTTTTCTTTTATTATTTTCTAATAAACTAATGAAAAATTAGTTCCCAAATTTGAGAACTGAACTGCACTTGTTCTCATCAAAGGGAACTAGGCATATGACACTGTTCAAAACTGGGACTGTGATGGAGTTTGGGCAAGGACATGTATAAAAACTTCATCGATGAACTATAAATCTTTATCTAAATACCTGTTCCTGTTTATCACTGTTTGTATTTGAAGGTAGCGTTAGGAATAAAGGAATGAGTGTGTCAGAATGCTATCTTAAATACACAGTGAGTCTTTGTAGGAGAATTATTTGTGAATCAGGGTACAGACTCATGGAAAACTAGGACAGGTAGTCTGGTAGGGGGGTAAAGAGAAACTATGTAGTGCCTTCAGCTTTCTAAAACTCCAGTTCAGGCAATGATATCTACTAAAGATGCCAGTTGTGTCTGATAAAGGCATATTGATTGGATCAGGCTCAAGAGTAATACTATCATCATGTCCTCTGTCTAGAATTAACCTCTTTCCACATGCTGAGTAAAGGAATAGCAATCCTTGAACACATTTTTAAGCTAGCTAGTCATGGCTTCTGTTTTCTGTAGTGAACCAACCTAATTGTGATTGATTTCTTCTTTGAGAAACCAGTCACAAGGTGCACATGGAGTTCAGAACCTCATTTTCCTGATACAACTTTTTAATTCTCAAATTTTCATTTTAGATTTAAGGCTAATTGAAGTAGTTAGAAAATGAGTTGGAAGATTGGGTTTTTGAATGTTTTTCCCACTTTCATCAGGTTATTTTGAAAAATTATGTAACTTGACGAGCCCAAACATTTATAATTAAAACCCTTGCAGTTAGGAGAAATCCAGTAGCTAAGAAGAAACATGATATAAAATGAGGGAAAAGAGAATATCCTTTTAGTCCTTCTCTCAGTATATCCAGTTACAATTTTTAATGTTTGAAGGATTTCAAATGTATTAAATAAGCCTGAACAGAAAATTTAATAATACCTATTATGTTTTCTCAGTTACTTCCTAACCCTGAATTTCACTTGCAGGCCCTGGAAAGTGAGTTTGTATCATGTCAACTTCATCAGTGGATTGACCTTATATTTGGCTACAAGCAACGAGGACCAGAAGCAGTGCGTGCACTCAATGTTTTCCACTACCTAACATATGAAGGCTCTGTGAACCTGGACAGTATCACTGATCCTGTCCTCAGGGAGGTAGGTGTTTACTGCCGTTTCATTCTAAAAACTGCTGTCATCTCACAAGAAATGGTACTTCTTCCATCTTTCACTGCTGGAGAAAACTGGTGTGTGACTTGATTCAGAATTTAGTCCTTAGGCAACTTCAGAATTTAGTTGCCCTAGGCAACTAGCAATAAAACAGATGTCCCTAATATATTTAATAGTCAGTTATGATGTGGCAAATTGTAATGCAATGTACGTTCTGTAATATATAGTCTACAACTTTTTATCATTTACTTTTATTAAGTTCACTTAGTAGAACTGAAAAACTGAAAGAAAAAACTGCATCATCATCATAGGGAGAAAAAATCTAACCTTTTCAGTCAGACGATGTTGGTGAGAATGTGTCTGAGAAAGAATATATTTGCTAGAGTTACAGCAGCAAATATTCAGATTACTTTTGTTTTAATCACATAAAGTATAATTAAACTGTTACCTAAACAGAAAATGTTTGCTATTTGTTGTGCATACAAGTATTTATGTTTGTAAATATGTATGCGTAAAATATATATATGTGTATATATATACAAGTATTTTAAATTAATTGGGTTTTTTTTTTAAAAAATTGTTATAGATATCCTGATACATGTTTCCTTCCAGTGACTGTATTTGTTTTTAGTAAGACTGTTAGTTTGAATGATGATTTTCTAATACCATCCATTTGTTGGCTAAAACAATTGAAATTTTGCGCAAAGTGTGAAGAAGCAACAGCTGCTAGATGAGTACTGCTGTGATGAAGCTCTACACACAGTCTTCCATTCCCCCAGATAGCTGCCATCTGCTGTATGCAAAACAGTAATAATTTATACATTGCCAGGCAATGAGGTTTTGTTTGTTTGTTTGTTTATTTTCCAATCTTGGAGACAGAAATCTAGAGATTTCAGAGAGAAATAGATTTGAGAAACCGTTCATATTCAGCTAACTATTGGGTTTTGTCATGTTGGTTTTTAGCAGTGTGTTGCTGCATCCTGTTGCATTTGATGCTTTTTTAGGAGTGGAAATAAAAAAACCATTCAGACCCCCGGCTTCCTAGAGCTGGATTTTCACTCTATGCATTGCAAAGTTTAGATTTTCTAAGCAATTAATATTTGCTTAGTTTTAAGAATGACTAGAGTTGCTTTGATTTCCCCTTGCCTCACATATTTAATGTTGATATGTACGTAATAGTTTTCTGAATTTAAAACGTTGAACATGAAAAGAGTCATGCTTTTCTAGAGATACAAAGAAGCAATGCTTTTTAAAGTATAAAACAGGTGTCAAGCACCATGAACACAAGGGATTTTCACGGCTTAAGGTCCTGATTTGCATGGGCAGACTCCTGTGTCTTGACTTTAAAGGCCTTCTCCCACAGGGCAGCTTGTGGGATTGAGGTCTATTTGTCTATTCACCTTATTTAACATCTTATAACATGATGAGACTCTTTAGCTCTCCTGTGACTCTACTAACATGCATAACTTGTCATCAGAAATTTAAAAAAATTAATGGAGATGTTTTTGTTCACTCACTTGTATATCTAACCCATGCCCTTTCAGTCAATAACATATAAACCTCTTCTTGGGTTATTTAACTTTATCTTCATTGCCACAAGTTGGATTTGTAAATAAAATTCATTGTTAGCAATGAGAAGGCAACAAGTCCAGGAAAAATGAATCCTTCTAATTTTTGTTATATATAGATAAAAAGTAGTATGCATCCATTTAAAAATAGTGTGCTTTCTCCTGCAAGAGATCTCAGGCATTGTTGATTTGTGCTTTGTCATAAGAAGATTTAAAAAGTACTTTTTATTCACTTCTAATCAGGATTAACAGTACATGTGTAAATATAGACAGATTTAGGCCTGCCTTCTGTTTTCCTGGGCTCTATTTATAAAACTAGCAGACATTCTCTAATGTAGTAATAAAGCATTTGACATCTTGATGATCTAGTGGACCATATATTTGGATGTCATGTTTCTGTTACAAATATATATATTGTTTTCTTGGCTTTTTTGTTCTTGTTTGTTTTGCTTTTGTTTGGTTTTGTTTTACTTTATTTTGGCTTTTTGTAGATATTCCAGAAAATAAATAAAAAGCAAAAAGATATTTTAAAAGGCTCTGAAGACCCCTTATAAATGCAGAAATGTAAGGATAGGAATACTAGCACCCTTAAAAATAATGATGACAATTGTTTATCATATTTTACAGTGGCAGGTGGTGATGTCTGGCATCTTAATTTAGAAACACTGCAATTTAGCATTGATTGCACTCTGCAGTTATCCAGAAAAATGCATGTCTCAGTATCTAAATGCTCTTGATGTTTATTTTGTAAACAAACTGAAATATTTTGGTTTTGTCTCACGGAAGATGGCAATGTTCTCAATAAAGGGTGGTAAAATGTGCCGATCAATACAACCTTATTGTCAGGAGCCATTATCAGGCCAATGGGCTCAAGCATGGCAGTAACCTCTTCAAACTGTGGCCGTAACTAATTTCATATTGAGCTGAGTCCCAGCAGAATCTATCCAGTGAAATAAGTCTCCAAAGAAAAAAAAAACAAAACCAAACCTCCCATTTAGGTCTGAGTTGATTGAAAGACATAATTTAAACTGGCAGGGCCCCATGACCTGTTTATGCTATACCTTGGTGTTTTCATTTTTACCCTTTGCTTGAGCATCTCACTTAACCACTAAGGAATATGTTCTTAGCTTTCTGTGAAGAATGTTAAAGAAGTCACTTCAGTAGCCATGTAACTAGAAAAAAAAAGTATTCAATGGTGAAACAACTTATCCCTACCATTCCTTGCCTCTTTCTCACATGCATTGGAAGACCTCCAAGAACTCTCTACTGTTTAACAGTGGAAAAATGGTCATCCTGTGCTTTTTCTCTCTTTCAGCCTATTCAGTAGAAGACTTTGCATCTGACTTGCTTTCTTCTTTTTACATTTTGAAAATTCCCAACGGTTGAAACCAGAATGCTGGATAGAATTAAGTTTTAGATTACTACAGTCTATGAAATCACATACATCTGCTTCTGTAATAACTCTTTGGCAACTTAAGAGCTGCACTGGATGGGTAAAATAAGCTGATTTCATTTCAACATACTGATTTTGATTTTTCAAACAACTTTGTAATTTTCTGATACCACAAAAAATACTTGATCATAATTTATCTCAAGTAGCGATGAGAGCAACATGAAAGTCCTGATTTACATGCTCCACAGAATGTATAAAATTGAATTTTATGGGTTTGATCTTTTATGATTAGAAATTGGGAAGTTCTCCAGTTCTATCAGTTCTAATGGTCTCTCTTAGTCTGCCCATTGCAAAATGGTTTTCATATTGTAATGAGGAGGGAAAAAAATGTGTAACAAACATTTTCCAGGCCCCAAATTATATTTTTTTTATTTCAACCTATTTTATTCTGTTGCTAAATTCTTTCCTTTTGAAAGTAAAAGCAGTGAGGTGAAAGCTTGAAGAACAGCTTAAGGATATCGGTTCATTCTTATTTGATAGGTGGAATAATGGATGCAGCACTAACCACAGCAATTACAACATTAAAATGTCAAGAAATTAGAGGTCAAAATAACAGATAATTCTCTTCCTTTTGTCAGATTAAAAATTGACACTGTTTGACAGCACAGGATTTCTAGCTGAGAAAATTATGACAGCTTAACTCATCTTGTACTCGTAAGGCAGTAATTGATAATGAACTTTACCATGACAGTCCTCTCCTGTGGAGAAACATGACAGAACATCCATGGTACAAAGTCTGTATCTCTTTTTAATATGTAAACAGTAGTTATATTGAACATTAGATGTTATTTGGAATTGTCTTTACTGTTAGTTTACATCATAATCCAAATCCTTTCCTCTGGACAGACTTGGCTGACTTCAGGGGATTGATGCTGAGAATGCTAATGTATAAAGAACAACATAGGAAATGTGGTTTATTTGTGATGCTCCAGTGCTACTGGTCCACTTCTTTGGTAAAATACAGTTCCTCCTCTGTTTTCTCGCAGAATGTCTATAGATTTTAGGAGCCTCATTTTTTCTCCAAACACCTGGAAATCTGGGCATCCAAAAATCCTAGAGATGTGTTTTTTTCAAGTTAGAACCTTGTATGACACAAAGTGTTGTGGCTGAAAGGGAAAAACAAAGCCTGGTCATTAGAAAATGAAACAGATGAGTTAAAATTATTTTTGCTTATTACTACCTTAATTAAATACCTTGTAGATTAAACACAAAAAAATGAGCAGTTTAGTACATACAAGGCTAATCACATGTAGTACTGAAAGCACATCTAGTTGAAGAAAAATCCTATTTCAGGTTTTCTGATTAGTTTTATTTGGGTTTTTGTTTGTTTGTTTGCTTTTAAATCATAGTCAGACCTCTGTTTATTTCTTTTTTAGACTTTCACCTAGTTTGTGATTAGAAATATTTTGAAAAACCATTTCAGCTTTTGGATTGCCCCAGACTTTAGACTAACTTGGTATCATCCTTGTGTCAAGTTGCAAAATCCAGCTTACAGCGACTTCCCTGACTGCTGCATCTTCACCAAACATTTGTATCCCCCCAGTCTGGCAGGAATTGCGTGTGTGTAGGAAAGCAAGGCAGTGTGAAGCTAGTGGGCTCAGATATTTTTTCTGAGCAGCCACCTGTCAAAATACCTGAGGATACTCGCAACTCACACAGCAAATTGAAAAATGATTAAAATTACTAGTGTTTGACAGGCAGTTGCTGTGCCCATAAACTAATCCTAGTAGAACAGTTTTTCTGGCAGCTAACAGAGCATATGGCCTATGCAATATTTATTTCTTTGGTGGTGACTTGATATTTAGCATATTTAAATAATTTGAAAAGTCATAATGAAGAAGTAGATGCAATGCTTTTCAGCTACCCTCATTTCTGGGTTATATTTTTCCTCTTATATTTCCTTCTGTTATCTCTTTCTTTGATCTGACAGGAATAACAAAGCATCCCTCTGGATCTGCTATAGTGAAATATGCCCACAGGAAGCAGAGTAGATCACATCAGTTTTCACTTTTTTTTTTTCCTTTCTTTTTTTCCCCCTCCTTGCTGAAACACTTTTTGCTACTACAGAGGGCTGACATGATAGGGCTGTCAAGACTCAGTAAGATAGATATATCTTTAACAAAAGGAACTGGAATGCTAGCCTTTCCCTGGTGACTGAACCTGGCAAATTTATGAGGAAAAAATTAACACGCCATTCTAATAGCACTATATAACACTTTCAAGGTAACACCAGCCCTTGCCACCATGTGCTCATTCTTTCTTTCGCTCATAGTTATTCTTATTTATTCCGATTTCATTTTTAACTCGTTAAGATCTTTTTCTTCTGGGAGCCGTTTCTTTGATGTGACAAGAATATCAAAACCACCCCTATGGATCTGCTTGATTGAATTGTACCCACAGCACTGGCCACTTAACATGTTCACTTGTACTTAATTGCCTCCATACAAGGGATGGTCTTTCCTTCCTTTCTGCTTAGGCATGAATATGGATAGTGGTGAAATTAGTAGGAAGCTGCATATAGTATCAATGGCTACTTTTTTCAAAGTTAATTGAAGGTATTCGAGTAAAAGCTGTCATTAAAGTAGAAATTATTTTCCTATATGCCAAGGGCTCTTTTCTTTTCTTAGAAATGTGTACTTGCATTCTATTGATTTTTGTCAAGAAATTTACATCTCGTTCGTTCCCAAATACTGTTCTTCCCAGACATACAGAACAAGGATTTTTTTCCAAATTTATACTGATTTGGGGGAAAAAAAAGTGATTATGTTATACTATTTTTGGCCTGTGAGTGTGTTTTGTATGCATTAAGAGATTATCAACAGAAAACTAAAGGAATTTTTATGTTTCACTCTTGGAACAGCTAGGGATATAACAGTGAGTTTCAGAGATCAATATCCTCTTCACTAAATGGGAAAGGAATAATTTTTACTTGCTGTCAGTTTGTTATGATAGTTCTCTGTAGATCAAGAAGAAAAACACAGGGACTTTTTGAGGGTAAGATATTTATTTTTGTAGGTAAAGATTCCTGCAAAAGACACTGAATACAGGAAAAGACACCTTAAATTAGAATATTCAATAGGGAATGATATAAATTGCATGAAGTCAGTTACCATGCAGTAATTTCCCAATGTATAGGCTTTTATTTGGATTTTAATGTATGCACTTTTATCTGTTTGTTGTTCAGAGGAAAGGGCTTTCAGAAGGTGCTTACTTCAGAATAACTGAAACATTTTAATTATGCATCCAATTTAACTATGAAATAACTTTTTGGGAGCACTTACCCTGAGAAACACAAACCATTTAAAACAAGGAGTCAGAAATCATGATCTGATCTATAGGACTCCAGTCTGAAAATATCCTTCTACAATTGGTTAAAGCAATTATCCACAGTTAGATTAATGATTTATCACAATATCTCGAGCTAATGAATGTATTAGAGATGGTCAGTTAGTCAATATTTTAGAGAATCTGTGATGTTCTGAGTCCACGACCATTCCTGGATCATGCTGTTATATGTTTATGAGAATTAAGAATCTTTTCATAATCAAGAAAGGACACAATTCGTGAAAGCAAAAAAAAATTGTGGCATACAGGTGGGGCTTTTGTCCAAAATGGTGTATTAGGGTTTGGATTTGTTTATTACTTATTGTACTTGCAATTAAAAAGTTCAGCATTCAGGTAGACCTAAGCACTGCCACTCAATGCACATCACCAACTTTACACTGAGCATTCGAACCAAAGAACTGATGATAACTTATTTAGCTGATGAGACTTCAATCAACCTATTCATTCATTCATCAGAGGAATACTAGGGTGAGTTTTAAGTAACCCATAGCCCTGGAAAATATATTCTGATACTTCAACCCACTTGAAGTATTATTTGGAATAAATTGTTTGGCCCATTCTCATCTACGTTAGAAATTTTGTATGCATTTTAAATCCCAGAGTCTTACCCAAACTGAGTTTAATGTTTTGCCTATATGAAAAAAACATTAACTGCAATTGCTCTCTTTTATTGCAGAAATATATAAAAGAAATATATATCAGTCTTGTACATGAAAATTTCTTCTTTATTGTCTGGTTTTTTTTGGTTTTCTCCATATGGATGACAGGTAGCAATTATTGATTTTTAAAATTAGCAACAAGCATTTTCACATAGACTGAAAGTAATATTTTATGCGAAAGAGGGAGGTGGGGTGAAAATTGCTGCAGCTGATTGTAGCAGAAATAGCTGGAAGGGGCTTCTTTTTTCCTATTAGCACAGATTTCAGTTATATTATGCTGTCACTACCTCAGCATAAATTAACTATTATTCAAAACATTTCCCACACAGGAGTTTATTGGAACAGATATTACTAAGTCTAAGTATCTAGTCATTCACTTAGAAAGATGCAAAGCTGAGCTTTCTAAATGTTTTAAACATATTGATAATGTGCCTCTTTAATGTCACTTCGAAGCCTGTATACAGCATATCTATATTATTGTTTTCAATTTATGTCAAGAACAAAGTGAAGTTTTGAAGAATGTGTTCTGGGAAATACTCCTAACAAAATTATTTCTTTATAACCTAAACCCTGCAAATAACTGAGAACATTTATTTTAAATGTAACAGTATAACCTTGTTCCAAAACTGAACTTCTAATATACACTGAAACCTGATGAATACTCTGTGTGACAGCTTTCAGTATGTATGTTTTACCTACTTCTCTGTCAGTCCTTTTTCAGTTGTAAGTTTTGAAGGTTTGTCTGTTCTCTGAAATAGATCTTGTGTCCTGCAGTGGATAAATTGAAAGTTGGCAGATGGTTGGATCCTCATCATAACTACAATTTGTAGTGAAGTGTATGTGCTTTCAAAATCTCAGTGCACTTTCTTGAAGTGGGAACAAGGCAAATGATTTGTGATCGAAAGATCAGGCTGAGAGCAGAGAGATAAGCCAGCATTTACTTTCTGTTCAGATGAAAAACAAAACCCACTAATGTTGTATTGCCACATTCTTTACTTAATTTTATTTCATTAACAAGGAAAGATTTTACTCAAGGTTTTTGCTATTTTTTTTTGTCAAAGCAGAAGTAGAACATAAAGTCACATTTTTAATTTTGTATGATTTTATATTTATAAAAGAAGAACAAAATGCATATACTAGATACTATGGTTTACTGAGCCTGTCCTACTTTCCAAGCATTAAAAATGTCTTCAGTCATCGTGTTTTATTTCAATAATAAACCAGAGCAAAAAACATCATAGCTAAATTGCATGCTTTAGTGATTAAGTACCCTTTCTTCTTTTATTACTGCCAAGCTTTCAGAAGACCTGTTCTGCAGTTTGCCTCGCTGTTTACCTCATTTTCTTTTGTGTTTTCCTACAGGGGAAGTTCTTAATTGTAAAAATAAGTAGAAATAAATGTGATGTGTATGTTCTGCACAATGGCTTTCTGAAACATGTGTAAGTTATTCTACTTGGCAGCAAAGGTTACTCATTATCTGAGCTATTAATAACATTTATTTTCCACAAAAATTAGATTCTCTAGGCTAAATCCTATACCTTCATTTATTTATTTCTACATCAAAAGATGTCACTGTCCCAGTAGTTTAAAAGACTACCTGCTTATGATTATTTGAATCCTTGTCATCTACTGGCCAAATTGCCACAGGGTATGAAAAGTCACTAGTAGAGCACCTTTCTCTCATGTTTTGGTTGAAATTCCTCATGAACATGGAGTGTTATTTTTTGTGCTGCTTTACCAAAAAGATCTCAGAGAGGAAGAGCATCCTAGTGATAAGAGAACGGAGAAGACTGATTTAGGAACAGGATTTCAAGAGTTGGATGGAAAATAACAGTCAAAGCGAATGTGTAGCAAAGGTAGGAATATGGAGAGATCATGCCAGCTGAGATGGGGATGTTGCTATGTCTGATTCCAGATTAACTAGCAGTTGCAGGGTCAAATTTGTCAAAACAAAAGTTTAGACAAAATGGCAGACATTTTCAAAGTTCTATAGGCTATAATATGGCTGTAGACATAAGATAAATTGTAGAAGTCTCTTTAGATGGATCATCTCAAACTAGAATGAGCAAACACTGTGAAAATCAGTTGTTAGGAAGAATGTACAATGTAGGCAGATAGAAAAATTGTGATGTTTTCATCTGAATCTTTTATTCTGTTACGTTCTGTTATGATGATAGCTGTAAGCGTGATATGAACACAACTGCTTTTTCAGTAACTCCATTAATCTGTACCTCTTATGATTACATTAAGTTCTATTGTAATTGCATTTGTTTTGTTTTAATTCATGATTATCTTTATAAATTTTTAATTTATAAATTAAATGCAGAAATTTTTTTAATTGATACATCATGAATGGAATTTCTTCCAGACAGCCAGTTCTTCTGTAGTCTTCATTGTTTAAGACCTGCCATCTGAGTGGTTGGTCCTTTGCTGACTTAATTAGGCTAAAGTCAATAGGTTTAAAATTTGTGGTCAAAGTTTCAAAGTTTCAGTGAAAACTCCTGCTGATACTACTGTTGCATTTTTAGGAATCAGATACCTGTACCTAAAGGACTCTGTGCTCCTAAAAATGACATTTAAAAACATATGCAGTCTCTTAAACAAAACCAAAGACAAGGAGAGGTAATAAATAGTATTAAACCTGACAAGGTCCCCAACAAGTTCTCCCTTCTATCAGCACAGAGTAAAATTTTGCAATCTGTAAGAGGCAGTGCGCAATTCAAATGAAATCAGCATCCCTGAAAAACATGGAAAGTAGCCCAATACTACTTCCTTGTATTCACTCCCAGTTACTTCCCAAGCACTTAACAAGTGTAGGGTACTTGTAGTTTTTTCTCTTCTTCTGGCAGCAACATGGGAAACAGCAAAGCCAGTCTCTTTCCGCTCTCCGTGACCTTTCATGGCTAGAAGTCACAAGCCATTTAGTCACCCAACTTGAAAGTCAGGAGTCCTTCAGAAATATTCAATGCCAAAGTTTCCTCCAAAATACCACTGTTTTTTTCACTTGGTGCATTGGCCTATTGAGAGCTGTGAGTGGAAGTCAGGCTGACTGCTTCTGCTTGCCAGATCAGGCTGTAGAATAAGGACAGAGGTGCTCAGTTTTGCTGTTTTGTCCAAACTGGAGTTTGCTCTGTGTCTCTTTCCCCAGGAGATCTTCGTGAACAGTAGAAGTTTCTTTCTTCTGCCTCGATGGAGAGGAAAATAACAAGAGATTTTTAACAAGTACCTTCTCTGTTTTATAGCATTTTTACTCCTGCACAGCATCTGGGGCTTTATTATTGTATAAATGTATAATACCACTGTCTTCATTGCCACAGAATAACTAGCTTCTACTTTCAGCTCAGCATTCTGGTTAGTATAAATGATGATGAATCTGTGCAGTGTGAGTTTGAAATCCTTTTAAAATTGTTTTTGAATAGTAAGAAAACCAAAAGTAGTATCAATTTTTACCCAGAATAAAGCCCTGCTTGTGCTGTAGTGTTTAACAGGTCAGGGTGAGCAGCTTCTCCATCTGATGAAGAGAAGTAATAATGAGGGATGAACGAGGGAAAATGGAATTGCATGGGAAGATGGGTACTTACACAATTCCTGTCTCTTGAGGGAGGGAGTATGAGAGGCCAGATGAACAACGAGAGGAAAAGGACAGAAAAGACATTTGGAGCTTTTGTTGAAAAGGAGAAGGAAGGGAAAGGTTTGGAAAGAGTTAGAAATGCAGTCATTGGGAGCCTTATATAAGTGAAGGAATTACCACAGGAACAGATGGGTCTTGGTATTGTTGTTAATGCAGAGAAATTATGTTTGCAGCCTTCCCAAAGCTTTATGGGATTTTCTAGTGTTGACCTTTGGGACTTATTTTTTAATTAGTGAATTCACTGAGATATTCTATAATATAATCTAGTTAAGTATTTCTAAACAAAACCAAACCTTCTTTATTTTATATACTTTTGACTTGTAAAATTCAGCAGGTTTCGAAATGCAGTTGATGGTATATTGAAAAATACTACTGGCAATTTTTAGCCTGGCACAACTGGAACTTCAGGCTCTCTGGCTGTCACACACTACTTTTCACATGTGGAAACAATTGTAGCATCCCAGACAGAAGCAGTGTTTTTGGTTTTTTTTAAATGCCTGTAAATTTTAGTGACTGCCAACTAAGGGATGCTAATGACAGTTTTCATACATATTTTGTTTTGGTTTTTGTTTTCCCTTTTGTAGACTTTGAAAACGTGTAGTGGTTCCAGTCAGAAGAGAATCTGCATTTAAAAATTAAGAAAATTTTTTATTTTTTACCAAGAAAATGTAACAAATTTATCTATGCTTTAGAAAAGCCTTGAAATAACTTTTCATTTTAGGAATAATGTACTTGGAATCCTAGCAGCCTTTTGAGAAAATAATATTTGTTTCATAAGTTTACTCTGTTTAAAAGAAAAAAAATCCATCCCAAAGATCTAAAAACTCAAATTAAGATTTCATCATCCTGGCTTGTATTTCATATGCAAAAGAGAAAAATAAATTAGTTAAAGGGTGACATAAGGCAGAGGAAAGGAAACACTTGGCTTAAAAGCAAAAACTCTTGAGTGGGAATGACAAGGAGTACGAGATATGTATAACCTAAGACTGTAATGGTAAATTTTTTAAAAATAACGAAGACAGAAAGGTGCAGGCAAGAATAGCTTCAAGAGGAATTTTGGTAATAACAAGAACATGAATTTCTTGAAACTTGAAACTGGTGACAGAAACTCAAGAAGAAAGGAACAGTTTGGCCAGAACAGAAGATGATGTTCTGAGTAAGGTATTACTAAGGCCTTAGAGTGAAGAATTTCTCTTTAGTAACAGGATTTATACAACAGGAGTCACATTGAGGAAATGAAGCTGGTTTGGCTTGGTTTGCAAATACAAGATACATCTGCAATTCTGTATGCTGTTAGGCTTTGATTACCATCGTGTAAAGGAGTAGTACAAAAGGGTAGTATCAACGGGGAAATTGTACGTTACAGGTGTACATTTTAGCAATTTACATTGCAGAATCAAGATGTCAAAGAGAAGTTTGTTCCATAGACCTAAACACCACATGGGAAAGATCATCTAGATAGGCCTCTCACCCAATAAATCACGTAGAGCTTTTGTCCATGTAGCGTTTCGAATCTGACCATAAGGGTTGGTGTCTGAATAATGAAGAGGATATGGAAGTCTTTCCTTATATAGATAGAGTTTAGGTGATGAGAAGTTATTTCAGCCAGTCACCTTAAATATTTATAATCCCAAAACAACAAAAATTCTTGTTTTAAAAGAAATGGGGGAATGACTTCAGAAAAGATGAAATCCTTGTTTCTGAGGGTGCTCATTATGCAACAATAGGGAAATGATTTAAGGACAATTGCAACTTATCTAAAACTAAAAAATCCTGATTGCCCAGATTTGAAAACCTTGACTAGTTATGTCATTAAGTTACATATTTGATGAATTATTGCATCATGCTATTACATCTCTCACAAAAGCAATTTAGCAGTAAAATATTTTCTGATGTTTGTACTCAGTAACTTAATGATCAAAGAAAGCAACGTTTTCTTCTATAAACTTAATGCAGATTTGGAAGTATGATGACAGAGCAATGATTTCATTTGGCATGACATCAGTGAACACAAGAGTTTCAGTAAATGTTACCAATCTTTATGGTACAGGAATAATTACAAACATGAACATAAGAAATACAATAGTTCAACTGAAGAAATAATGGCATAAAACTGGAAAAATAAAATGTTCTTTATATGAAGGGTGACATCATTACTTTCTGAAGCTACCTGAGGAGAGGAAGTGGAAAGGGAGATGCTGAGCTCTTCTCTCTGGTATTCAGGGACACATGGAAATGGTTCAAAGCTGTGCCAGGGGAAGTTTATACTTAACATTAGGAAGCTTTTCTTTACTGAATGGGTGGTCAAACACTGCAAAAGTGTTTGAGAGGCATTTGGACAATGCCCTCAACAACATGCTTTATCCTTTGGTCAGCCCTGAAGTGGTCAGACAACTGGACTAAATGATTGTTGTAGGTCCATTCCAACTGAAATAGTCTAGTCTAGTCTAGACTATACAAAAGAGAAAAAAATAATTTTTGAATGTAGTTATAAGCAAAATTAAAAATAAATAAATGACTTCAATTCCGGGCTATGTTTAGAGTTTTGCAGAGCATGGACTTTAAAGCAAAGGGATGCTCCTTGTCTGCCTTGTATGTAGGCAAACAGCAGGGAAGAAAAGGCAGTGAAATTGCCATGGTCTGAGTGCAAGACCCATTCCGGGGAATGGCTGCTAGAGACGAAAAGGAAGCATTTGTGCTCAGGCACATGGGAATCTTGCTCATGAGAGTATTCCTGAAAGAGTGAGGAACACTGTCACCTAAACCTGCCCTGGCTGGAGGAAGTCTGTCTTTGTGGTATTTTTGCTTCACCTTCTCTGTTTCTGATTGTGAGATGTATTGAATTTATTTCCCATTTGCAGTCCATTAACCAAATGCTTGCTTAAGCTGGCAATACTTTTTATCATGAGTGGCATATTGGACTACCAGGGGCAAGGATGAGAGAGCTATAAGGGTGAAAGAGGGGAGAACTGGGTATCACAATTAGTAGCTTAATGAGGTAAATGTGAAAGTTAATAGGCAGCACTCCCTGAGACAAACAAGATCACTGATGTGACTCATGCTTTTAAAAAGAATGGGAGATCTTACCTTTCACATTCTCATTCCTTTCACAGTACTCTTTCCTTTCACAGGAGAATGAGGAAGAAGTGCAGGGTTGAACATTCTGGGAGGAAACTGAAGGTCAGCTCTGAGCTGTTGGTGTTCTACTAGGGAGGCATTTAACTGCACACTGGATCCAGTGAGATGCGTTCTGTGAGGGGAAGGAGCTTAAAGATGCCCCTTTCTCCATTGCTAAATTAATAAAGTAGTGACCTGTGGAGAAAATCCATTTCGGTGCCCTTTTAGTGGATCTTGCAGTTCCTTAAGCATTCTGATTAAATAACTGACTGTATTGAAGCCTCCAGAATAGTTGAGTCATTGCTTTTGTTTAAACTACTGTACTTCTTTCCTCCAACCATAGAGTAATAAAATGGAATTCGATATTCTTAATCTAACTTATCAAAAGTCCTGAAGATACCAATGCTGCTTAACATCAATAGATGCAAAGAAAAAAGCAGTATCTCACACCACTGGTACAAAACAAAAACATTTCAAGTTGTTTACGTTACCCACTAAAGGGCTGTCAATCATATGTGCTATGAAGAAGACAGTGTTGGGGGCTGTTGAGTGTGCTGGGTGCATGTGCGGGAGAGCACATAAAGAATTCCTCTGTTTACTTGGATGAAAAAATTAAGTAAACTTATAGGAAAGGCAGAGTTGGATGACTATTGCTGTGGTACATATTCTCAAATTCCTACAGATTTCCTGTCTTCGTTGGACTCAGTCCCTATGCACAGGGGAAGAGGGATTATAGAAAAACCTGAATGTGGTAACAAAGAATAAAACACACCAGGATTAGGGGAATTAGCAATAAAAATCCTGAATATGTAAAAAAAGCACTATAAAAACATAGAGAAACTCAGATAATAAATATTTTAGAAAGTCTACCTGACTGTGGTAGTAATTAGTGAAGATGAATAAAACAAGGGCACTTCACATAAGAATAAAATTAGTCTTGCTATCTGCAGTGCAGTCTGTTTTTTAGGAATTTCTTTCTTCCCTTCATGACTCATAGTGAAAGTGCTCATGCTTTAATGTTTCTTCATTATAATAATGATAATCACTGGGCATCTCACTTAGCAAAGGCAATTTTGCAAATTAAATGGACTGTTAGTGTTTTCCTTGGTAACTTTACCTGCATTTTTAAAGAACAATTTTAGAGGAAAAGTGTGTTAAAAATAAACTGCTTCATAGCTTACCCTTTTTGCAGAGGTATGTCAGATAGCAGACAAAACCTTCATTTCTGTGATGTTTCAGATGAGTCAATTCTAGGATTTTCATTTAGATTAGGACTGTGCTTCTGAAATTGCTGTACCAGCCATCCCTATTTGCCATGCTTTCGTTCAAACAGCAGAGCAGTTTTGGAGTGTGTGAACTGGCTCCCAAGCCACAGAAGCCATGTGTGCCAGGGGTGCAGCTGACAGAGATCAGCCACTGTTGGGGTCTGCAGACCTCTCTGGCGCCAGCCTGGTGGGAAAACCAGGGCACGGTTTCAGCATGGCTTCCTCAAGAGAAACATGACTTCCTCTTCTGCATGGTATACAGTGATAGGACATGTGAATGGTTCAAAGCTGCATATGGGGAAGAATAAACTAGACATTAGAAAGCATTTCTTTACCAAGAGAATGATCAAACACTGGATTGTGCTTCCTAGAGAGGTCATTGATGCTCCAAGCCTACCAGTGTTTAAGATGCTTTTGGACAGTGCCCTTAAGAACATGCTTTAATTTTTGGTCAGCAGTCAGCATTTTATCTGGATGATCATTGTAGGTCCCTTCCAACTGGAAAGAATGTCCTGTTTTATCCTAAGACTAACTCTTCTGCTCTGCAGCTCTGCTCCTGTTGAGTTACACTTCTTGGTGGTGGAGACATTGCCTATGATCACTAAAAAGATAATTCTTACACATAAAGAAATAGAGTGCTTGAAATATTTAATAGCATATTTGTATTTATTTCAACCAGAATTAAGAGATAAAACCCAAATACTTCAGTAGACTACATAATGAGCAAAGCAGATGTATCAACCTCTTCATTCAATGGGAAATGGACACTAAGGCCACATCCTCCAGGCTGCAGAGGAGCATCCAAGGGTCCTTGTGAATGTACAGTCTGCCTTTAAGAATTAAAATTGGAATCCAATAATTTATTTTCTTTGAGCAATATACATTGAGAATATTGATCATTGTATCTAAGATTAGTATTATTCATAAGATTAAATGTTATTAAATGTTAAATGTTATTGTTGTCTTAAGTACTATGAAGTTGTGGTTTCTTTGAGTGCACAAATTAGGGTGTGTGAGGTCAATTAATTTTAAGCTTTGAATTACCAGCAAGTTTGAAGATTTTTTTTCTTTCCTCATTCTGACCTATTATTATCAACTAGTATGCTAAGAGCTATTTTATCTTTCTGAATACATGATCATATCCTAACAGATACTCCCTGAAGTATCTGGAGTACAAATCTCATTTTATGTGTATTAAAAACAGTAGGGAATCTCAAATCAGTTCACTAAATAGCTTTTCTGCAGCACCTTATTGAGAAAGAGAAAACTAATATAACTGCCATTTTGCTGTTTTAAAAGCGTTAAATTTGGCAGCCGTTGAATTCCAAGCTTATATTATTTCTTCACAAAGGACATTTGAAGGTAAAATGAGAAGAAACTTTATTTTATTAAAATTTGAAAGTGACTAGAATGTGTGTCTCAGGGACTGGATATTTGCACACAATATTCAAGATCTGATGGGTGAAAAGGAATTGTTTAATAAGAATGAAATGTTTAATACCATTAAATAATCTAAAGTTTGACGATTTACACCTCAAGAAAAACTGTGGTGTACACTTAGCAGTTTTCAGTTCAATTTCAGATACAGACAGAGTTCTCTTGTAAACAAATCAATGTATTACATTATTATTCACAGATCTGTTCTGTACCTGCTTTTCATTTTGTGTCAAGTTATCTGATAGGAGGCAGCATTAAGAATACCCTTGGGTCAGTCACTTTATCTCTGTGTACTTATGTTTATCTTCTGTGTTAAGTTTTGACAAGGTTTTTCTGTCCTTTTTAAGTATTGTGAGCTCCAGAGAGGAATACCAGTTGGAGCTGTGCACAGCAGTAGTGTTGTGCAGACTGCAGTCTCAGTGCAGTAGCTGAATGTTATGGGTATATTTTAAGAAACATTGTTCAGTTTCTTTAATGCTTCTAAGAGGTGTCAGTTTTACAAATGGTGTTTCAGAATGAAAAGGATAACATTAGTATCCATGTGAAGGAGAGGTGGTTATCTTGTAAGTGCAAGCCAGCAAAAGTATTCAATATCCCCTGAATATCAAGGTCTTGATTCTGCATTGTTTCTGCTTGCAGAAGGACTTGACATTAACTTAAATGTTCTAAAATTATGGAAGCGTAGAGTATGTGAGTGCAGCACATCTTCAGCTGTAAAATAACACTTGCTTTTGACAGTTATATTTTAAGTGTCCATTCCTCATAATCTGAAAAAAACAGGAGAGCTTGTTATTGTAGCCTGCTTCTCTTTCTTCTCCTTATTGCTACCATAAATCTACCTGAACTGAGAGGGAAAGCCAGAAAAGTTTATTTGCTGGAGAATTTACAGCCAAACAATCAGAATTTGCTAAGACTGGACAACATGAAAGTTAATGTGTAAATTAAAACTGGACTGCATGGAAAAAAAATTTAATAATTCATTTCAATGCTTCTGCGGGAGAACATAAGTATCATTTGAGGGATTGCTATAAAGGGTGAGAGAGGGAAATCTGATTTTTTTTCAGTATTGCTGCCAAATACAATTCACACTCTTATTTCAACATGGAATTCTTTCAAAAATTAAAATTAAATTAACCTTGATAATTATTTGGAAAAAAATAGAAAAATGGAGGTTAATTTTCTGAAAATATAATTGTCAGAAATATGTGGAAGTATATATCACACAGTGCCTGATATAGTTAATATTAGTATTTGTGATTTTGAAAAAGAAATTCTCAAACAAGTGTAATTCCTTTCCCTTCTTCTCACCAGGCAAATCAGTTCTAGAGTACTGAATGTAATAGAAAATTCTACCATTATGTGACTTTTATACTCCTGTATAAAAAATGTCTACATGAGTAAAGTATCTCTTTACACAGTGTGTAAAGAGATACTATTATGGAAACGTACACACATATACACATATGCCCACACAAATGCTTTGGTTTTGTATAAAATTCATCTATGCTTTTAAATTAATTCATCATTAAATGATGTTAATAAAACCTGAGATGCTCACCAGATCCTAAGAAACACTCTGTGCCCTGGAGGCTGCAAGTTCACTCTGAATTAGTCAACAAACAAGAAATCATCTGTACTGGGATAATTACAGCCAAATGTGCTAGGGCTACAATCCATTGAAAGTCCTTCAGCCACTTGACTGGACTTTGCAATAAGTTTCTTTTTCAGCAAACGTTTGTTTGTGGTATTCCATTATATACCTGTCAATCTAGGGCATTAAGAGTGGTGGACATCAGTGACCTGTTAGGAAATCTCTCTGTAACATCTGTTCTTATGTCTATGCTGTGAAGCAGAGGGGAAGCGCAGATTGGCATGTAGAAATGACAAAATATGTACATTAAAAGGATTCTTCTGTATCATGAAGTATTCATTGTGCTTCTTACCAATTTATATCTGAAAGAAATAACAGAGTTTACCAAGATAGTAATGTTTTTGGTGGTTTATCATGTTACTTCTGTGTAGCCAATGAAAAATTCATGAAGCTCACAAGAAAAATATTAAGGGTCAGTAGTTCATGGTACAGTATATAGAGGTACATAATGCACGGTGCATTTTAAAATCTGCCAGTTTAGTTTTTTATGAATGCTTTATTCTCAATTTTACAAGGTCAAATAAAATAGTACCTATCTGAAAGATAAGGAGTATTCTTTAACAGTATTGATTCTACAATTAGCAATCTTTTACCACAGTTTTTAAGAATATATCTTAAATATATTTTTGTTTGAATGAACTATTTGAGTAGCAGAAGCATTTCAGTATGTGAGCTGTATTCTACCTATGGAACTAGTCAAGATTTATTCTGAAAGCAGAATTAAGTCTTAAAGAATGTGTTGAAATTGCTAAGTTTTCATTTCAAACCTGTGAAGCCTGAAAGCCCATGAAAAATGCAATAAAATTAAGGATGAAATAAACATTCAGTGAATGTATGCAAATTGGAAAGACTTCTATGTTAGTCTTAATGTACCTGACAAGATTTGTATCTGGCATTTTTTTGTTTTCATCTACTAAGGTTGTTGAAATAGTAAGTATTTTATTTTATTTTATACATAAATTTTCTTTCTCAGTTTTCTTTTCTTTTCCCCCATTTAAGATTCCAGAGGCTTATTTTATTAGAGATCCTCATACTTTCCTCCTTACAAAGGACTTTATTAAGGTATATATGTTGTTTTTAGTGCAAAAAAAAAAAGCTCTCTCAAGACCTGAACTGCATGTCCTCACAGGTTAACATTTTCACATATAATGCCATTTACTGGAAATGAGAATGGTTAGTTGGTTAACTGAAGCATGCTGAAAGGAGAAGCAAAGCTTGTCTACAAAATACTAACACTTGGATGAGTCTGCAGCCTGGGAGGAGAGCACCGGGTGAATTTTCTGGACTTTTTTCATGGCTGACTTGGGATATGCCTGCATTGTCACACAGTGTGTTGACCTCTCTCCTTGATGCATATTACTCATGACAGTCCCTCTCCCTTGCCCGCAGGCCATGGAGGCGCAGATACAGAACTTTGGACAGACGCCATCGCAGTTGCTCATTGAGCCCCATCCACCTCGGAGCTCTGCCATGCACCTGGTGAGACATGACTGCTGGCTGGGAATGCATTCCCTTTGAACCGTAGGATCCCTTGTAGGTCATAAAGTACTCATTAAAGCAACACTTTTAATGCCATCCATTGCCCATGCAGCCATACTTCTAGTAGCAACAGCTCAGAGTGCTCTAGCAGAGCAAGGTGGAGGTGTGACTAGCTTCAGCTTCCTATAGTCCTGGCTTTTCCTTTCTAATATTGTATAAGAAGGCCCTATCTTAAAGCATATACACTTGATAAATACATATTTGGATTCTTGTTTCTGCAAGTGGTAGGAATGACCGCAGGCTTTCCTTAGAGTGAGCATGTTGTTTTGTTTTAAAGGATGCATTGTTAAGGGCTGATTTATGAACAATGTATGCTTGAAAAAAACGAAGTATTGGAGTTCAAATAAATCATGCTGGACCCCTCCCACCCATTCCCCCAGGAGAATGCAATGTATATTCTGAATTTAAATTTGAACTCCAAAATTCATTCCCATCACATTCTTCTCTGTACTTCTTGCAAAGAATTGTATCCAATAGCCAGACTGAACAAGACAGATCCCTGTGCCCCTAAATGCCTTTGATAAAATGCTTAGAGCTAGATATTTCTTTTGAGCTTTGTGAATCAACACTAATACATGCAGTAGTTTCAATCGTTTTATCTATCTACAAAAAAATTGCTCTATCTAATTGTACACTACAAAAGTAGGAATTGATCTGGAAGTGTTGTGTTATTTTAAGTAATATGTAGAAGTCAAACATACATAATATTTATTTTATATTCTTAAGATATGGATAATATATTTTTAATAATAATGCAAAGTGATAAGCAGCAAAGAATATTTGAACTTCTATTCTTTTTGTTATAACAGTGATTGAAAAAAAAATCATAAAAACCTGTACTCAGTAACTATCGTTGTCCATGTACAAACAATTGTGTCATTTGTACAATAATGAAAAAGGCTTACATTATTATAACCTTATTAGGTTACAGACTCCCTAATAAGCATATGCTTTACATAGAATTAAACTGTCTATGTTTGGAAGTGCTGTATTTCATAGAAGGAATTCATTAAGAAAAATTAAATATCTGTGAGTCTCTGAGTCCCTCTTAAAATTTCTTTTTTTAACTCTTGTTGTTTAGAGAATTAATATTTATTATGTATTAATTGATTAACTGATTACCACATATCTCTCTTTTATGAATATTAACTGCTGAATAATTTTACATTTTACTGTATACTAATTAATGCTAGTGGTCATTTTGTGCCTTGTAATGATAACCCTTACCGTACCTATTCTCTACTTATCCTCGTGTAATGTTCCAACAATAGCTTCTGATCTTGCTCTCCTCCATCAGTAGAGTAGATGTGCAGGTAGTGTTGTTTTCCCTGTATGTGCACATACTTGCCTGCTCTTTTTTAACCTCATTTTCCCTCGGACCTCCTCACTAATTGTGTTATCCCTTCTGTTTTCTTCTGCTCTCTTCTCCTTTCTACTCAACAGTGTTTCCTTCCACAGAGCCCCCTCATGTTTAAAGATCAGATGCAGCAGGATGTCATAATGGTGCTGAAGTTCCCCTCAAATTCCCCTGTCACACACGTGGCAGCCAACACACTGCCCCACCTGACCATTCCTGCCGTGGTGACCGTCACTTGCAGCAGGCTGTTTGCAGTCAATCGGTGGCACAACACAGTAGGTAGGTCCTTACGGGCACCTTTCATTCAAATTTGAAGACACCTGAACAATTCAGCTTTAATTTTGAGCTCAATTTAGCTCACTCACCTGCCTGTGCACAAAAATTTACTGTTTCTTCTGGTTTGTGTCAAATAATCAAAGCTTCTGTTTTCTCTGGTGTCATTCCTAGAAACACTCTCCCTAACAGCAGCATATCACCATGGCAGCCAATCGATTTGTGATTACTTCAGGATCAGTCTTTGATACAACGCTTTTCAGGAGAGTGGTGCTGTTCTTGACACAGCCAATATTAATATGTCCCAGGTTTCAGGGAGCTTACATCCCTGTCTGCTGCTTGAGAGAGATTTCATGTCTGTTCAGAAGCTTGTAATATGCCATCCCCTGGGTCACTGTTAGATTTTCTGGGACCCTAAGCAAGCCAAAGCAGGCAGACGCTGAACTATTCTGAAGAGAAGTTTCCTCATTCCCTCCCCAAAGGTCATTGAAAAATTCCCTTCCAGCCCCTCTGCTAACCTCTCCATATTGCCACTAGGACTGTCCATGTCACCTGGACATGTAGGTGCTGAGATTGTCCCAGGCATGGCTAAGTAGGTGGTTGGGCCATGAGGTACGGTCACAAGACTTAAAAATAGGTTTCATTTTCTAAGGTAGCCTCCTGCTGTGATAGCCCTTATGCTGCAATATCTGGAAACTTTTGAGTTTCTTCCCACCTAAGAAAAAGAAGAAGGTACCTGGTATTTGAGAATGTAACTCAATATCTGGCTCAGGAGCTTTGTAGAGACCAAGCAAAAAAGGAAAATTTCTCCACCCTGTAGGCACAGGAGAAGACCCTGGACAGAAATAGGTCATACTGCTGAGAGATTTGTGGTATTTAAGTTAGATGTCTACCTCCAGTATAGGGATCCTAGATTTCACTGACTTACCTGTAAACCTCTCTTAGGTGAATAATTCAAATCAGGTATCCCATCTCTTGTGCACAAAGCTGGAGAAAGACTGTTGTTACATGCAATAATTAGAGGAAGGAAAAGGAGTTCCATTGTAAGCATACTGTAGAGGAACTATCAGAGCAAGTAAAGTCAGTATCACTCTGAATTCTTGAATAGCAATAAAAAGTTTAATATCACTCTTATTCCAAACATCTGAATAATGTTGGCATGAATATTAAATTTTGCATGTGTTCAGAAAGTACCTGTTCTCTGTTTACAAAGTCTTCATGGTGGTTTAGAGAATACAACAGGAACAGAACAGAATATCTGATTGCCTTTCACAAATCCATACATTTATGATACTCATGTGTTACATGTAAAAATGATTTTACCATTTCTTTAAAACAAAAGGGAAAAATTTAGAGGGGAAAAAACCAAATAAAACATTTTTTAAAAAATATTTTATTACTGTATCCTCAATGGAAGACTCAAATGTCAGGAATGATTCCGAGGTGCAGAAATTGTGCCATGTTATTTTAATGCTCTTTTGACTAGCATTAATTGGCTAACTCCTAATTATTTGCCTTCAATTTTTCAGGGATACTGCCCCTGAAAAGTCCAAGTACTCTATACACCGTTCATGTCTCCTCTGTTTGAGGAAGCTTATTTAGTACTGGAGTAGCCCTTTCTCATCCAGACTGTCAAGTGAGGGGAAGCCAAAATTCCTACCCATACCCTACTGTGAAGGAGTCAAGGTCATTAATATTGCAGTATGCTGGAGTACAAGGGTCTCCTTAACAACTTGCATTTGAAGTCATTTAGTTTAGCTGAAGTTGTGTTGATCTTTAGGGTACATGTGATTGTAAGATTTTAGTTTTTCATCCATACTCTTGTAAAACATAAGTCGTGTTGCAAACATGAAGAATTCATGGCATGAACCAACTATAAATTAAATTTCACAGCAGTTGTAAACCTTTGGTTTAAATTGCAAAGAAAATAATAGTATATGTTATAACCGGAAGAGACAGGAAAATGACACTATTTAGAGAATCAAAACTCATTGTAATGATTTTTCTTTACTTTTACATCATGCCTGGCAATGTCTTTTATTTTGCAAGAGGCTAATCCAGGACAGGGTATGAATTCCCTACTATTGCCATAATATTACTTTAATAACTCACAACTCCAGTGTAAATGATAGGTTTACTACAGAAATGTATACACAGACTACTCATTATAGAATGTATGTAGAGCTTTGGAGTTTATAAACAGCAGGAGACATTTACATAGTCATCTCATAATAGAAGTGAATTAATTTAATACCAGTAAAGATCTGTCCCAAACTGTTTTGATTTTGAAAGAAGAGACAGAAAGTAGGGAAGGAGAAGATCTCAGAGCAGTGTTTCAGAAGATGGCAGAGCTAGCTATAGACCAGGTTTTCTTTTACCTCTTCCAGTTGTCTATTGCAGTAGTAGAAAATGGAGTTTATTCTTCAGAAATCTGTATCTCCTATTATGGAGGATATTCTTGTGCGACATGGCAGTTCATAACAAAAATTGTTCTTTCAGTAATGACAATTTCACTTATTTTCTAGGGAAGGTGCTCAGAAGAGCTAAAGGAATGCTGTCTGTGCATGAGAGCAGATAACACTAAATATGCAGACACTGATGTACGTTTGAACATCTGAAAGACTATTCAGAATCTAACAAACAGGAATAATTGTGGCAAATTTACTGTAGCCTGCAGTGTTACAGCTAAAAATTCTACATAAATCCATGAAAAGGTCAAAAAATAATTCTCTGTTATACTATTTTAAATAAGTTATTTAATGAATGTTTGTGGCTGCAGAAATTGTGATGAATTTAGCACTCCTACATTTATAGTTACTAGTACATAACTGAAGAATTAACAAATGTATATTTGTGTAGCACAGAGGAAGGAATCTCAAAAGATTAATAGAAAAAATAGTAAGAAGTTACTTTTTTAAAATAGATAATAATCCAATAGTGAATCTTTAAGCCTAGAAAAATCGTATAAAAAGGTTTATGTATGCTTTATTCTTCCTTTCATGGGTAGGCCTTCGGGGAGCCCCAGGATATTCTTTGGATCAAGCCCATCATCTTCCAATTGAAATGGATCCATTGATTGGTATGTCAAGATGAAAATGTAGTGATATATTTGAAATTATGATTTTCAAGAATTATTGATTAAGCTATATTTGTATATTATGCTTCGTTTAACACAGAAAATAGGAAAATATTTATTCTTGTCAGTCCTGGAGAACTAAAAGCATTAGCTTTTATTAGCTTTTATTGATGCTGAATGAATTACATGAGTACTATTTGTTATTAACATCACCAGCAATTGGTATTTAAGAAACAACCAATTAAGTCAGTTACATTGTCAGCCTATATCTATAATGCTGTCTTATCAGGTCACATTAGTAAAATAAAATGTGAAGGTCTGGTGGAGTTCACATATTTTCTTTTCTTACAGTCAGAATTGTGTTTATCAGCGAAGATGTAGATCTATTTATTTTCATTCAATTTATGATTTGGATTGTTTTTGTTGGCATTACTAATTTAATAATGAAAAGACTGGATTTTAAACTGATGCATGATAGCGTTTTTAAAATCCAGAATTTTTGAGGAAGCCAATTATTTTGAGGAATAGCATCTGTTAAAACTCTTTGATTGTAGGACTCCTTAGTGGTCACAATTTCTCATTAAATGCAACTATTCAATTTGTGGTTATTTTGTTTCAGTAACTTGAAACAGAAATTGGGCATAGGGAAGGTTCTTAGAGGCAATTTTGTAGCATTGGTAAGGAAAAAATGCATTTTTAAACATCTCCGAAGGAAAAGCTCCTTTTTTGCCTGTGTCCATATTCACAGTTGAAAGATTTATATAGAAGTACCTCAGGAGAGTTAGCTTTCTCATTCTGTGGGCTTCATTTCATCATAAAATGCAATGGTTTTCTCTTCAGTTTTTTTCTCTCGAAAACTAGGGCACAGCTATTGCACCCACCTGTTCTGGAAATTTGAGTAATTTGTTATTCATTATTGATGGACATAGAGGGTCTGCTAATTTAAATCATGTTCTTAGAATGTATGTAAACACAATATCAACTTTTGCAAGCAATTTTAAAATATGATTTTTTTGTTGTCTCTTATTTCATCCAGTTGTGAGCAATTAAAGTAGAATAATAAAAAATAGGGGAAAAAATTCAGATTATTATCTGCTTTAAGTTGTGTTCCTGTGTTAGGAGAAATGTGCTTCTCAGAGTGACTTTTATCTCACCTGATTTCAGTTGACTGAAGTCAGTTGTCAAGATTCCCTCCATAGCTAGTGTAGAAAGACAAACTGTCCTCTGGAGCTGTCTAACACTTAGACAGCTGTTACAGGGTGAGAGGACTTTACATGTGAAATGATGTCTTCATCTCCAGTGAGACTGGAGGGAATGTAGGTAATTTACTTAGATTATATACTGAACTTTTAGAAAATTGATATTAAGTGAGATGGAACACACCTTTATTGTATTGCCATATCTTGTCTGCTGTGTCACAGGGAGTAAAGAGCACATTAGCTGGGGACTCCCAGTCCTTCTTAACAGCTCCATTTGGCGGTCGGGGTGGTGGAACTCTGCATAAACCATTCCTTCTCCCTTTGTCTGGGAGAATTTCCAGGTGTCATTGCCTCTTTTGAGATTACTGCCCAAGGCCTGGCTCTCTGCTTCAGGAGTAGGTGATAAGACCTACTTTTCCTGTATCAGAAAAACACATTAGGTTTGAAAGATTCATAGAATCATAGAATATACTGAATTGGAAGGGACTCATCAGGACCATCAAGTCCAACTCCTGGCCCTGCGCAGGATGCCCCAAGTATCACACCATGTGCCTGTGAATATTGTCCCAACACTTCTTGAATTCTGTAAGGCTTTGTGCTGTGATCGTTTCCCTGGGGAGCCTGTTCCAGTGCCCAACCACACTCTGGGTGAAAAAGTTTTTCTTGATATCTAACCTAAACCTCCCCTGACTCAAGTTCTCAAGACTCATGCCTTTTCCTCAAGTCCTGTCACTGGTCATGAGAGTGAAGAGATCACTACAATGAGGTTTCCCCTCATTCATTGGTTGAATCCTTATGTGTTTGATCTGATTAAGCATCTGGAGGTATGGAAGATACCAAGGTCACACAATACAAGCTGAGTTACTTTATGTAGAAGAGATACCAATCAGCAAGACTTGACTTTCTGCAGTATTGTTAGTGCTGACTTAGTATTTTAAATGGACTTCCACCACTTTCTCCTAGTTCAGATTGGTTTGGGGGAGTACTTCAGCAGAGCACCTAAATTATTACCACCTACTATGCAGCACTTCAGGCAGTTTGTAAGAAATTGTCATCTCCTGTAAAATCTTTTCTCTTATTCAAAGCGAAACTAGAAATCTCACAATACTTTTGTGTTTCTGACACCCATATAGACAGCTCTAAATGTTCATATTCAAAATGCTTACTCAACAACAAATTCACAGTTCATTGAAAGTTAAATGTATTCATTTTCTCCTGTAAGTGCATGACAGGAAGGTGTTGAAATGACTTACTTGTAAAATGTGTTTTGCATTTTGTTACAGCCAATAACTCTGGTGTGAACAAACGGCAGATCACAGACCTTGTGGATCAGAGCATCCAGATCAATGCGCATTGCTTCGTGGTCACAGCAGATAACCGCTACATTCTTATCTGTGGTTTCTGGGACAAGAGCTTTCGAGTTTATTCTACAGAAACAGGTGACCCTAAATACAGCTGTCTGTTTCTTTGTAGGTCACCAAGTGGACAGAGACTATTATCTTAATAGTGCCATATCTAATGCCTGTGCTTACTTCTCAATAAATGTTAAAGGGCGGTTTATAAAATACTTCGTTATTGTTTGAACATAATAGCTTTAAGATGGTTTTCTAATGGAAGATAAAGGATGTAAAAGGAAATAGACAGGGATACAGTTTTATTAGTGGTAACTTTTGAAAACCATAGTTATTTTCAGGAAATTGATCATATCAAAAGTATCAACCAATAATTTTATTACAAAATTTTTATGACTGTATTGTTTCTAGCTCTATTTATTTCATATAGTAGGGAATTAGGTTGCATAGCCTGCTACAGGAACTGATATTTTGTTCCTTTTTCTGATTACTTAGCCTAATATCATTCAGTATATTACTAAAAATATATTGCTAAAAACTAATTGCAATAATAGAAAGAAGGAGGTGATAATAACAGTAAACCTTAGTTTAACATTAACATAGAACAAATAGACAGTTTTAATATAATAATGTAGCACAATTCTGGAAAAGTTCATGTGCTGTCTTATGCATATCACTCATGAAATTCATAAATAGTGTTCTAATGCCAGTGCTTAAATACTGATGGAGCCATAACTCCACTTAATATTCTGTGACTGCAGCACTGACTTGATTTTCAGAGATAAGGGTTAGACTATCGATTGACACAGAGCACAGCCTTCAATAGGAACGAAAAAAAAGAGGAAAAAAAGGTTTTATTTTTTTGATTTTTTAATCCTGTCATAGCATGTAGTGAACTCTAATTAAGGGACACGAGACAGGAGTTTCATTTGAAATGAATATTAAGTATATAGGTAATAACTTCTAAATGTTGGAAGTACCTTAAAAAAATGAATTTGTATGATTTTGCACTCCCACCAGGAAAATTAACTCAGATTGTGTTTGGCCACTGGGATGTCGTGACTTGCCTTGCCAGATCGGAGTCCTACATTGGGGGTGATTGCTACATTGTGTCTGGGTCTCGTGATGCTACATTGTTGCTTTGGTATTGGAGTGGCCGACATCACATTATAGGCGACAATCCAAATAGCAGTAAGTATCCTTTAAAAAAAACACCTTCCTGAGAGGTCTTCTGTCACACCTATCCATTTTAACATTCCTTCTGTCAGCTTCAGAAGTGATTAACAAATATATCGATTACTTCACTTATAGATTGAAAGTTGGTATAAGAAGAGCACCACATGCTAAGAAATTCATTGATTACTAGCCAAAAAAATGTTTAAACACTCTGTGTGTGGTAACAGATAATAGGATGGGAGTGTAGTTCTTAAATTTGTATCACTTATAGCATCATGTCATCATAAACTAGAACAAGATGGTTATGGCCTTTAAGTGACAGGATGTATATCACTATATTTTGACTTTCCTTCTCCTAGAAATAATTTTTGGCATTTTACCTTACTCCCTTTGTGCTACAGCATGCTGTATCAGCTGCTTGTCTTTTCAAAAAAGGAATGTTTCACATGACATGGAATTAAATGAAACTCTCTTGGGAAAGGTCTTTCTACAACAAGCAAACCTTTGGAGAATCAATATGACTGAATAAAAATAGAAAAAGATAAAATGTCAGGAAGAGTTTACATTTCATTTGCATGGAATTATCAGTGCTTGGCAGAGTGAAGGGGACATGATAATAATAATTAGTATTAATTTATATAAAAGGGCACTTAAAGCACTCTAATTTAAAGGTCCCTTCACCCAAGTCAGAGATATGACCAGAGCTAAAGACAAGAGGAACTTTTATCCATATACTAGAGCTGTTCTATACAACACTAAGTCCATTTCATCTAAAGCAGTTTCTGAATTCTGATGATTATTTTCAACACAAGGATTCTATCCTTGGAAAAAAATGTAAGAATCCATCACTATCAGTTTTGATCACTGATTCAAATACTGACTGGAGCAGTACTGTCAGTTACAGACATGTAAGTGAAAGTATTTCTTCAACTGAATGGCTGTTAGAAAAGTGTTTTATTTCAAAGTAAATATTTTGTTAATTTTTCAGCAGTAGACTTTTTATTGAGTTTTAATATTTTCCATTTGTCTGTAAGCAGAGCAAAGGGGAGACGGATATAAGCCTCGCTTTTTCACTAGATTTAATTTGCTTTTATAACAGAGGAAATGGAGGGGGGAAAACAAAATTGTATACTAGTTTTCAAGACTGAAGCATTCTCAACAATCCTTATGAAAATATGTCTGAAGTTTTACATAGTTAAAACCACTGAAGTACTAAAGAAATCTTTTCTAATATACCCTTCTATAGTTGCTGGAAGGAACTTTTCTTGTAGGAAAAATGAAAGTGAGATGTTCACTGTAGGTCAAATCCAATTACTTAAGATCTTTAGAATCAATTTCCAGAAAGATGTAGATGATAGTTGCAGGGGAAAAAAGGGGGATTGGTTTTTTAAAAGCTGTCATCTGGAGACACAGATAAGGTATTTTATACCACAGGCTTTAAGAAGGTGAAGAACTCGAAGAAAAATGTCAGGTATAGTACCTATCTGGATAGTACCTATCTGGATTAGATGCTTGACTTTATAATTATCTTTTAAGCTGAAAGATGGTTAATTATCAATTTCAGCTTCAATACATCCAATTACCGAAAGGAACTTTAGTTGTTTCAGAAAATCTTAAGGGGGAGAAAAAGCAAACCCCAGTCCTAAACAGTTTGTTTAGTTTACCATTTGTATAGAAAAATGTAGATACTATTTCATTTGAAAACATAGCAGTCACAATCACTTGTTGTGAAATACTCTGGAGCAAAAGATTGTCAGATTAAACTTCTTACAGATTCTGCTAAAGTTCCATGTTCCAGAATCTGATCTTTGCTAAACAACTTGTATGTCAACAATCTAACCTGTCAGACTTGGGTAGAGTCTTTTGCTGAAATACCTGTGCAGGTAGTACTCAGTGGGTGACCTCAGCTGTGTCTGTGGGAAAACCAGAAACAGCTCTGGTTTAAAGAGGAGAATTGAGAAAAAATTGCATCTTGGATAAGACTCTTACAAGTGGCTGCTTTAGCTCAGTAGTAAGCATGTAAGCTTCATTTTATAATTTTAAAACAATTGTTCCAAGCAATGCATTTATTAAGTTATCACTTTTAATCTACAGTAAGTATAAAAAATGAATTTCTGGTTTAGTTTGCACTTGTCATTGAAGTTTTACCAGATTTTAGATACAATGTTTTCCACAGAGTAGCTTTCAAAAATAGCTTGTAAAAAACCTTCGATGAGTTTGTCCAGACAGTGGGAGACTAAGTTCTTGACCACTAGAGACTGATCCTCATTCCCATATTCACAAGCATATGCTATCAGCTATAAATTAATGTGGGAGAGGACCCTGTGAACCTCCAGCTTTAGTAGAAAGCAAAATTCTTTTCTATGGTCTTGTTTATGGATCTTACATGACATGATGATTGCATATAACTAGAGATAAATCAAGAAATCGGGAGCCCAAACTGCATACTTTCAACAGCAGCATATAGGGCACATCCTATTTTTACTGTCTCTGGTCTAACAAACTAGTTTCATGGCCATGCCATTCCTAAGTAGAGGTGATAGAAAAAGGTCCTAGACTAGACTAAAAAGACTAGACTAAAACGCTGGTGTTTGGGGAATGCTCCTGGAAAGAGAGAGATGTGGCATGATTTTCTGTAGGCTGAAGGGCAGTTGAATGCAGGGGTTTACATATGATTGAACCTCCCTTGATTTCTTTATCCTTGCTTAGTTAAGTACTACCTTTGGGAAAAACACTGAAGTGAATGAAACTTAGTCCTCTTGCCAGGGTCAGATATCTACTTTCTAAGCCAAAATTGCTGATCTGAACTGGCTAATCTGAATCTGCGCTTTATTAAGTTGATGACCACATTATATAAATCTGCTGCAGTTGAGCGAACAGTGAAATGTGCCTGTTTTCTCTTAGTAAGGCGCAGCACATAAAAAGGACATAGTTTGCATATTTTAATTCTTTGAAATGATATGGGAAATGTAAATCTTTGCAGTTCTTAGAGATTGAAGAGAAAAATTATTGTGATAGATTTTGACAATTAGTGGTTTGATTTTTTTTCTCTTACGATATATAGGGATCTGCTTTAAGTGAGTGCTAATTTGTATACAAATTTCTTCTCACATAGCAACTGTACTAGTCACCACAAAAAGGAGCAAAGAGAGT
Source organism: Chiroxiphia lanceolata (assembly GCF_009829145.1). Classification (NCBI taxonomy): domain Eukaryota; kingdom Metazoa; phylum Chordata; class Aves; order Passeriformes; family Pipridae; genus Chiroxiphia; species Chiroxiphia lanceolata. Next base: position 68,934,226 of record NC_045638.1, on the reverse strand, counting down.
ATATGATATGCCCTGGAGTTCAACATGTATCATTATAGTTGTTTTATTTTTATATTTTATGATTACTTTATTGAATGTCTGTCTCAAACAAGTGACTTTGAAAATGAGAATTATCTCAGAGTCTTTGAACAGGTATACCAAAGTGGATGATAGAATTTCAGAAAAGTGAGGGACAGATGCTTTCATCTGAAACAGACACAAATTCAGAAACTAATTTGGAAGTGATAAAAATTAATTTGCACACTTTAATTGGAATCAGACTCCTGCATGAAAGAAAGGAAGGGTAGGCAGCTTGTGCTAAAGGCTGATTGAATTTTTTGTCAGGTAAGTATGTTGGACTTGGCCACTTATCCTCTTGAGCCTCTCCATGCAATATATTACATTCACCCTCTGACTGGTGTTCTTTAAAAGGATCAATGCTATTCCTGTTTTTTCCCTAGAGCCTGAAATTTCATTGATCTTGGGACTTGACATTTCTTATTACCTATTGTAGCTTCCAAGATGATGGCCACAAGAGGTGTGAGAGTTAACCCCCCTTTTTCTGATGGGAACTGTGCTGACCATTGGAACATATTGTGTCTATCAGCCCTAACCTGGGTTTGTTTAGCATTGTAACATAATCTTTAAAGGTGCTAACAATTCATCCTGTTCTAGTGAGTGTATTCTGCATACATCTAAAAGGAAGGGTAAGCATTACCATAAAAGATCTCTGTCAAGTTAACCTGCATTTTTTTTAAGTCTGTCATGAAGTATAGCTTTTTTGTATTTGTTTTACTTAATACAATTTTGAAACAATTTAAAATTGTGAATATCAAGGGTTCTGCAACTTCATGTCTTGAAAGAATAGTTGTTCTGAAATCAGAACATTCACTTATTGTTATATATCCCTCTACATTTTAATATGCTCTAGCTTAACCTTGAAAGGGCAGTAGTTTAAAAGTAGCCACTGCCAAGTGGACCGGATGGCTGTCTGAAGGTCCTGCACAAGCACATGGGCACACGTACTTGAAGAGTTATTTTATTATGGCACTTGTACATTTGTACAATTTAAGTAATAATTTTTAAAATATAGTATCTTAGCACTGTTCTGGCAGAGTAGAAGCTCTCTGAAAACTAGTCTGTAGTTTTTACTGGCACTATCTCTACTCTGGTAGCCAAGACATTTCTCTCCTAGGACTGCTATGTAAAAGTAAATGAGCCAATAATCCACCTGAGCTAAGGCAGTTATCTCTAGTATTTTATCAACAGATATCTGTGCCCATGCTTTGCTGCATACTCTACAGGAACTGTACAGTGCAGGGTGGTTCAGCATCTTGCCGAAGTTCCCAAAGCTATTTAGTGGAAGTGATAGGAAGAGATGCTACAGATTCACACTCTTCTGTCCTCCACTATGTCTCTCCTTTTGGAGTCTGGGTTGGTGCAAGGTACCCGAAAGTCCCCTCACCTGGGTAGATGGTTTGTAGCTGTATGCAATGCTGCTCGCATTTCTTAGCCTGAGCTGAGAATATTCTGAATATGTTAATATTTTTCTGTCAGCAATCTTTCTTTTACACTCATTGCTCCCTCATGTTGTGGACATTTTTACTGATTCTTTCCTGTTTTGAGATACTCACATTTATTGGTTGTAGCCTTATCTTTTCATCAAACTCCAGTATATATTTAGAGTATATATTCAAGAAGGCTATTACATTTTCACTTCCATGAAAGCCATAGTGCTTTCTAAGATTTTTTTTTTCCTGATAAGCATCCCCTCAAAAGTCCTAACAGTAAAGCAAATAATAAAGTAAATTATTTTTAGCAAGTAATTCAGCTGTAGCCTTGTACTTGCTTTTGTCAAAGTCAGAGATTAAATGGAAGCTAGAATTTGCCTTGTGGTCTCATTTTTTTTTTATATAGAAGACACCTAGATTTGTCCCCATGGCAATCTGTATATAATTCCTGTAAAAGGACAATAAGAGAGAAATAGTAACACTGTCTGTTCTCTTTCTTTCCCTCTTCTTTTTTTCCTTACCGTGCAAGAACACCATTTGTTCACAAAGAACCTGACGATAGTATTAAGCATTATATTTTTCAGTGAGAAGGGAAGATGTGTTTTATTTTAGACTTTGCAAAAAGACTTACATGTTTGGAAATACAGTGCTGATTTTTTTCCTTTGCCCTCTAGTAATTCAGTTCAAAGGTGCTCCTTTGGGGAAATTACAGGGAGTTTACAGTGATGGTATCTCAGTTCTTAGGTAAGATATTTTCACCTGCAATTCCCTTAGAGCTGCAGCCTTTGACCTTTGGCTGCATCTGTCAGTGGTGATGTGACAATGACAGAATATTTTGCTAGATTTTGAATGATTCCTGGAGTTCACAAGTTCTGTCCTTAGGAATAAAATGTAATATGACTGAGGTTCATGCCACAGCTTCTTCTGTAGAAAATATCAGTGAATAATTTTTTCTTTGAGCCCTAAGGGGAAAAAACCCCATTTTCAATTACTGCTAATAATGTATGAGATAATGTGTAATAATGATATTGCATTATTAATTTGTATTTACTGAAAAACAAGACAAAACAAGGCTTATAGCTATATGTTTCAGGGCATTTATTTCTTATAAGCATTTTCCTTTATAAAAAAATAAGTCAATTAAATATGCTTAATTTGTGTATCCAGAATTTTTACAGTTCCATGATGTTATAGTGCTTTCTTAGGAAACACTGAGGAAAATGTCCTTTTGGAAATTATTTCTTTCTTTTAAAAAATTTCTAACCACATAATAATTTGATTCATTCAGTTTGATGCAGTCTGATGACATTTCTGTAATCAGATCTTAAGCCAAGATGGCCCTTGAGCATAATTTCTCTTTTTTTCTAGGAGGACATAAAGAAGGAAAAAAAAAAAAAAAGAAAAAAGTAGAAAATTCTGAATTTAGTTTAATTGCTGTTTTTTTCTCTTTCTGTTATGCACATGGAGAAAACAAAACCTTAAAAGGAGATGGGGTTCTCAAAAGCAATGCTGATGGGGAAATTATAAAAATCTGAATCTCAAAATGTAGCCATCTTTTATGAGATAGAAAAAAGCATCTTTTTCTCTTTGTTTTCCAACATCCATCCTTCCCTAGCAGAAGAGCTCAGTTTTCAGTTCACATCTTCAGTTTCCAGACCAAAAAGAAACTTTTATTGCAATCTAGATTAAGGCTTGGGAAACTAGGACTTACTGGGGTAGCTGTTTGCATTAGAGGTAGGAAAGTATTAATGTGTATGTACATTGCAACAATAAGACCAGTAAGATTGAAGCAACCTCTACCACTAAGTCCAAAACTGAAGTAAATCCATGGTTGCTAGTATTCAGCTTATTCAGAAAGATACTAAAATACATGGAATTTTTATTAAAATTTTCATGACAGGAGATGTTAGGGTTAGACAAGAAATACTCTAGATTCATGCTAAATTTTCAAGAATTATTGTTCTATACATTTCTGGCTACCCAAATTTTAAGCAAGAACTTTAAGCTAGACAGACACAGAAATGGGTTGCTACAATGGCTAAAAAGTGGTAAGCCCATCCCTTCAAAGGAGTTTTTTTAAAAACTTCTTTTTTGGAAAGACCAAGAGGGATGATTTATTCTGTAAGTACATAAGTGGAGAAAACACTAGAGAACACTCGAGAAGGAGAAGACCTGAAGGTAAAGGACAATGCTAACAAAAGAACAAAGAAACAAGAATAAATTCAGTCTGAAATTCAGACTATTTCTTTCCTTTAGAGTAGGAAAGGTCTGAAACATCCTTCCAAGTCACGTACCCAGATAGCCATTTCATTAATTTGTTAACTGGTTTATATGATGTGAGTGTCTACAATAATAAAAAACTGAAGTCGTTGACCCACAAAAGTCTATCCAAGCCTCCATTCCTAATGTATATCTTTCAAAAACCTATGCCATATTGCTTAGCTACCCAGGTAGTTCCCTTTTTAATTTGTTTTAGTGTTTAAGTATATTTCCAGTTAGGAAACTGCATTTTGTTCTAGAGTTGACATGTGCGCAGCCATTCCCCCAATGGACCTTGCTATGCCATTATCTGCAAGATAAATTTCTGGGCTATTGGTCATCTTTTATGTCCGTGACTCCCAGTTACAGTAGTCAAGTCACTGCTTTGCTGCCTATGCAGTGAAGAGAAAAAACACTTTAAACACTGTGCAGCCTCCTGTCTTATTCTCTATATCAGTTGTGTGACTCTCCTTTAAGCTCATTTCTGTAAATTTGGATACAAGACTTCCACCTTTCTGATCTACAGTGACAAAAGAGTTCTTGCTTCCTATTTGCTATGCTAAGGTATTACACTGAAAGTTCATGTTGAGGGAGTTTTCCTTTCTGGCTCCATAAATTCTTCCCTATATCACTTCGTTCCAGAACAGAATCTCTCTCCAGTGAACTGAGCTTATGCTTGTCCAGGAAAACTGACCTTCCACCTGGCTGCATTAAAAATATATACAACACATTTTGCTACTTTTTATTTACCTAGGCAATGATATAATAATGGCTTTCCCTTGTCATTGATAAACTTTGAAACTTTGCATCAAATTTGTCATTCAAACTTTGCATCAGTTTTATATTACAAGCATGCCTTACCAGCAAAGATTGTATATTATCCCACAGACAACATTACCGGTTAGTGTTTGACCAAGAATCAATTTCCAGCTCCTAACTGCATACTCTAATCCACACCCTATTTTACTTATATGTAGCTCGTAGTATACACCTCTCTATGGAAAAAAATTAAAGATCTGCCAATGAACCAGCTTCTATGCCATCCATGTTGTCCACAGTCAGTTCCATATAAAACTAGTTTAAATCAAAACACTGTATTACTAAGACAAATATTTTGGGAAAAAATACAGAGAGCCCATTTTAACATAGCCACGTTTATCAACCGTACCCCTCATCCTATCAAAATCAGATTAGAAGACTCCCATTTCCAATACAGCATGGTAACTAGTATTAATGAGATTTTTACTTCCAGTTCTTCTTGACAGAACTGTGGATAAACCATTTTGTTATTTTGCATAGAATTAATGTTACAGTAATTTATCTGTAGTTCCCTAGGTAATTTCTTTTGTCCTTTTTAGGTATTTCAACTACATGGACAGAACTCCACTCCTTTGGAATGTCCCAGTTTTCTGTATTTCATTTGTACAATGTAAATATAACCAGATGAACTCTGTATTATCCAGCAAGTTGTTAATTTTTTATTCACAATTGACTTGCTTTGCCTGGCAAAGCAATATCAAATACTGAACATCTGTTATTATTAGAAACAACAGAAATGTTGCTGTTTGTCATATAAACACTCCATAAATGCCCACTTGTTTGAACCCCAAATAAAATTCATTTCTATCCTGAATATAAAGAATAAATATTTAGGGAGTAGTCAATCCTATTCTCTAATAAATTTAATGTGATAAAAATGTCATAGGTATTCATATTGATGTATCTAAAATTGCATATACCCATAACCATTTTTACACATATTTTAGTTTGTAAGCATTCCCCGTGTCTCTGAATCAATATTATCTATACAATAGCACTATGTTTCTAGTACGGTGCTGTTTGTCCTCTCTTCCTACCCCCAGTTTTGTGAAAAAAATTGCCATCATTAATATTAGGAACATCCTCAACTTATACTACTCTTTAGGTTCATAGCAGAAGTCTGAAGACATATAGGTTCAACAGCAGACCTTTACATTACAGCTGTTTGTAATACTACCACACTCTGTGTTCTTTTAATTAATTTATTAATGCATTGGAAAATTGTTCTTATGAAACTTTATGCTACCTGAATATATTTTGCTCATTGTGCTAAGTATGAGATATTTAATCACACTGCACCTCTCTTTGGTGCTTACTGATTTGAGGCAAATTATAGCGAAGTTCTTTTGCTGATAAACCAGGTCTGATTTGGCACTCCCTGATGTTTTCTTTTTCTTGTTCTTCTCATTTTTTTTTTTCTTTAACAGGTGATTATCCAGCTCCTCGCGCTGTTCTAACTGGCCACGACCATGAAGTTGTCTGCGTGTCGGTCTGTGCAGAGCTGGGACTTGTTATCAGTGGTGCTAAAGGTCAGAAATGTTTTTATGATTTAAGTCTTAAATTTTTAGAGTCTTTTTTAGTGGGACTTCTCAGACTTTCTGCACACTACATATACTTTAATCATCCAAAGTAATCTCTACTAAGACGTGTTGTAATTCTGGGGGAATCTGAAGCAGTTTACTCTGAAAATTGTTACTTACCATCTGTACTTATGAGTTGAAATACAAAGTAAATTGTTCATTCCTTCCAACCATTAGTCTTTGCAGCTATTCCCCCAGTTCCGAAAGGTTATTTTATAGAAATGTATGCAATAATTCTAATGACATCTAGTGATTTTTAAGAAACCTATACATGGAGATGTGTATTTTGGGGAAGTCCAACTCCAAGTTCTCCACTCTGATCTTAAATGAATGGTAGTTTCTAGCACTGACCTCACTTTCCAGGGCAGCAGGATCAGTTTGCCTGGCTTTGGATCTGTGTACATTTTATCCAGCAGGGGTTTTTTTTGCAGTGATTTCTAAATAATAATGAGCACTGCAGGTTTGTTGTTATCTCTCTTAATGTTTTTCAGTCATCTGTTCACACTTTCTCATTGTTATGTATGAAATACAAAGCACCCAAAAATTGCTAATGCAAGTGTTCAAAATCCTTTCCAAATCTGCAGAAGTCTCCTGTATAACTGGTAACCAATGTAAATAAAGCACCAGCCTCAGTGAGTGTTTGCTTCACCCTTCCTTACTCTGTTTCTCCTTGATTTGTTATATTTTACTTGTTTTACTCATCTTCTCCTCTTCCCCATTAATTCCAAGTCCACTTTTCTCCCCCACTGCTCTCTCTTGTTCAACTTCTTAATTTGTCAAATTGCATGTCTTTTTTTCTTTCCTATTTGCCTCTCCCTCCTCCCTCTTTTCTCTTAGTTTCTTTTGTGCTACATCATCTCTTCTCCCTTCTTGTTTCCTTTCTATACATTACCCTTGTCCTTCCTTAAGGTTCTTTTTTTAATATATTTTCCTGTCTCATTTCCACTCTACTCCTACATCCACATCTAGTGACTTGCTTTCTCTGTCTACAGTGATGCCTGTTTTATTCATCCCCATGGATATCTTTGTACTCCTTTTTCAAAAGTTTGCTACTTCTGAGGGTAAGAAGAAGGTGATACTTGCTCTGCTGGCTTTTGCTCACAGCTGAGCTCCTGGGTTATTTTTTTTTATACTACCTTGGAGCTCAACATTTATTTTCAAAGCTGAGCGTGAAACTTTTGAGTAAAGCCATTTTTAACAGGAAATTCTAATGGGTCATTAACTGTCATGATGGCATACTGCATTTTCTCTTGCAGCACTGCTATTTCTTACCCTTTAAGGCAGCTTCATATACTCTTGCTGCCATAATAATCTACTCTCTCTTTTTATAAATTATAGTCTGTCTTTTTATAAATTTCCTCTTCTTAAAGTAGATGGAATCTGTACTCTGTTATCTTCTACTTCATTAAGTGTATGATGTTTTGGTAACTTACACATTTTTAGAGGTAAAGGCTGATGGAGAACCAAAGACTTTTAAATCAAATTCAAAATATGTTTGTAATTGATCAAGATAAATGGAGGCCCAGTCTGTCTCCTGAGGTATTCTCAGGTTCTTCCTCTTCAAACTCTAGTCTGTATAAAAAAATGCAGAGAGAAAATAATTTTTTTTTATTGTTGTTTTCCAAGAGATGCTTTTTTTAAAGCTTCTTCTTCAGTTCTGTTCTTTCCAGTCTTTTCCAGTTTCTTAGGTTGTATCTCATGGTAGAGCTGCATTGCCCTGCCATCCTGCCTGAGTGCAGCTTGTGCTTCCTGGTGGGCAGCTGTTCCTCCAGAGTTGGCTGTAGCACTGCGATAACATGCACAGCACTCAAGAACCTGCTGAGGCAGGGAGACAGCAAATATAGGACTCCTCTGAGTAAAATCCTGTGTGTCAGGTTGATTTTTGCACGTTCTTACCCAACAAACCCAAAAGAGAGTGGTCAGTCTGTATGTCCTTACAATAGCATCCTAAATCAGATGTACCTTTTTGTGTCCATGACAACTCAGCTGTGAAGGTATTACACTTTTCTTTGAAAAAATCTAACAAGGTTACTGTTCTAAATGTGGAGGCATCACTTCTTGTAACATTCTGGCACTTTAGTATTTCCAAAGCTGAAACTCAACTATTTGAGAAAATAAGTTAATTCCATTGCAGTAGTATCTCATGGACACAGTCAATAAGTCAGTGCGCAGTCCCTCTGCATAAAGACTTTATGCAAACACAGATAAAATCATGTTTTCAGAGGGTTCACAAATGAGGTCACTGATGCTATGATTCATTCTACCTGGGTAAACCAGCTGCTGTGCACATTTCAGAGAAGTTAGAAGGGCTTAATGTGGGGTGGCTTAGTCTGACGATATGATTTTACTTTAAGGGTCATAAGCCAGTTGGATAAGGAAGAGATTGCTGTGCTACCCAGGAGTATCCTGTGATTCATAAAAGAAAACAATTAATATTTACTATGATTCATTGCATTTATCACAGAAGAAACTCTTTTTCTCAGTGAGAATACAGATCTCTCTTTCAAAAGAGCTTTTCTCAAAAATCTTGAAATGGAAATAGCTTAGTTTTGCATCTTAAAAATGTTCATTGTAGTTTTCATAACTGTTTGTTTCTTTCATGAGCAATAATAAAAAAAATATTAAAATCTCATATTAAAATCTCTCTGGAGTAAATGGAGTTATAGTGTGATCTCCTAAAATCTCTTATAGTCCAAGTATCGTTGTAACTCTGTTGGCTATCGGATGACTCCCTTTGCTAAAACAATTCAGGACTGAAACCTATGCATAATATATTCATTGGGGCAGAGGATCTACAGGAACTGCCATTGTCTGTAGGAGAAATATGCAGTAATACAATCATATGCCCTCTGGGAGTTGCTTCTACTAGTCACTGATAGAGCCCCATCTGTTTAATTTGATTGGACAGGCTAAAAAGAGTTCATGTTGTTGGAGAAAATCAGTAAGACTGAGATTTCTGAATGCTTGGAAACAGGAAAGAGTATTTTAAAAGATAGATCAATAAAACCTACTACCACTTTTAGGCATGTTGTTTCTATTTTCTTGATATGCTAGCTCTTACATTTCCTTTCCTGTTGCATGTTTTAAATTCTTTGGGCAAACATTGCAGCTTCTCATATCACATGCAGGACGAATGTGATATAAATGTGTATTATGCATTCCTTTTGTGCACAGAGTATGTAGTTTGTAAAAGCAGAAAATGTATGATATATTATGTTTTCATATGCAGAAGGTCCTTGCCTAGTACACACAATTACTGGAGATTTGCTGAGAGCCCTGGAAGGAACAGAAAACTGCTTGTATCCTCGCTTAATTTCAGTATCTAGTGAAGGTCACTGCATCATCTACTATGAACGAGGACGGTTCAGCAATTTCAGCATTAATGGCAAACTCTTAGCTCAGATGGAGATCAACGATTCAACCAGGGTAAATCTAAATGAAAACAAACATTTTTTGTGTGTCATCTTTATTTATTAAAATAAATTGAATTTATTTGCTCTATGGTTTAAAGGTAATCATATATGTAAAATTGCTGCCTTCTGGTTAAATCATTGAAACACATATTCTTTCATCACCATGTCCAAATACAAAAATGCACTTGAGCTTTTCCAGAATAAATAAGAACAAATAGTTTATGATCCCACACAGTTCCTAGAATTTTTGTTTGGAATTAAATTTCAGTGGGAAATATGTCTTTGAAACAAAATGCTCTGAAAAGTCTTCATTCTTCATTTACTACCCAAGACATGAATTCACGCCTTTGGGACTCTGCTCTCTCACTAGTGATTGAAGCAGCATTAAGAATGCAGATCACTGCTCTGCTTTAGATGTTAGTGATGGCACCAAGTATTGTAGAACAAACTATGTTATGTAAAAATGTTATGTGCTGAACTCAAGTACTGGTAGATTCAGCTGAAGAGCTTTTTTGTTATATATCATGTTTAAAAGCACACAATTGTTTTATTTAAAATGGATTTGGATTTATTTAAAATCCAAAATTTGTTGGTTTGTTTTTTGACTGGGGAGAAATTGGATTGGATTGGAACTCTTTTTCTTGAAATTTAAAGTGGATAAAACATAAGAGATGCTTATAAGTTGATTGACTTTTTTTTAATATTGAGACAATATCCATAAAAACTAACTATGTGCTTGGGATTTGTCTTTTTTTCCTGAAGGCCATCCTGCTGAGCAGTGATGGGCAGAACCTGGTGACAGGAGGAGACAATGGTGTAGTGGAAGTATGGCAGGCCTGTGACTTCAAGCAGCTCTATATTTACCCTGGCTGTGATGCTGGCATAAGAGCTATGGATCTGTCTCATGATCAGAGGTGAACTTGCCTTTCATATTTGTATGTAAATGCTAAAATTTCACAAAGTATACATCTTCATGTATTTTAAGTTATGAATTTATTGTATGCAGTTGTTAACGGGATATGTAAAAAACCATTACCCCTGTTATCTTGTTGATTTATCTGACTCAACACTTCCTCTGATCCTTGAGTCTCATAATGCAAGCACTTAACATTAAGGTGAGATCTTATATCATTGAAGTCAGTAAGCCAGACACTCAGCCAACAAGATATGGCTAAAATTGCATTAACTGAAGAACATAGGAATAGTCAGGCTGGATCAGAGTGCAATAGTACCTATTAACCAATGCCTGAAAAAACCAATTTAAAAAGTTTGTGGTACCTTTCTGATTTTCAGCCATGTAGAACTTGAGAACTTCTTGAGGTTGCATCTAGAGTGGATTGATCCACGAGGATTGAATGTGGTCATTTCCTTTAACCTTCCTGAGCAGTGGAGATGCAGTGTACAAGCCTAGATTTTTGCAGTACTGCTGTGTCACTGAAATGCCCACTGTCAATGTACAAGATACATACATCTAGTCCCTCAGTCTTCTACTGTGATTATATTGCAAACCTATATGTTGCATTTATGCAGAGTTATGAGTGGTTTTTTGTTTGCATCATGCATCAGTCTTGTATTCCTTATCAATATACAAACTCATGACATGCAAAGAATTCCTAGGATATTAGAAAAATTATACAGCGTTCATTTAAGTTAATTTTTTCTTATGCTTTTCAGCTTTCCTATCCATTCTGTAAAGTAACAAAAACACCTTTAAGCAAAATAGGTATCTAATTTACTCAGGTATGCATAGATTACTTGAAACAATTTTTTTTTTGCCTCAAACTTACTCTTATTGAAACTAACTTACAGAAAGAAGCCTGTTTGCTTCTAGAGCTTTGCCAGTTTATACATACATCATATACTCTGAATTGTTCAAAGGAATTTATTTACACTGAAAAAAATTCCAGCTAGCCTATTTTCTCCATCCCTTATTGCAATACAAGGCTGGGAAGCACCGTCTGTACAAAATGCTTTAAGGACCTGCTTAACTTTAGTCACATAATTAGGCAGAGAATGGTTTTTGTATGGTTTCATAGAAGTTGTGCTAGACACCTTATCCAATATTTAAACTCAGCTACCAGAATTAGATACGGGATAACTGGAGAATCACCTCAACTATTGCTACCAAAACAATGTAAATCTGGGGCTACATTTCAATATGAAGCTTTTTAGGAGTACTAGGGTGTGATCAGCTTATGATTAAGGGACCAGTTCAGTTGTCTTCACAGAGGCATCTCATTATGTCTGGGAGGCCCTAGGATATCCAGGTGATCCCAGCTGCAGCCCCACATGCAAAGAGCTCCACGTCCTGTGTCCCAGCTGCTAGCCAGCATAGACATGTCAGCCATCCTAGGTCACCTCTAGTATCATGAGATACCTGCAATTATGTAGCTGGGTTCTAAAACATCTGAATGAAAGTGTTTTCACACAGTTGTCTTCTTGTGAGCTAGAGGAATAAGTTTCTGTAATAACAGTGGTGATTTATTTGCTACAGCCTGTGGAATATAAAAGACAATTAAGCTCATCCTAAAGTACATGTTCAGTGACCTGTAGAGAGCTGATCTCAGGCTGCACTGAAGGTGCTGGTTAGGGCCTAATTTGGTTGTCTACTCATAGCCAGTTAGTACTGTTTGAGATACCTTGGTGGTCTGAGGTGCATGCCTTGGGTGACACATGGCAAAGGACCTAGTGAAGACCCACATCTTTCTGCAGAGGCAGCTGGAATCAAGGCAGGACACGTGAGAGCATCTCAAATGACATTATTCTGGAACACCTCTCCTGCAAAGACAGGCTGAGAGAGTTGAGGTTGTTCAGCTTGAAGAAGATCTAACTTTAGGGAAACATCATTGTGACCTTTCAGTACTTAAAGGGGGCTTATGAGAAGGAGGGAGAGCAACTTTTTACTTGGGCAGGTAGTGATAGGACAAGGAGGAACAGTTTTAACCTAAAAAAGGAGAGATTTAGATTAGATATTAGGAAGAAGGTTTTAGAGGATGGTGAGACACTGGAACAAATTGCCCAGAGAAGCTGTGGATGCCCCACTCCTGGAAACATTCAAGTCCAAGTTGGATGGGGTCCTGGGCAACCTGGTGTAGTGAATGGTATCCCTGCCCATGGCAGGGAGGTTGGAACAGAATTCTATGATTCTAAGATTCTTTGATTTTAACTATGTGAAGGTGAGTGAATGGACCTCTGATCTCCCTTGACCAGAATGGCAACATGGAAGTTTGGCTCATATGTCAACACCTAAATGTAGCATCTCCATTGCAAACTTGGTCATCACCCATGAGCTTAATCTTCAGACAGTGTTGCAAAAAGTGCCTTATTCTTTTAGCTTTTTTACTGTTTATGATAAACTATCCCTCAAGAAGGTAAAGGAGAATTAACATCACCATCTTTGATATCTTTTTCAGAACTCTGATTACTGGCATGGCTTCTGGAAGCATCGTAGCTTTTAACATAGATTTTAACCGGTGGCATTATGAACATCAGAACAGATACTGAAACTGAATGAAGAACTGAAAGCCCAGGTAAAGCTGAGAGCACAAGTGCTGCAATGAAAGGTGTAGTCTCTGGTGGAAAACCACGTCTGCATTGACCTCCGTTGTACATTCCATTACACCCAGCAATAGCTGTACATTGTAGTCAGCAACCATTTTACTTTGTGTGTTTTTTCACAACTGAACACCAGCTGCTGAGAAGCAAGCTTGTATCATGTAAATTATATGAATTAGGAAATGTTTTGGTAATTATTTCATATATCTTTCTTTATTGAGAAAAGGTAGTAGGATGCGCCACAAGAGACTTTTGAAAATTCTGGGGAATCTTGTGTCCAGTTATTTCAATGTTTAGGCTTTAAACCTAACATGCATCCCATCTCCAGCCTCTTTTCAAGCTGAGATTAAAAAAAATATGTTTGATACTTTGTACATCAGATGCACATCTTAACTTTAAAGGGATACTTTTGTAAAAGTAAAACCTTGTATAAAGAACAAATCTGTTTCTTAATTTTATTGTGGAGTTACAACTTGCATGTACTTTAAACCTGGTGTCTTGAAGGAACAGGTGCATTCACACAAATCAGACTGGAGATCTGCCTAAGGGTACAGCTTGTTTTAAAGGGTTGAATTTGGGAGCAAACAGTAATTTTGACATTTCTACCCACACGTTTTTCACTTTTTGAATCTAAAGTTTACCCCTACCAAGTGGAGTTCTGCTCATGAAGCATTTGGATAAAAAGCCATCATTTGCCATATTTATACTTTATACAATAGAAATTAATTTCCTCCCTTTTAAATTCAAAAACTAGACAGAAAGGGAGCAAAGAGGGAAGTTCAGTTTAATGCTTTGTAGTGCTTAATGACTCCCAATACAGACAAAGTGCTATACTTCTGGATTATTAATATTTGGCCTACAAATCACGGGCAAGAGAGCCCTCATTGATTTTTTACCTTATTTGTCCTCTAAGGAGCTGAGCCTTAGTTTCATTGTAAAGGTGACTGAGGTTGTTCTTTTCAGTTCTTCTGAAAATCTCACCTGAAGCCACTCAGATTAAGGCACTTCATCTTTTACAATACTGTAATGATAATTATCAGAATAATTTTCTGCACATTGTACTGATCAAATTACACACCCAGGGGTATATACACTTTAATTCATGTTTCTTCTTTGTATATTTGGTGACTGTATTGTCATAGATGTACATATTGTGTCGGTAGGGCTATGAGGCATGTAACAGGAATGTAATTTTCTCAGAATTTACACTCACTTGCAGTCATTTATTTAAAAAGATAATGGATTCTTTGTATTGGCACTTTGCACCAGAAACATATCATTATTTATTGATGTGATTACTTATTTGTTATTCACCTTGTATTAGTAAGTTTAGCACTAAATTTCCTTCTTCATTGTTGTTTGTATTTATAAGATTCGGCAATCATGGGGATCAGCGTAATGATTAAGTTATTCATCACCTGTCTGTAAGCAATATCTTGAGTTTGTAGCTTAGAATTGGGAGACTATTGAACATCTGGAAGACAAGTTCATTTCATCTTGGGATCATGGTGAAATATTTTGGATATATAAATTCCTTAAGCTATTGTAACCATGTTTTATTGCAAACATGTAAAATATGCCAGATGTGTGTGAGTTGGAAATCAAAAAGAAAAATAAAATATGCAAAGAATTCAGGGATTGCTTTTCATTTCAATAAACTTTTTGTCAAAACATTCACATTATCATTAGGAATAAACAATTATTTTAAGAAATCCTTACTGATATGCCAAGTATATGCCAAAAATTATGCATGTCTGGGTGGTTGTATTTCCTAGGGTCTCAGGAAAAAAGCCAGAGGTTACAGAGTGAGTTTTGCAACTCTTTTGATTGTCAGTACGTGGAGAGAAGCTACTAAAGATACTTTGTTCAGCAGCAGTGAAAAATCAAAGCCTTTAAGGATTATTTAGGATCCTTGTGAACAGACAATAATCTTATATAATAGACCTTGCAGAGAGCAAAGATCTGATGAGAGCAATTTTGGATATCTCTCAATATCTAATACGATGGATAAATTTAATCTTATTTTGGGCATTGAAAGTTAGATATTTACAGTATCTGCACAGCAAGACAAAAGAGGTGTGATAAATTGCCTTTTGGAAATGCTGAGGTCCCTGCAAAGATTACAGCAAGTAAGTGGAGATAGATATATGTCTGAAAGTCAGATGTCTAAGTTAAGGTAGCAATCATAAACCAAATGCTTTCCTCATAAGTAGAAAACTCCCAAAAGTTTTCAAACTCTTGATAGCAGAATAGCAACCAACACTTCAATTTGTTGCCCTACTCATTGCCTTTACATTTAGAAGGATTGTTCTTTAAATATTTATCAAAATGAACTAAAGCCAATACTTGAGAACCTTATTAGAATACAGTATACGTTTGAGCAGATACTATTTATATCAATCAGCTTTTGAATACAGAATAACCTAAATTGATTATTTTTTAGCAGGAGGAGATATGGGGGAGGAGATGAGAGGATTGGTATGTTAACAGTATCGTGAGAAACAGTTTATTGATATGTCACAACCTCCATTCCATCATTATACAAGTATCACCTGTAATTTCATATATTATTCAACAAATTGATTTAAAAATATGCCATTGCAATTAAACAAAAATGGATATTGCTATTATTTTAATTAATACTATTGTTTTCACAAAGTCTCCCAGCATGATGTGAAATACAATTTAGTCATAAATTAGAAGTTTTTGTGCTCAAGCAAACCTTTATATGAGAAATTTGTCATGGGTTACAGGAATAAAAAATAAATCCCACTGTATTGTACTCACAGGTAGGTGTACCCAAACAAGTTGGGCTCATAATAATAGTAGTAATGTAATGTTACTACTACTGCTACTACTACTACTAGTACTGATAATAATAATAATAATGTGCCAACTCCATTATGGTTTAAGTTATAAAAATAGAGTTTCCACAAAGGCACAGGATAAGGAGAATGTATTAATGGGCTGGTATAGTTACATAGACCAACTTGATATAGTTTTTGTGGTGGAACCCCACTGCCACCTTTTACTCTCTGTTTAATTTCTATTTTCTAAGAAAAAAAAATTGTATGATTGGGTCGAGATATTAAAATTCCTTTATTGCATTTGTTGATTTGTGTTAATTACATTAGTATACAGCTACCTGTTGCAGGGTCTCTTTTTGTAAACAGACAATATACACAGATCTCAATTTACATCATAAGTCTTTTCCAAAGCTTCAGCTGCCCGTTTCTGTCACACAGTGTATCTAGTCTGACTCACTTTTTTTCTCTATGGAAATTAGAGCTACTGATCCCCGGGGAGTCTCTGAGAACTGCTTATGGAACATGAAGCAGCTTTGACCAAACCAATTAAATCCAATTAATCTCTCAGCTAAGGGAGATGCAGCACTAAGGATAAAACTGTGCAACTAAAGTATGCCTACAATGTAAATAATGCACAGTTATTGGCTGTGTTTCTGCCAGTTCATCCTAGGTTAAGCTCTTGACTGTAAGCCATTGCCATACAGGAGAAACAATGCAACAGCTATGAGGTGTATTCCTTGTCCAGATTCTGCTACTGTTGGAGGAAATGCTGATTTCTCTACATGAGCAATAATAAAATAAAAGCTTCTGCATATTTCCCCCCAGGAAACACTAGTTAGGCTCAATTTGCTGGAAGAACTTTGGATAAATAATGATTATGCTGATAGACAATCTTGTGGGTTGTGCTTGTAGAGCTAAAAATGCTGCCTGTGAACAACAGTTGTGGTGAGTGCTTGCTATAATACAGTGCATCAACCCTGCTGACAAGCAAGCAGGATGTTTGAAGCAAGCCTTGTGCTCCCAGGGATAAAAGCATTTGAAGCAGACACAGGGAGCGAAGGGCTGACTTATGACAACAGCAAGAGAACCACCTCCCGATACAAGATGTCTAGTACATATAAATATTTCATTTGGATACTTACTGCTGGAGTTTATGCTCACATTTTTCAAGGATTTAACTGTGGGCTGGTTTTATTTGGGCTTAGGTGTGGACGTGCGAGTGTGTTACTTGCAAACTCTGAAAATGCGTGGACTAAAGTTGGTATTTAAAGAAGGAAAAAAGTACTGGAAGTTTATATGTCTGTGCAGTACAGTTTATAGACTCTCTAACCCCAGTGATTATTTTTGCAACATCTACAGTTAACTTTCAATATCTGAAACTGACAAGAAAAACAAGTCCTGAGACTGCTTTCCTGTAAAGTTTATAAGCTGTGGCCATAGAATTAATTTACAGAGGGATTTACATAGATGAAAATCAGCCAAACAGCTGAACTTAGTTTACAGGTCACTCCACGGTGATATCATGCCTAAACCACACTACAGCTCCACACTGTTAACTAGAAGTAAGCTCTCTCTCAGTTGCGCCCCATTTGCACAAAAAAGGACTTGGGTAATTAATGGATACCTATGTGCAAAATTTGGAGTCTGGAGTGCTTTTTATTCATGAAAGGATTGGCATAAGGGCTCTGTGTGCTTAAGGGTGCCACAATGCCAAGCCACCTTCAGCCTAGCATTCCTAACATCAAGGAGAAAATATACTTTTATGTGTAAAACTGGGAGAAAAAAAAAATCTCTTCTGATAAGACTACAGACAGCTAAAAGCTATCTGCAACAGGGGTCTTGGCTTAAAAGTTTCATGTCTGTTTATACTTTGGAGGGGCTTAGTCTTGTCAAGATGCTGCAATGACCAAGCCCTATGGCAAAGTTAATTCTCGTATCACGAGTGTGCAAATTTAAGAATGATGCGCTTAGTTTCCCTCACTGTGTAGCAGAACTAGTCCCTGCCAGAAAAGGCAACAGAACAGTTGAAAGTGGTCTTTCAGTCCCACTGTACAGCTATGCGTATAAAACCAGTGCCTATGGCTTTTCAGATACATTAGTTTGTACAGAGCTGTCAAACAGGAAATAAAACAGTACATGGTGGCCAGTGTCCCTGCATTCACATCTTTCCAAATAATAGTAGTAGAAAAAGGACTGTTTCAGTAGGAAGGCAGCAGCACTCTAGAAAGGGACCAGGGGCTTGGAGAAAAGTCAGAGAGATAGATTTCTCCTACAACAAAACACTGTGTCCATTTCTTTCAAATAGGCTGGGACAGACTGTCCCAGCTCTACCTTGCAATGTCCTTTTTGTATCTTTTTCCTCTACTAAACCCTTCTGTCCCTGTTGTTTTAACTTGCCATGAAGAGCGGGCTATGAGTCAGATTTTCTCTTTCCTGCAACTATGTCCTTCCTGGTATCCATGACATGCCCCCACTCCCCTCACTGGGCTCTAGAAAGCCCACACAAACCTCTTAATCAAACTTCTTGATGTCCCCATATGTCTTGCAGAAGGTAAAAGCCTGAAATGAAAAGGGTATCCTATCTTTCATCTATCTGTTGGTGCAGAACCATATGGGAGTCATATGGGAGTATTATTCTCCTATTAATTAACATAAGTCAGGGCTCTTTTCTGACCTGAAGATAAATGGCATGACAGCCTCTAGCCATGCTGCCAGACTCCTTAGGATCAGCCATTCACCCATCCTAGCCCATGCACACTGCAGGGTGTTGTTTAGACAGTGATAAGTTAATGGTGTACTAGCTACACCATGCAGATGAGCACAGCACAAAGCCCTAGTCTCCACCTTTCATTGCTCAAGTTGCTAGATGTAGACAAGGCACCTGAAAGGAGCCCCTTGTGGGCTCCATGACCATCAGCATATCAACCATATTACAGAGTCATGACAGATGGTGCTTGGAACTCAGCAAAAACTTCTAGCCACAAGTTTATGCACCTGTTGGAGCACTGCACCCTAAGACTACAGCTACGTAGTCCTAAGCTTTTGGATCACTCACTACAGCTATTGCAATAATGCACTTGAAAGGTGCTCAGCTCATTAAGACCTTTGGGATGCTTAGACCCACATTCCCCTTGTGTGTTGCCTTATGTATACATGTACATGAGTGAATATCAATATTGACCTGAAAGAGCTTCTACTCACTCTGTAGAGGTATGTGGTCAGGGCTCCTCTTTTGCTTCTCCTCCATGAAGATCATTAAGACCAGCTTCAGATCCACAAAACTGGATACTTTGAAAAGAGGTAATAAGCTCCCATCACCATTGCTGTAGCTTCCTCTGTTGTCAGAGGCTTATGCCCTAACTTGATAAGTCCCTCAATGGTAAGTTATCTCATGGGGGATGAGCCTGAGAGCCAGACACCTACTGTAGCACTTATGAATGTCAGCTGGAAAGGATTCTGCTGGGACATAAAACTCTAGACATGTAATGAATGAGTATGGATCCTGTACAGGAGCTGACTATAGATAGCCTATTCAAAATATTCCTCGTTCCATGTGGGCCATGATTAGTGTCCCAAAGGGTGCTGATCCTTCTTCACTGATGGATGATCTGGCCAGTACTCTAGACAGGAATATCTGCAGAGTTCCATGCCTGTCCATAATGTATGTGATAGGGCAACACATACACAACTAGATAGATTAAGGATCATGATTTTCTGCAAAATGCAGTCTGTTAATTGAGGAAGAGGTGAAAAGCTGGGTTCTGATATACATAAGGACAAAAACTTGGAAAAAAAACGTGGCTTGCCTGCAACTTTTCTTCAAGATAAGTTTCCTTTAGGGTAATTTTCAGCCTACTGCTCAACCCCTTTTTCCTAAATATCTCTCTGTATCCTATGAGTTCTGGCACCCCTTTTGTCATCCTGTGTTAGCCATGGGGAGGGAAGGACCTCTGTGCCTTTCAGAGGCACTCACAGCACAGGTATGCATGCACGTGTGCAAGGCCACTCAGTTATTGATCAGGCTTTTTGCTTTTTATGGAACTTTTTAGCAATAAAGCAGGCCAAAATAAAGAAAGTCATTATTAAATCATAAAGTTAGATGGTACCAAGTAGGAGACACAGAGCAATGAACATTCTAGGACAAAACAAAGAGTCTATGCCCAAGTCAAAGTTCATTTTTTGTATATAAGGAAAACAAAATAAGGCATCACCACACACAATCCCAGAGCAGACTGGGGATGTGCATAGGAACCTTTCCAGATTAATAGCTGCATCCAGTCATAAACCAGACTTTGAAGAGTAAAGCACTTGTATTTATATTGCCACCACTTAAATTATACTCAAATCTTCTTTTAAGAATCTAATATCTCTCTATATCTGGCCTGCAAGCAATCAAATTACAGGACTGCAACTCCTGGAAATGTCCATTTCTACGCATTTAATGTGGATCTACTTATAAGTTCATAAAACCTCCAGTCCTTCTTGCAGACTGCTTTTCTTTTCAGACATCAATGTTTGCAGTAATTTCTCTTAAGCATATTTTCAGTACAAGTCCTCCTCCTTAATAGTGCTCTTTTCCACAACACTGTGCTGAAAAGATTTCTGTACTTTCCATAAAAAATAGCATTCAAATACAAACTATGTGTGTTTCAAATGATAAAAGGCTAAAGAATAGGGAAACTTTAAGCAAGCATTAACATAACTGCAAAACAGACCCACTGAGAGGCTTTTTTTGAAAGGAAACATTTGAAATCTCAGGTCAACAAAAAATTTAGGAACTCAGAAACAAATAAAAAAAGAAAAGAACTTTTCTGCAGTATTACAGCAGAAACAATCAGCTTTTGGACATTGGAAATAACAACTACCTTTAGATATACTGACATGGATGTGACTGTTATTTCTTCATCAAAATATTGTGCAATATTAGTCAAATGTCTTTCATTAAATCATTTTTATTCATTTTACACTTTTGTAAACTCATCAAAACTATCAAGACTATTTGTTACAAATTATTTTGATAGAAAATAATCTCATTATTTTAATTAATCCATAAATTAATCACAAACTACTGTTTTCCATGGGGTCCTGTCACAATGACAAGCCTGTCATAATTTGATTAATTTTTTCTTTTACTATTTTGGCAGGGATTTTGTGTTTTAATCAGTTTATAAAGAAAAAAAATCAGGGAAAAAATCAATAATTCTAGAGACACCTCATCAATACCCTTTAAACTCTTTGAGGTAAATTACAGAATACATTGCTGTGAGACATCTTACATTAGCAGAAAATTTAGTCTCAAGTACATGGAGATTAAATAGTCCGTATTATTTAATGTATAATTTTCACAGAGCGACAGGTCAACTTATAGTATTTTCATTAAGAACTCCTAGCATGACATAGTGCCACCTCTAAAGTCCCTCAGGTAATTTCTTTGCCTTGTGTAATATAGGCTAGAGAGATTTCTACAAGGAGTCCTCAGGTCATTTCAGAGGACCAGTATACCAGCAGCCAGCAGGGAGAACAGACTCAGTTTGTCCTGGAGTTGAAGCACTGGTGTCTTCCTCTGGTGTGGGTAATTTGTGAATGGATGCGACTTAGCTTGACTGATTAATGAAACTGTTGTGAGACTTTCAAATAAGGCATTTGGAGAGAAACAAGGTGATCCCCTTGCATACTGACTGAGATAGGGTTTTCTTCCTATTGTGGTTTAATTTCAGCTGGCAACTAATCTCCACACTTGCTCACTTGGTCCCAGTCAGGTAGGGGAGAGAACTGGAAAAGTGATAAAACACATGAGCTGAGAAAAAACCAGCTTAATAGGTAAATCCAAAGCTGCTCACACAAGCAAAGTAAAACAAGGAATTCACCATTTCCCATGAGCATGTGTTCAGCCATCTCCAGGAGAACTCTATCACGCATAACAGTGACTTGGGAAGTCATCACTCCAAATGTCCTCCACTTCTTCCCCCAGCTTTACAAGCTGAGCATGGTATCCTGCAGTATGGGATATGCCTTTGGTCAGCTGCAGTCAGCCAGTTCCAGCTGTGTCCTCTCTCAACTTCTTGTGCACTCTCAGCACAGTCTCTGGTGGGGTAAGAAGCAGAAAAAGCCTTGGTTCTGTGCATACCCTGCTCATCAGTAAGGAAAACAGCCCTGAATTATCAACACCATTTCCATCACAAATCCAAAAACATAGCCTCACATTAGCTACTTTACAGAAAATGAACTCTAGCCCAACCAAAACCAGCATGTTCTTATAGAGAAGTATTTGTTTAAATTGAGCCTTTCACTACATTTCCTGAATTAAAGTAGTGGTGGAAAAAAATGTTAGAAAAAAACCTGTTCTTACAAAAAGGGGCAGAGATGTCAGCCAGGACATTGCCAAATGACACCATATCTTGAGGGGACACTGCAGCTGCACAGGCCCTTTTCTATCTTCTGACACCCCATGGGTTTTTTCTATGGGCTTTATTGATAGAACATGGGAAACAAGAATTCCTGAAGTCAAACCAAAGCACTTTCTTCTACTCAAAAACAGAGGTTGAATACTCCAAGTCCTGTCAATCTATGATGTAGAGACATCCAGAGCAGCCAGCAAACCTGAAAATGTCCCATCTGTCTGAGATGTTCCTTACTATGACAGTGTGATAATGCATTTTTTAAAAAAAAATCTGGGGAAGGATTACTTGCAGAGCCAAATGCTTGTTTTATTAAACCAAAGGTAAGAATGCAAAATATTTGATGTGGGGAGACAAAACTTTATATCAGGTGGGCTGGCATCCCAGAAAATGTTGACAAATTAGTTACAAGGACTGGTTTCATGTTTGCATCCCAAACATGCTCAATTTCCAGGTCAAAATGAGGAGGATTCCATTTACTGTCTCACTCCCAGCCTCCACACCTCGAGTGTCAGGTCAGACTACATTCCACATCTCCAGCAACAGCGATGCCAGGGAGCCAGGAGAGGTTCTCAGTTACACCTGTGCTCCCCCCAGGCCGCAGGTGAGGCTGGAGGCAACAGAGGTGTAATCCCGGTGTGGTGACAGGGCTGGATGCATGTTGCTGTCTGGATTCATTACACAATATGTTCTTGATGCATGAGAGGCACCACCTGCTCCCTGAGGAGGTGTGACACCGATGGCCAACAGGTGCCATGGCTGCGGAAGAGAGTTCTGAGTAAAATCATGTTACTTTGCTGACAGCCTTTCTTCTCCTTCATTTCTAATTAGTTATTAATACCATACATGTTTCAAGCCAACACTATGAGAGAGTAGGGGAAGAGGAGCCTGGGCTTCAAACTCCTCCTTTGAGGGAGCCTTCTGCCCAGTCAAGGCAGGAAGAGAACAGTAATTTTGAGCATAAGTTGGGGAAATATCATATTAAAAAAGATGTGTTCCTTGTGCATTGGACACTTCCTGGGGCTGCCAGGGGCAGCAGAGGGACAACACCCACAGTATGCTTAAACCTTCATTTTCAGCTGGACCACACCCTTGTTGGACTATGGCAGTTATGCATGTTATGGTACAGGCTGGCCTTTCAACTACAGATTAGAGCCTATTAAATGATAAAAAATGCATTTACAGGCAACTAGCTAGCTCTTATAAAAAGACTCATAGGAAAGTACTTAGTGGTTGACTGGAAAATATATTATTGAGGAGAAAACCATGAAGATATAAAAAGAAATCTTATAAATGTCACTATAGATGAATACACAGCAACATTTTAGACAGAATATTTTTACTCCAAGAAAAAGAAGATATCTTCCATTTTAATGAGCATCCTAAGTGACAGTGGTGATGTATACCAACTGGAGATCTTTTACATATGTTCTGTGAATTGTCCAGAGTAACACACAATTGGCAACAGACACTAATTAGAAAATGCATATGATCCTTTTGCAGCCTAAAGTAAATCACATGTACTACTGAAAACACTTCAGTTCTTGTCCTCCTCTATTTTTGTTGGTCATGCACCCACAGCTGCAAAGATGTGCTTAGGATAACAATTTTTATTAAATAGGTATGTTTAAATGGTGCAAACACAAACAACTTTTTTTAGCCAAGATCATTCAAATGTTTTAAATCTACCTTCATGATTGGCAGCTGACTAGAAAAACACTGTGCAATCTTACTGATTCTATCATGGAAGTACAGGGGTGATTAAATACTGTGAAATTTTCATGAAGCTTTTTTATATGATCTTTCAATATTATTTTCTGTTGGTGAAGGCGATGGACTGGACAATTAAGAGGAGCAACACAGTCAACAAACTAGGATTGTCAGGCAGCAGGTAGAGAGCTTATATACCTCTGATTTTCAAAAACTTTTCCTGGGAATGCAAGATATGCCAACAGGACTCGAGCCGAGTAGCAACTAACAGAAAATAAACAACTGAACAGCAAATAAACACCGGGAACTGCAAGCACATAGCTAGGTGCTTCAACAACCCTATTTTCTTACGGGATAGTGAGAGTGGACAACTCATTTATCAAAGCTTTTCCAAAGTTTTTCCAAAGCTTTGATGAAAGCACTGTATTGTCCTCTTCTCAAAGCAAAGGAATCAAGTTGTCCTGAAGAAATCATACAAATCACTGTTTGTATGTTCAACATGTTCAGTATGTTCAACACATTCCTCCCTGAAGTAGGAATATCCAGATAAAAGAAACTGGGAGCAGCACCACCCTTGTCTGAGTAACACAAGTGCCCTCAGCTTTCTAACAAGTAAAGCCACTTTGCTCACAAGCACCCTATCAGCTCTGTCTTTCAAAGCCTTATCTAGGGGAACTGCTGTGAAATCAGGAGAGAAAATAAGAATTCAGTTGTCATAACACCCTGAGTGAATCACCTGACTGAACTCTCTATCTTCAGAAACCAGTCACTGTAACTGTGAAGTGGAGCAGGAGAGCCCACCTTCATGCCAGTTCCAGCGGATAAGTAGAAAGTGACACTTGGTAATGTTAGGCTAAATACTTCTCAGAAAGCCCGCATCTGAATTAACGAAAGACTAGATGCATTCCTTGATTTCGCTAACAAGTTCACTTTTCCTTATCTATCCGCTGCACTAAAAATCAATGTGTAACTGAGAATGTGAAGTCTAAAAGGACTCAAGACACTTATTACACGAGACATTTAAACTCAGTGCTATTTACAGTAGAAAATTACAGTTGCCTATGAGGTAACCGTGAAAAAATGTTTCTTGAAATTTTAAAATTGTTTCATGCATTTCAAAAAATTTTAGTCACCACACAGATCTTACGCAAAAGAAGGCTGATGGGTATTGAGATACGCAAAGGAGACATTTAGAATTGACTTTACCATTACTAAATCTAGTTTACAGTGATACAGGCCTGGTTAAATTCTAGAGGAACACACTTAATGGCAACATTTATCTGTATATCACACTTGACACTTAATTTGTCATAGTTTTCTCTGTGTCTTCCAGCAGAGAAGACAACTAGATTGAAGTCTGAATTTCTAATAAAAGCCTGTTGTGACCCCCTGAATTAAATCATATAATCATTAGCATTTTAAGTGTAACATCTTAGTAAAAATGCCTCCTGAAGACTGAAACTCAAAGCTTACCGATTCCTGTCTAATGTCTCCCAAAATGAACTGATTCCCACTGAGGTAAGTCAAGTACAGAGTCTGCACATACGTTCCTGTCATTGAGCTATTTACCAGTACACAGATGGGTTTCAAGTCCACTGGTTGAGACATGCTCTGCAAGGAAATGCACCCACTATACCCAGGATATGTTTCACTCAATGCTTCAGTTGTGTAACATCAGATATCAAAATCTGCACATGCCACCCCAGGATGCCTTTATTGTAAATGGAAATAAGTAAACATGCACTTGTGGAGAGGAAGCCATTTGAACTATTGAGGTACTTGTCTTATGTATATGATATTTAAGGAGAGAAATCTTTCTGTGGTAATACATACTTATTTCTCTCCACTAGTAACAAACACAGCCTGGGATGACTGGCTCAGATGTAAATGCCTCACATCTGTACAAGTCAAGGCATTACAAACCGGTATTTGTCCAGTCCCTCCTTTCCATGTGGTCCTGCCAAATTTGGACTCTCCCTACCCTGCAGGTATGGCTTCTTCTCCCATCTGTCGGGTAAAATGAGTCAGTAAGTGGTACCTCCTCCCCCTTTTTTGTACACCACTATCTTCATTCTTGACTAGATCAGTTCTTGAGATATATTAAAGCTTAGTCACACTGTCCAACCATCACCTCTCCGAGCTGTATTACAGGTATTGCTAGAATAATGTTGAAGGAGATAATGTGTAGAGCAGTGGGAGGTGGAAGGGAGGAGGGATGCAGAGGACCACAGGAGTGGGATGAGCTATAAAACCTGGCATACTCTGCAAAGAATGGGTTTCCCCGGGGAGCACAACCTGAGGCACAGGTTGTGCACAAAGAAATACATTTGGGAAACATCTACTGCAAGTCATGCAAATACAAGGAGAGAGGCTTTTCTGATTGGATTTTGGTGGCAGTAGTTTCAGCATGATTTTCTGTCTCAAGGGCTTCTAAGTGCCTGAAACTGTGATTTCTGTTTGCATGTTGCAAATGAATAAATGGATTTGCATTTTACTGTATCCTGATTTGAATTAAGGATGATTTCATGTAACTTGCCTACAACAAAGAATTCCTCACACAGGATACAGCAAATTCAAACCACAAGGTGAGGGCTACAGAAATAAGTGGCAAATTCACCAATACCCTATTAAAGATATTCTAAGAAGAGCTCAGCAGTCCTTCATAAAAGGTGAGCAAGCAAGGCTAAGGTCTGGAGATCAGGTGGAGAAGTGCCTCCCAGATACCACCAACAGTCAAAAAAATTCCCCAGCGTTTGAAGACCGTGGTTGAATCCAGAGATGTGTCCTCAGTTTGTGCAATTTCTGGCAATTCAAGACTACAGGAATGTCTTAACAGATCAAAGAGTACAGTTTCCACAGCAGAAGTTTGCAGCCAGAGCTATTATCTGGGCAGAGGAAGGGAAAAGTGGACAGGAGAGAAGCCTCAGCATGTTCCAACACATCTGTGATCTGAGGACAGGAGGCATATTGAAGGACAAAAATAAAACCTACAGCATTATGCCCTAATGAGAAGTCAGAAAATAACACATATTGACTGTATTTGTATCTACCTTTTAAGGTCTGTATGTAATGAAGCATACAGCTCAAATACTGTCTCAATTTCTGTTCCTTAGCTATGGAGCACAGATGCAGCAAAGAGTTAGAGACAAAACAGAATTAATTTGCTAAATAATTTAACCGAGCAGGGTGAGTTAAGTACATTACCCAAAAATGAAATTCATTATAATAAGTCAGCCTTACAGATAGTGCAAACACCTGCCTGAAATACCTGAGAAACTCCATTGAGAACATTTCAAAATGTCCCATGAAACTGAAAAAACTATCTTGTGTAAACCTTTGTGCATTTTACATTTTATTTGTTATACTATGTTTATTTTATTGTTGGGGAAAAGAAAACTGGTTATTAAAAACATTTGATTTCAGTCCAATGTTTTCTATAATTTTACTTCGTCAACAGATGGGGGGATATCTTCCAAACACATAATGGGTTTATCAGTTTTCAAATGCAACTGCTGCCAAATTTCTAATGTTAGAGTCTTCTCTCAGCTATAACATAGTGAAAACCACAATAATTATATTGAAATTTGCAAATTTTTGATATTTTGAATGAAACATAATTATTTTAATATAGTATATTTTGTATTATTATGTATGTGCTGTCTGGTAATTAATTACTAAATGTTGTCATAAAAGTAAAATGGTTTGGTGATAATATTCATTAGACAGAATGAGCTCCTGAATGGCTGTCGACCTTTGTTCTTAGTTAACTCTGATATGGAACTGTATAAATGACAAAATGCAATATATCACAATGTCTAAGGTTGGTCTGAATTACACTACTGACATTTTATGACATATATATATATATATATATATGGCTGACCAGCTTTTAAAATTTTATGTAGTGTTTGCTTTGGAATGGAGGTAATTTCTGTGGTTATGGATTAGTAGCACAGCTTGGCTTTTCCCACTCCCTGTTACCTCAGGCTATAGCCAGAGAATAATTTTTGTTTGATATTGCCAACTTAAAATTTATAGGTGCACAGCTCAAACCACCAGTTGCCAGAGGCACTCATAAACCCTTCTTCCTAGAACAAACTATCAATATATAACCCGATCAGGAGCTTGCACTGAAAGTAATGGCTCTTTGTTTCCTTCCAGCTGCAAAGTTCCATTGCTGGCCACGCAGGATTTGGATAAGAGGAAAGCAGTGATAATTACTGTTCTTTGACAGATGCCTCAGCAATTTTAACCTGCTGATATTCAATACAATGAAATAGCCCTATTTGGAGCCATTCATCAGAGAAAATCCGGCCAAACCTCGCATTTGGTCTGAATGAGACTACAAGGACTCAGTAGTCAGTGCCTAACATGGAACTGTGAAGATGAGGAGAGGTCAATGTGAAGGTCCTTCTTCTCTTCTTCCTCCTCTGCTTAATCAGGATATTTCTGGCAAAGTGGAATTTCTACAAATCACAAATTTTCAGAAGTCCGAGAAGTCTGGAAGAAACAACTTTTCAAATAGCAATTTTGTCAGAGAAAGGAAGCCCAGAGTTGTGTCTGTAAGGTGCTGATCTGAGATGTGAGGGAGTCCTTAATTCAGGGCAGTTTTTAAATTGTTAAGACCAGTTTGAGGAAGACTGAGCATGGTCTGAAGCCTGTGAGAGTACTGCTCCCATACCCCGGTGCAGACACAGGCACGAAAAGAGTTCACCTTACATCAAAAGTGTTCAAAAGAGGATTTTATTACATTCCAGTGGTAACAATAACCCTCTTCTAAACCTCAGAGTTGTTACCAAAAAAATATTAAAATATCCATCCTTTTTTCATATCTGCCATGGGAAGACCTTTGCAACATCAATGAAAGCTCAAGTGGGCTGCAAAATTTATGCTGTGTGGACAGGAGGCTTTTAATAAAGGCATAAAAGAAGAATGGATGCTAAGCATGACAAACATCTGCTCAAGAAAAAAGCAGGTGAAAATCATCTTCATCTGCCCAGGCCTACCACTGTTCCCTGTGCCCTTCCTGACATAGAAACAGGATACTAAAGGCTCAGCTTTCACCATCTCCAAGACTTACCCAGAAATGTGGAACAGTTGGAAAATACTTCAGATTGTATAATTTAGGAGATCATAAAACCAGTGGGAGAGTTTGAAAATTATTTAGATTTATGAGCTGATGGAAGTTGCTTAGACATCCACACGGTCAGAATCTCTTCCATGAAGTCAAACTGCTTGAAGATCAAAGTATCTGCATCAACATTATCACCAGGCATAAAAAAAGAAAGCCACAACATACAGCAGATACCCCTTTGTCTGCCCTCAAATTGTCAAGAGGTAGCAACTTTCAGTGCTATTGGGCAGGGCACAAAATTTACACATGTAATATAGAGAGGGAGGGAGACCAGATGGAAAGAACAAAACAAGCATTTGCATGGAACACCAAAAATGACAAGAATTGCTCATGCCCTAGGTGAATTTTGCTCTTTATAATTTTCATGTTATACATACCATTGTACATAGAAACTGAACATTAGGAAGTTTGCACATTTCCAGCAGTGATGGTGACCAACAACATGACTAAACCGACACAGAAAATGAAATTAATTACTAAAATACCTTTAAAGAAAGTGTCATCTCCATGGTCTACATCAGGTAATGAGGCTCCCACAAATTAGAATATCAGGAATGACTGTAATTTCATGGCCATCACTTCCGGAAGTAATCTCCATTGTGGCTCTTCATTCTTTCATGATGATTCAAGAAATCTGAGGGGATATTAGTAATTCGTAGTAAATCCTGTATCAATCTACATTTAAATATAAACACAATTCACTCTTTTTTTTTCCTTTACAAGTAATATGAGTTCTTTAAAAGTCAATGGGCTCCTTTATTTTACAGAGCAAGATAGGTCTGAGTTGAGGCAGGAGCAAAGTGGAAGCCACAGTGAGCTCAGCTGAAGCAGGAAAAAGAAGGCTATTTTAAATAAGTGTTCAGCAAAAAAATTCCCTCCAGGAGAATCAGCACTTGTAAAAGATCCCCAGAGGGAGCCCCATTCTCCCCTTGTAAAAAGAATGGGTGCCAGACAGTCCATGTTTACTACAGCAACAAGCTGCAAATCCTTCCCTCCCACTATGGACATTACCTGGTTATGCAGGACTCTGCTTGCAGGGTCAGGAACCGCACATTTTCCTTCTGAATGATGAAGTCCATAGTAATGTGTCTTGCAGGATTTTTTCCTAAGGCCTTTCTAGATGTGATAGGAATGAAGCTGCCTTCCATGCACCCACTGAGCTCATCGCCAGTTTCATTGTTCCCAGAGAAGGCAGCTACTGAGGGAGAAAGGTAATGGGGGCTTATCCCAAAGACAGCTCTGAATGCAGGATAAACATTTTGAAGCACAATCGGAATTTAAAAAAAAAAATAAAAAAGACTGAGAATAGAAGATGGGAGCAACATGTTCACATTAACACATTACCCAGAGAACAACCTGCTGTGATTGGATCTTTTGGACCTTTACATAAGACTCACTCTTAATAGACTGAATGGCAATTATTAAGTATGAAAATGCACATATCCCTATGCTTAGATCTGTGCTTGGCTAGCACTGGGCTTCTCAGACAGATGTAGACATTAAGGCTGTTGTTATGTGATGATAAATTCTATTGGAGGGACCTACACTGACAACAAGTATCCCATAGTATAGATATTATGGAAGAGATACTCAGTAGATCTGAACAGTTTGATCTCAGCTTTCCTGGAGGTGAACTTTAACCAATTGCTTCTTTTACACAGGTGTCTTTTCAAACAGCAGAGAAGGAAAAGCCACTGCCTTTTTCCTTTGTGCTCACGCAGCTTTCAAATGGGGGCAGACATGGGACAGCCTTACCCAAAGCAGCCTATTTGCAGCTAGCTCAGGCATGCTGAGCTGCAGCTACAGTTATGATTTCCATTCAGACATACCCTCCAAGAGTCATCCTTCACATTACTGTGTCGCTTCTGCACACTGACAGTACTTTGCATTACAGGGACACCTTCAACGTAAGGACTGTAAAGTACTCTACAATACCAGACTACTTAGGAATTAAGCTTTGCTTGCACTGGCAAGGAATTCCTGTAGTGAATTAAATGCCCCTTCCAAGCCCCTAAATAATTTCATGAGACTACATAAATCATCTTAAAGGATATATAGGATCCCTTGCCTTCCCAGGCCTCCTTCTTCCCCCACAGATGTATGCAGTGTTGATTATTGCCTGCATTAAGACAAATTATATTTAGTAGAACTGAAGCTCTACACATTTTTAAAGCAGACTGGCTCTGTGGGACTGTGTGAAGAAGCTGTTCTATGCAGGCAGTAGTTCACAATCATTGTTTGGTTCTTTGTTTTCTGGTTTTTGATTTAAAAAAATGCTTCCTTACAAAACATGGGATGCAATAAAAATGAAGATGAAGGAAACAAAGGATTTCACAAGTGGTGAAACCAGTCAGAAACCTGATTAATGGGAAAAATCCCAGTAGAATTAAATTCTTTGATTCTCACATTTCTCTATTAAGAGAGACTTCTCAGGAAGCTCATTCTCACATCAGCGGTGTACCCAATATCCAGGGAATAAATGAGCAGGAACTCACTGTGGTGCCAGACTTCTATCAGCCATTAGAGCAGGACAGATTTACAGCATGAGGCTGTATAATAAACCATACTTATGGTGATAAATCAGTTCTCAGAAGAGAGAGAAGAATGTTTTCCTATGGACTGTTGAGGTTAAAGCAAAGGAGTGGACATACTATATACCATGATGGTGCTGCTGTGTGAGCGTTGGCAATTCATGAAACCTTTTCCTGCATTGTCCATCTTTTGAGTATGATATTTCCTTTTCTTTCAAGTATTCATGCCTGTGAAGGGCTCTGGGATTCTTAGGTAGGAGATGCTGCAGAAGTACAGGTTTGCAATGCTTCTCTAAATAGGCAAAAGGGTTTAAAAGGTTTTTTAGTGTTTTACAGGGATAGCTGGGGAGAAATATACATTTTGAGGGGAAGTATAACAATTATTTTTTAATGCAGAATGGTCAAAAGGTGAAAAGACCACTGTACTACCCCTTTCCAGTGGTGTGATAAGCTGGAACCACACATCTGCAAGACATTTAGCAGGAATAAAGAAAGCATCCTGATAACAAGAGTTAATCAGCTATCATGGCCTCACCAGCACATTCTACTCCTGCTTAAAAAGGGAGAGGAAGAAATAACCTGAAAAAGGACCAGTATTCAAGGCACATATTCCTGAAAGAGAAGCTTTACAGCAGGCAGCAAAACCAGTTTGTCATTGGAGAAAAATGCAGATTTCATTTACAAGGCATGGAAGAGACAATATCTGCTTAACAACTTCAAATTTCTGTTGTTTTTAGCAGCAGATCAATCAAGAAGAATGGGAAGAATTTATTATGGTCTCTCTCCTTAGGAATAGACAATGGGGCAAGAAGCAGAAGGTGCTCAGGTGTGATTCGGTTTGCACAACTCACATACACTGTGCCACATACACAGTAGAGCTAGTTGTCCTTTATTCTATTTACTGACAAAGGAGAAAAAAAAAGAGTTTCAAGAGCTCTTCTTCTAAAGCAGACACTTAAAATAGATATCTGCTGGCTTAAAATGCTTGTTTCTCTCTTTAGTCTATAAAGAGAGTTCGGGATGACTAACTCAAGTTGAGAGAGCTTAAGATATGAGGAATCCCATCCCAAGATTCATACCAAGAAGAATTTCCTCTTCTAATTGTCCTGCCACAATGATACCTGTCTCAATGCCATGTTAATTCCTTACTGAAATAAAGCTATTCAGAATAATTTCATCTATATAAAGAAAGGAAATCTGAGAATGGTGCTTTGACCTCAGAATTGTTTTATACATGTATTATTACTTCTTTGCTCCAGTTCCAGGCATATGCCAAAATTGATTGTGAAAATGGTCTTTTTCTTTTTGCACCCAGTTTTTCATGCACCTGCACAAAATCCTCTTCTTTGCATCTGAATTCTAAGTGCATCTGAAATTCTAAAGCATCTGAAATTTTCAGGTGGCTATTGTAAAAAAATAAATCCCTGGGAACACTGTGATGTTAGGTATGAAACAATGCCTGCTTAACAATGGCATTAACAAAACTTGATGGTATTTGTGGCAAACTATAACATTTTCAGATTTAAAAAGGGGAATGAGTATATACTAACAAGCAAATCATCAGCCTGGACTGAAACGTGTACTGCTTTCTGCTGATGATAAAGTGCAGCAGCACCTCAGGAGAAGGACTGCATTAACTAAATATTTTTACAAGACATAGCAAGACAGGTCCATGAAGCTTAGTGACACTAAATGCTAACATAATATAAATATTTAACAACCTCTACTTCCAAGAAAATTAGGATTGTGTATCATGAGCCTATTCCAGTATTAGCATTAATGAGATCTAAACTGGCCAGCCAAAGCCAAAATAACAAAATAGTTGCTAGAAAACAGCAGCTAATCTATATGCCATGCTGTCTTCAGCTGTCTTATGATGGTCTGAGTCCAAGCTGCAGTCAGTGATACTTACCTAAAAGTCAGAGAAGATTAGTAAGTCAGGTGTCCTAGTCCACAGTACTGGGCTGAAAGATAAAGTGGAATTCATTTAATCTGTTAATCAGGATTCTAACATTCAAATGCCCTATCCTGAAGCTTTTCTAACTGACATTGTGTTGAATGATAAAGTTAATATCAGTTGACAGTTTGCCAGAAGCCATTAATATAAACTCTCGGTTTTGTTTCAGAGCTTGTTAATTTTGTTGTGGCCTTAGAAGACGAAAAACCCAAGAACCACCATGTTCCCAAATCTTCCTTTCTTTCTTTCTTTCAGTAAAATTTTCTCCTCACACACTTCTTTTTTTTTTTTTTTTCAGGAAAAGAAGCAAAAATGAACCTAGACTTTGTTTATACAATACTCTGCACTGGTCCTGGATTTATTTTTGAAATCTGGTAAGCTCTCCTTCCAATTTAAATTGATTAAATAGATACAGCTGAGTAAATGGAGAGAACTAGGCTGTAAGTCATATGTTTTCACTTCTAAATTACATGTAGAAGAACACAAAGAAAGAAAGCAAAGAAGAAAAAGTGTACAGAGAGGAGTTCACTGCTTTCAGGATTAAGAAAATAAAATTACAAACAAGGTTTGATGGCAGCCACATTTTGATCTCACATAGCAGATGTTGCGGTCAACTTACTTACACCAGTGGCCTGGGATGCAGAGCATGCCTCTTACTAAGTAACACGGAGCAGGTACACAAAAAGAACTACCAAAATACAGCTGGAACGCTTCCATAATTAAGTGCTCTCGTCAAAAATATTTCCTTTCTCTTAAAAATAAAGGATATCTCCAGTCCTATGCAGCAATTGGCATCTGTAATTTTTCAAAGAAGTAATCTAATAACTCTAGTTAGTTCTATTATTTTCTTACCAAAAGCACATATTACACTGCGTGCCAATTCCTTTGTGAACAAGAAATAATTAAGATACTGCAATGAACTTAATGGTTTCCTCAAAAAAAAAAACCAAACCTGGAGGCAAGTCTTCGCAGTCAAAAGGGATTTTATGCAGTTTTTGTTAAACTGTGAAGAATAAAACAGGCATAATTTTCTTAATATTGACTTTTTGCACCTGGGTATGTGGAAATATTAAATATATAGAAATCTTTATACATATGAAATAGAAAATGAAATATATGGAAATACTAAAAATTTAGTAAAATGGCTTTGTGTAACCTGGAAACAAACAGATGTCTACCTCATCTTGAAAAATAATTTATGTACTTTCCTGCTCAAAAGAACCTGCGTAGGCTAATTTGCAAAGAACTTTTGCTACCCCTGAAAGAAGACTGTGGAAATAGCTTCTGTATCTTCCCTGAAAACTATTGAAGGTACTATGGCCTTAGGTAGACATACTTCTTTCCTTAATTTATACACAAGGTTATTAAAGCAAACAGTTTTGTTTCTTCTCTGTCTTTCATGTCTTAGTGTTACAGCACTTGGGATATGTTTGCATTTGGAATTTAATCCGCTTTTGCTAGCACTTTTCTACAGTATTTACAGTAACCCTTGTTGAATTATTTCCATCCACATTCCACATGAATGCTTCCTCTTTCCTCCTTGTTTGCTCTAGGCAAACACACACAGACTTACACTGTGAGATCCAGTTCTCACTTTTATTTAATGGGTCGAACATATTTTCCATGTTATGTTGCCCATTATATCTCAATATTTGGTCATAGATCCAGCCATATGTCTAATCACTACATGACAGAAATTATATAATATATGTGAATCATTTCCAACACATATAGTTAAAATGCTGCAAAAAATATTTTTTCTGCATAGGGGAATTTTTTTAATAAAAAATGGGGAGGATCCTTCACATTACAAATAGCAGAAGTCCAGGATGCTCTCAGGTTTAGTGTTTTAGCACGTGCAGGTTCATACTCCCAAGTCTCTGAAATGACAGTTAGAAGACAGGCAGTACCATTCTCAAACCCAATATTGTGTTGTTTCTGATTTGCAAAAATTAAGATTCTATCTCACAAGAAGTAAGAGATGGTAGCTCCACAGTTTGTAACAGGGGCATCATGGAAACTGCTCATCGAATTCACCAGGGGTCTGCTCTGTGAGCCTGCAAGCTCCTAAAAGAAAAAGGGTGCCAGACAAGTAGAATGAGCAACATTCACTGAACAATGAAGCTGGCGAAGAGGTATAGAGCACAAGTCCTATGAGGAGCAGCTGAGGGAGCTGGGCTTGTTTAGCCTGAAGAAAAGGAAGCTCAGAGGGACCTTATTGAGATCTACAATTATCTGAAAGGAGGTTTTAGTGAGGTGGGGGTCATAAGAACAGAGGTAGACACTGATCTCTTCTCTGTGGTGATCAGTGACAGAACCCAAGGGAATGAAGTTGTGTTTGGGGGACGTTTAGGTTGGATACTGGAAAGAGGTTCTTCACCCAGAGGGTGGTTGGGTAATGGAACAGGCCCCCCAGGTAGTGCTCATAGCACCAAGCCTATTTGGAAGATACTATCAGGCACATAGTGTGACTGTTGGGGATGGGTGTGGGGCCAGGAGTTGAACTTGATGATCCTTGTGGGTCCTTTTCAGCTCAGCATATTCTGTGATTCTATGATTATATACATATACTAATGAAGAAATGTATGTAAGCTTTTGATTTTTAGCTATTTTCTGGGCCTTGATAATATTTACTAGTCAGCAAATTCCATGGTATGTCTGAATGCAACAGAAACATACAGCATCCATCCCTCCATACATTATAACAGTCTCATATGCATCCAGAAGGAACCTATCCCAGCAAAAACACTGTGCAAATGAGAGTGACCATTTAGTCAGTGGAGAAAAACGAGGTCTACTTCACAAGTCGGGCAAGAGGAATTCCATCCAACCTGACTTTCACAGGGATCAGGGTGTGTGCTAGACCATGGGCTTTTTCAGACAGTGAGACTGTAGCACAGGTAGAGCTGGGTCTAGGGACACTACCACAGTGTAAAGAGTTTGGCAGGACAAAAACCTTACACTCACTGAGTCCGAAATCAGGAAGGCACAAGGTGATTTAAGAGTTCATCTCCTTCTTCCTGAAGGACCACATGTATCCAGTGCAATTAAAGAGTATGTTTCCCCCTTTCCTGCCTCTTTTTTACAACAAGAAAAAGGGACAAGCGATGTCTTTCCCTGGAGAAAGACCATCACTCAAGAACAAAACCCTACCCTTTACATTTAAGCCATCAAAGATCTAATATTAGAAGGACTGAATCATTCATTATATATATTGCTACAGCGGTTCCAGTGGTGTGCTGCACAAAAAATGATAGCTGCTAAGAAGAGAAACTGTACTCATAAATAAAGTCTCCACACCCAAAATTCCAGGAGACATGAATTTGGCTCAGATTCCACCAACTCTCTTTTGAATGATCCATTCAACACCAGAAGTGATGAAGCAGTGTAACAGTGATGCAGCATATATGTTTTATAATCAGCAGTATTGGAGACCCAAGGGTTTAAAAACCAGGCCCAAAATACACCAATAGAAGATCAGAACAACATGTGAAATTGCCAGCCTCAAAGAATACTGTACCTTTGTCTCAACCAGCCACAGGGTGAGCTGGAAAGCACCAGCTGAACCTATGGTAAAGTAATTTTTGTTAATGAGGAAGAGTACTAAAGGCTACACCTTTGTTCAGCAGGGAATCATGTAACATCAGCAAGATTTTGCAGAATTAGTGTAAACTATACCTGGTTGATCAGCCTACATGATAAGAAAACCAGCATCTCTGAATGGCCACAGCAAGGGGCTGACAGGAGGTGGCTGTCCTTTGGATCTGGGCTGAGACAATTCCGATCTCATGGCACCAGCTATAGAAAGTCCACTGTAAACGGCACTGATTATTTTCTGGTTTCTATCCCTGCAGAAGGAACAAAAATCCTTGAGTACCCAGGTGGTACTTGAGTCTTGAAACTGGAGACACACAGAGGTTATCTCAATATAAGTCATCCTGTGATGACTAGAATAAATGCCCAAAATGGAACCAACTTTATTCGAGGACCATGGGAAAATAAA
Source organism: Chiroxiphia lanceolata (assembly GCF_009829145.1). Classification (NCBI taxonomy): domain Eukaryota; kingdom Metazoa; phylum Chordata; class Aves; order Passeriformes; family Pipridae; genus Chiroxiphia; species Chiroxiphia lanceolata. The sequence goes on along the minus strand of NC_045638.1, from coordinate 68,896,570 downwards.
ACACATTTTATAGAAAAAAATTATAACTTTTAATAGCAGCACTGGAGAAACAAAATAAATGTACTTTAGCAAAAACTATGCCCAGGACACCCAGTGTGGAACACAAGAGAGTTTGACAAAGTGAATTAAGGCAGCCATGGTAGAACTACCTCTTATGCAAGTGACAGTTCACATGAAGTTCAGACCACACAAACCATCATGCAAGTCCCATGTCAGCATATTTCCTTGCATGGTTCTCAGGGAGACTCATACTTCGAACTGCATCTGAAGAGGTTCTTGACTTCTACCTGCAGCACTGAGAGGTGCTTCAGGGAGCCTAGCCAGCAAATATTTCTTGTGAGATCAGTGCATTGAGCCTGATCCTGTGTGCAAGGATAGTAATAAAATAGTTTTCTTGGTGCATTTCTCAGTTCTGCTCTCTGTGCAGGTGTCAACTCAGGTGTCAACCTGGCGTCAAGCTGGAGCTCACTCAGCCATTGCTGCAGCCATGTCTTGAGTTTCAGGTCAGCTCTGGCTCCAAGGCTTGCAGGCCTGTAGAGCTCAAGCAGCGCATTACTCCTCTGTGTGGCTTCTGCAAGGTGTGATACATGGATTCCACTTTCTTCTGCTGCTCCAATACAAAAACTGCTGTTTAAATATTTACCTATCACATGCTCTTCTAATCTGTGTCTCAGTCAATTATCTTCCTGTCCTTTCATTTCACATTATCAATTTAGTTTTGATTGCTAGTCACAGCAAAAGATCACAAAAGAAGGAAAATTGCTGATTTAAAAAATAGGTGGAAAATACTGAAAATCCCTCTAATGTACAGCTGATGAAATTTTCCAGCTTGCCTAGTTTTCTGCATAGGAAATATTACTGTCCTGAACTAAGATTTTCCTAAAACCAAATTAGCGTTGAGCTAGTGGAAGCTGTCTTTTATTTATAGCACATAAGCCTTTTTTAGAAAGTCCATCCAGCAACAATTTCTATTTAGCAGCAGACTGGGGCAATTTTGCAGTAGCTCTCCTTGGGAGAAAGCCCTCAAGACCCATTGGTGTGTGTCCACACTGTAGTGGTTTGGACCTTGTTTTCCCCCAGAGGCTAAGAAAATGGTAAAACCCCAAGGGGTGGAAACCCCTGGAAGTTTTGAAGTTTTGTCCAATGGGCGCTCCTACAAAATGTAAACATACCACAAGCAAATGGAAGAGAAGAGTTGTAGTTTGGGTTGTAGGAGAAGTGACCATGTTGTAAGAGCCATGAGGAGAGGGCAGGAGCCCTCAGGGGGGGCCTCTACCCCCCCCCCCCCCAGCCCCAGTTGGGGGCTACAGAGACTTGGAACAGTGTTAAACTGTACTATGTGTCTGTAGCTGTGAGCTGGGGGATGTTTTCCATCGTGAGTGAGCAGAGACAGAGCAGAAGCGGCAGCAGCGTCCAGAAGTTATGGTTATAAGCCAACTGATAAGACCTGACCCAGAGAAGCAGTAGAAACAACATGCAGCACCGCAGAGAAGACTCCTGGAAGGAGAGCCGGGAAAAAAAAAGAGAGTCAACAGCTGAGAGACAGAGTTCTTGGGGGTAAGAACTGTACCAGACCCCCCCAAACTCCTTTGAGACCTCTGAGAAAGGAGAAATAGATGGACTCCTATTTGAGAGGAGCCTTGGAGTACATGCAGCATTGGAGAGAGAGAGAGAGGAGCTGAGAAGCTCAAAGGTGTCCTGAAGCTGGACTGGGACAGCCAAAGGAATATGGAGGAGGGCTTCGCCCCCCTGCTGCCTTGAGACAGAGCATGGAGCTCTGCAAAGGGGAATTTGAATCCCCTGAAGAAGAGACTTTTACGAAAATGCCCCTGCATTTCATGATATACCTGTGGTGATGCGAGTCTTGTCCCTGCTGGCAGTCCACAGGTGAGGTCTTCGCTTGGACCGAAGGAGAGCCAAGGGGCTTGGAGACCCCCTTGTGTGTATTGAGAAGAGATCCAGCTACAACAATCCAGTTGCAACTGCTGCACGGAAGACAGAAGAGGAGCTGCTGCCCTAAAACGTGGAAGGGATCTGTCCTTCTTCCCTTCCTGGACTTTTATTTAGAGGGGAGAAGAGATCTGATCGATTGTAAATACTATATGTCATGGTAGAGATAGTTGTGATCGTGTGTATAATGTGTTATAGTATTTATTTGTACAGTCATTGTAATATATTCCCTTTTCCCCATTCTGAGTCTGGTGTGTTTTTGTCTAGAAAACCCATCTCACATTAAGTTGAGATGTGGGAAGAGGCTTAGACTAGAGAATTAAGATTTTGGAGAATCTCAAACCATGACAACACTTACTCAGTACTGAACAGAATGGTAAACAACTGAATGTGCATACCAGTAGTAGAATTAATTTTTAGTCACTTTTACAGGAAAGCATTCACAAGTTTCAAACACTGGTCTTCCCAATTTTAAATCTGATCCCAAGATTAATTTTGTGAATTGAGAAATTAAACAGGCTGGCTTTACAGATAAAGGTCAATAAAGTTACTACACCAAAACTCAAGTTTGCTGTCTCTGTTTTACATTAAGGAAATATTGTAAGGGGAAAAGATTGCAAATATCAACTCCTTATTCTGAAATTCCATCTCTCCTTGTTTCACCCTGCATTAATCGAGTAAGACACTGACAATCATACATTTTTCCTTGCCATACGCTTCAGCCATTGTGCAACCTGGATAAGCACAGATACCAGGGACTTGAAAAGGGTAAGTTACAGGGAAAGGACAATCACATCACTTAATCTGAGTTATAGAAATCATTTGAAGAGCAGCGGTGAACCATGGAATATATTTATTATCTCTCTACACATTTCAAGATTTCTTCACACAAGAGATTGTCATAGCACAATAGACACAGAGATGAACAGATCAAGCAAGGAGAAGAACATACATTGGGATCAAGTAATTTTCTATTTCTTATCCCAAAGAAAAAACAGATTGCGAGATCTCTCTGATACTTCAGATACTCCAAGCTTTTTCTACTTTTGTTAATATGCTTAAAATACAAGATTTATGATGATCTATTCTGAAATGGAGCTTACCTTGGCAATCCAGGCAAGGGAAGATTAAACCAGAACAGTAACCTGGAGACAGACAGTTTCTCAAGATGAAGTAAAATAATTATAACAGAAAAGAAAACAGTATTATAGGCACTGAGATGATGGCCCAAAGGAAAATGCTGTACACTCCTCCCTGCCACCTGTGATGTGAACATCCCAGGAGGTACAAGGAAGAGGACTGAAAATATTAGGTTCCCCACCTCAGCATACACAAAGCTGAGCGTTCAGGTCCTGTGTGTTTAAGCAGCCAAACACACAAGTTGGCAGCTGAGATGGGTGCTGCTGTGTTGAGTACAGAGGCCTTGCAGAGAGCAGGATGATGACAGCAGGTACAACCTGCTGTCTCACTTTCAGCATCACAAACAGATGGGCTTTCCCATAACCTTGTGACAATGTACCATTAGGGATGAGACTAGTGTCTGTAACTGTATGCATCTGCACATATATGTGTGTTTGGCTGGCTCCTAGCTATGTCTATTGCTTCATGATTATTAAAAATATATTGCAGCAGGGAAATTACACCCATGTGCTTTAGCCTGGGTTTTTGAGTGTTCAGGAACAACTTTTCAGCGAAGCATTTTTGATTCCTACCTTGCTTTTGCTCCAGGGCACTTAGACAAGAAAGCAATTGTAGTTTGAAAACCGCTCAGTCCGTGGTAGCGCAGCAGCAAATACCAGTTTGAAAACTGGCAAACCAAACTTGGCAGCCAAAAGGACCAACCATATCCTGGGGTGCATCATGCACAGCATTGTCAGCTAGTCAAGGGAGATGATTGTTCTCACTGGTGTGGCCTCACCTCAAGTACTGTATGCAGTTTTGGATGCCACAGTAAAAGAAGGGCATCAAATTATTAGAGGATGTCTATTATTAGAGGGGAAGGCAACCAACATGGTGAGAGGTCTTGAGGGCAAGGCTTATGAGAAACAGCTGACATCATTTGGTTTGTTCAGCTTGGATGAGAGAAAGCTGAGACATGACCTCATTGTTAAGCAGTGACCTCACCACAGTCTACAGCTTTCTCAAGGGTGACAGCAGAGGGGAGGTGCTGATCTCCTCTCTGTCGTGAGCAGAAATAGAACATGAGGAGATGGAATGAAGCTGAGCTGAGATTGGGCATGAAGAAAAGGTTCTTCACTTGAAAGAATTGTCAGTCATTAGAGTAAGCTCCCCAAAGAAGTGGTCACAGCAACAGGCCTGTGACAGTTCAAGGAGTGATGTCTTTAGTCATATGGTTTATTTTTAGATAGTCCTGTAGAGAGCAGGAAGTTGGACTCAATGATCCTTATGGGCCCCTTCTAACCCAAGATATTTTATGATCCTACTTGGACAGCACAGTACAAGTCACTCAGGTTGCCTCTATCCAAACCTCATAGCCTAGCTTTCTAGCTAGGCCCTTGACAGAGATGTGTAGCCATGAAACTTCACAGAAAGCACCATATGAGAAGGGATTTGCTACCATTAGCAAGGGCAGTTTTCACTTATGTGACAATATGTGCAACTGCTGCTGTTTTCATGTCTACACACACAAAATTGGTGTTATTTGAATTATGCTACTACTGACAGCAGTATACTACTGATAACTTCCTGAGGAGCTAATGGAGCAAATTTTATTTGGACCATACCAAATGGAAACATGGCACACATTTGTTAACAGACTATGCAGAGTTTTGTGAGGCAGAACTGAAGAAATCAGTTCATTGCTATTTCTGACTTTGCTGGCTGGGTTTTAGCATAATGTTTGCATACTGAAAAACCAAGTCCTACAACTGCAAAGGCTAGCACAACCTGGCATTCAGAAAGGACAACGAGAGATTTGTCTGGGGAATACATTAATAAACTGAGTGAACGGTGGATGTGGCCTTTCTAAAATCTAGATTTTACTCCCATCCTTGCCAGAAATTACTTTTTTACAACCTGTGCATTATGTAACTTGCAAAATGGGTAAAAAGTGCTTGCAAGTAGGGGTCAGAAACATTGCAGCAAAATAAATGTTAGGAATAGTACAGAATTATTGATAGAAATTGGTAGTTGACATCAGTTTACAACCCCTTGATTCCCAGCCTAATGCGGTGCTTTTCTAGGACCCAAGGTCTCTACTTCTTTTAAAGAGGTGGGGGAAAGCAGAAGGGAGTTCTTTCTTATATAAAGGCATATATAATGTGTGCTGCTCTGAAGGGCTGTACAGAGGCAACTAAAGGACTATCACTGTGTCGCCTGTATGACATCATGTAGTATGGGGAAGATGCGTAATTTCTTGCACTGGACCAGGTCAAAACCTTGAAGAAAACAGCTGGCCTGTAGGACAAGTAAGCCCTTTTTATTCTGAAAGTCATTAAGCCTGAATGCTACAGTTCAAGAGCGAAACAAAGAATGTTATAGATGGTGTGGGTCATGAGGGACCTTAAAATCATCTAGTTCCAACCCCCATTCCATTGGGCAGGGATACCTTTCACTGGGTGGTTACTCAAAGCCCCATCCAACCTGGCCTTGAACACTTACAGATGTAGGGTATCCACAACTTCTCTGGGCAACTTGTTCCAGTGGTCACCAATATTACAGCAAAAGATTTTCTTCCTAAGAGCTAATCTAAATCTACTCTCATTCAGTTTAAAGCCATTACCCCTTGTCCTATCACCACATACCCTTGTCAAGTGAATGGGGTAATATCAGACTGGCAACCTGTCACCGGTGGGGTTCCGCAGGGCTCCATCTTAGGCCCTGTGCTCTGCAACATCTTCACAAATTACTTGGATGCAGGACTGGAAGGGATACTAAGCAAGTTTACAGATGACACAAAACTTGAGAAGCTGTTAAATCCCTCCAAGGCAGGGAGGCCCTGCAGAGAGACCTCAACAAATTGGAGGACTGGGCAATCTCCAATCATGTGAAGTTCAACAAAGGGAAGTGCCGGATTCTGCACCTGGGATGGGACAACCCTGGACGTACCGACTGGGGAATGAGATGCTGGAAAGCAGTGCTGTGGAAAGGGACCTGGGTGTCCTGGTTGATGGCAAGTTGAATATGAGTCAGCAGTGCCCTGGTGGCCAGGAGGGCCAAAGGTGTCTGGGGGGCATCAGGCAAAGCATCGCCAGCTGGTTGAGGGAGGTGATTGTCCCACTCTGCTCTGCACTGGTGTGGCCTCACCTTGAATATTGTGTGCAGGTTTGGGAACCACAATATAGGAAAGATATTAAGCTGTTAGAGAGTGTCCAAAGGAGTGATAGAACCCAAGGGAATGACCTGATGTTTTTTCGGGGAGGTTTAGGTTAGATATTAGAAAAAGGTTCTTTGCCCAGAGGGGGGTTGGGTACTGGAAGAGGCTCCCCAGGGAAGGATAACAGCACCAAGCCTGACAGAGTTCAAGAAATGTTTGTACAGTACTCTCAGTCATATAGTGTGACTCTTGGGGATGGTTCTGTGCAAGGTCAGGAGCTGGACTTTATGATCCTTGTGGGTCTCTTCCAACATAGCATATTCTGTGATTCTGTGATTCTGTCCCTTTCCAGCCTTCTTGTAATCTCCCTTTTGGTACTGGAAGGCTGCTATAGTGTCTTCCCAAATCCTTCTCTTCTCCAGGCTGAACAACCCCAACTGACTCAGCCTCTCTTCATAGAAGAGGTGCTCCAGCCACTCAGTCATTTTCATGCCCCTCCTTTGGAGTCACTCCAACAGGTCCATGTCCTTTGTATGTTGAGTGCCCCAGAGCTAGACACAGTACTCCATGTGGGATGTCATAAGAACAGAGTAGAGGGGAGAATTACCTCCTTTGGCCTGCTGGTCACACTTTTTATGGTGTAGCCCAGGGTACAGCTGGTTTTCTGGGCTGGGAGCAGACATAACCAGGTCACAAACAACTTTTCATCCACTAACACCTCCATGTCTTCCTCCCTAGGGCTGTTCACAATTCCTTCTCCACCCAGCCTGCGTTTGTGCTTGGGATTACCCTGACCCACAGGCAGGACCTTGTGCCTGACCTTGTTGAACTTCATGAGGTTTGCACAGGCCCAACTCTAAAGCCTGTCAAGGCCCCTCTGGATGCCATCCCTTCCCTCCAGCATGTCAACCACACCATACCACACAGCTTGGTGTTTTTGGCAAATTTGCTGAGGGTGCACTCAATCCCAATGTCCACGTCACCAACAAATATGTTAAACAGCACCAGACCCAACAGGGACTCCTGAGGGATGCCATTCGTCACTGGTTTCCCCTGGGACATCAAGTACCCAGGCAACATGAACTGGCCCAGTCACTGGTGTCTGATCAGACAGACTGGCTCAGAGAGTTTAACACCACCAAGCAGGTAACAAATGAAATACAGGGGACTTATCCCAAGTCTTTCTTACCTATTCAACTGTGTTGGAGGTAACCGCCAGTCAGTCTTACTGGAATTTCTTTTTAATTAAATAAAATCTTCAGTTGTAAAAAAATTATAATAACAATCACAGGATTAATGCAGAGAGTGGTCAATTTGGCAAAAGAAAAATCTGCTTATTCTGGCATAGCTAGTAGACTAAAATGAGCCAGTCAGTCTGAATTAAAACACCAAGTACTTGGGATAGGGCTCTTGCATGTCTGCATGTGAAGATTGTACACTTGAAAAGCAAAGTAGAAATTTGTAGTGGAAACAAGCCTTTAAACAGGTTGGTCTAGTCCCAGTGAAGTCAATGGCGAAGTATGAGATTATGATGTCCTATGAACAAGGACTGTGAAATTGTGTCCTGCCCTTTAACCAACCCTATAACAAGCAAGTGTTGGATGTCAAAACACCTGACAGTGACTGCCATGTCAGAGAGTCATTTGCTGGATTTTCTCCTCGTAATCAAATTGCAGATAACTCACTATTTTGCCATCTAATCACTGGCTGCTGCGCTGAATATCCTTTTACATTAATCTTAGCTTTCCCAGAGACAAGGTTTTTCAACTAGTCTTGTAGACCAGCTCTGCCTTCACTCTAGAATTCAGTGGTTTGGGCTAAAAGGGACTCTTGACATTCAGTATCAGTGAATGAGCTGGTGATATTAGTATCGAAGGCTTCCCTGTTATGACAGTCCAGAACCTCAGCAGAGGGTTCAGAGGTTTGGGTGGCAAGGCACAGGCTGAGCATGAAAATCAAAGAGCCTATTATGAGGACTAACTCCACCTAGAGCCACAAAAAATGAGTTTGGCTCATTTATTTTGCTTTCCATATTAATAAATCTGCAACTCATTATGTAAAACATATGCCATCTCTTCAGTTGGATGCAATATGAAATCTTCTGAAGAGGGAAGCTTGTTTTTTTCTATTAAAATGGGAACCTTTTTTCTTTTGCTAAAATTCCTTTTCCCCTCTTTTGCCAATTTGCATTTAGTCACAGTCTCCTCAAATCCTCTTCTTATGCTTCAGTCAAAAATGTAACCAAGGATTTCCAAAAGAGCAGGGGCAGAGGGAGGGAGAATTGACAGGAACAAGAAATTATTTTCTCTGGTATTTCATGATCATTTTTAAGTACTTTTTTTGATTTCTCTTCCTTACACCCATGTAGCATCCCTGTACAATCAAGAACAGATGTTACAACAAGAAGAGTTCACCCTTTGACCCTGAGATCTCATTTCTTCTTTTCTCTGGTGCATGTTTAAATTTAGAGTGAAAACCATACAAAAATGCATGAGGGTGGGGTAAGCTGTGAGGCAGGGGAAGAATCTAATTTTGGAAAGTCTTCCCTAGCAAACCCTCTCCAACTTCCACTTGTCTCACTTTATTTGTGAATGTCTCAGTCCCAGAAGTGAAGACAGCTGAAATGTGTTCAGATATCACAATGAGCGGCATCGCATCAGGGTACCCAAGTGCATAAATTAGATCTCCTTCTCCAAATTATTTTCAGAAGACATGACCTATTGCCATTCCTACTGTGCATAACACATTGCAGCCCATGACAGCCCCTTGTCCCCATTAGCCCCATGCACAAGCCCCTCTGCAGAGAGCTGTCTTGTAGATCTCCAACTCTTTCCTCCACAAACACAAAAAGTTTTTACTCACGAGCAATTCAAAAGTTAAGCAAACATAAAACCATATTGCAATATTATCACTCCCATTCTTGCCCTATTATTTCCTATTTTTTTGTCAGTCTTTTTGCACTGACTCTGATCAGCACCCCCTGCTGCCTTCCAACCAACCTCGCATTTCTGCCCATTGTGGGATATGTCCACTGCTCTGCTCCCAGCCATCCTCTCACAACTCTCCATCCCTGGGACACCCAGCTGGTTGGAGGTAGGGTGAGTAGGGCAGGTGCCAGCTGCCATATCTGCGACAATCTGTGACAAACAGCTGGCGAGCGCTGAGGAGCTTGTTGAGAGCACCTGCCAGTTGTGTTGTGCAGGGCTGCTGGCAGAGACCATAGCTCCCTCTGTGATCTTGGTTTGAAAATGGAGCCCTGCGCCAAGAAAAGCAGCACTTCTGAACAGCCTGCCTTTCCCACCACTGCTTGCCGAGACTGCCAGGACACCCTCAGGTGCTCCTACAGGAGCAGGACAAAGACTTCCCAAATGCTGTGTAACAGGCACACTAAAGAAAGATGGCCAGGAAGCTTTCAAATGAGCTTCCTAAGGGCTCCCAGGACATGTCTCTGCAGTTAGTGCAGGGACATCTGAATATCTTCACTTTCATAGCTTCTCTCTCAGTGTTGGTTTTGCTCTGCCTGCATTGCTTGCATCAGAACCATGGAGCCCTGTGCAGCTCAGAGAAGGAAGTGTTGCCATCCCGTCATGGGCCTCCTATCCCTATGCTCCCTTTGTGTTACAGAGTCAGTAGCACTGCCAGTGACATGCAGATGACAATGTTGGGTCCTTGCCCCTACCAGAATCAGCTCATGCTCTCCACTCCAAGAGAGAGAAAAACAAATAAGAAAACCCATGCAATTATAGCCACTATATATCAGTACATAGTTCTGAACTTGCTGTAGCCCTTTCTCTGCCCTGGTTTTATTTGTTCAGAAGATCTTTTTCTCAGGAGCTTACTTCTCAGTTAAATGCCCTGGTCAAAATCTTTCTTACCAGTCACAGTTTACTACTCTGTTCTTTTCCTCTTATATGTCTTTTCATATATCTGAAGTGCACCTCCCTGTTCTTCCTCACATATGTATCTTACGATATTTGTAGAGGTAAGATGTCTACCCATCTTAACCATCCAAATACCTTTGTTTTCTAACAACTAATGTATGAATTTCAACTTTCTAAATCTTGATACTAAATATAGTTCAGTGAGGCATTTAAACTCCTTAGAATATGGATTGTTTACATATGTTCCTTGTAATAAAGGAAAAATTAATTAATATTTGACTGGTGCAGAAGGGTACCTTGGAAACCAATATTTATAAAATGGTAGAGGACTTTCTGAGAATGGAGAAAAGAACAGAGATTAGAGCTGGCAGCTCTCCATTGTGTAGCCAGTTACTGTCACAAAATCCAGTAAGAGACAGCTCCTGCCTTTTCCTTTTGATTTCTCTGTGTAAATCTGCTCTCACCCAAAGCTTGACCACATGACAGTACATATTCACATTAAACTGATTATTTCTGTCTGAACTGTATGTAGAAGAGGCACTTTTAACCTCCACATAAGAAATGTCTCTTCTGGAAATATCCCCATTCACTGCAGAAAGAGTTGCATTTCACATCCCTAACAGACTCCTACATTTTATGTTAACTTCTTGATGATAACTAGGCAAAAGAATGTCCAGCCTAATATCTGCATTAGAACTTGATTAAAATGCCCAGATAAGGTAACTAGACACATAGAGATTATCCTAAAAATCTACAGGTTTCAGATACTATTGATCAGATTAAAATTTTACAATTCCTGAGCAGTGTCAGCCACTTGCCACAAAATTGTTCACAAGTTTACTTGATTAACCTTGAAACAGTTTATAGTTAACCAAGCTTCATTGTTATACATGGGGGTAAGAGAAGGTTCATGACCTGTTGAGCTGGTGCTTTCCCATAGGTAGAGTGCAAGCACAGAAAGTAAGAGCAGCTGGATTTGCACCAAGAAAAAAATATCCTGATTGAACAGATTTCTCCTGGCAATAACTAGGCCTCCCTCTTTCTGTAGATGCATATGCATATGGATAAAAGTGGTGCACCTTGAAAGTGAGACTGGATTAGTTAAAAAACTAAACATCCTGCTGCTTGATTCAGCAAGCTATCTCTACAGTCCCATTGGAGTAAGAGAAGTATGGCTCTATTTCCTCCTTTCCCTAACCTCACAGCTGTTGGGTCAAAGGATCATATAAATCCCCTAATCAAGCAAAAATGTATAACAAAATCCAATCAGATGTATTTTATTAATCTGTTGCAGAAGATGCTGACATCATAGAAATGCAGGTTTATAGGAGTTTCTTAACAATTCTGCTAAAATAGAACAAAACAGATAAATCAGTCAGAACAGCAGTTGTAGAATTTCAAGAAGGAAAGCCTTTTTATAGCATGGACATGACCCAAAATAATTTAGAAAGTCTTATTAAAAGGAGCAGGATGCAGCATTTCAAATGTTTCACCATCTCTAGCTCTGTGACAAAGATTTCAGGAACTAACAAAATTAAGCTGTTCACATCGTTGGTTGCACATCATCTCTGAAGCCACAAGGAAGTACCTATCATCACTTTATTTTTTTCCTTTCAGTTTTGTGGTATGCTGTTGGACTGCATGCAGGAATGGAGTCCAGAAACTCCCAATTTAGGATTTGCTGTATGAGCTTATACAAGTTACATGCATTTCTGAACAGCCCAGAGATCCTCATACCAAAAAGTTACAGGGCAGCATCCTGCTATGCCAGGTGACATACAAACAAGGACTGCTTTGAAAAGCTCACAAACTGACTAACATAAGAAACAGAAGTTTCAAGCACACAGCCAAGAGATCTCTATCAAAAATCAAGGCCCTTATGGCCAGCAGGATTCCCAATGTTTTCAAAGGAGTAACTAGCAAGAAACTCCTCAATAAAGTTAATGGGGAAGAGCTCTAGGAGAAAACGGGAATGGAATGGCAAGCCAAGTGAAATAGAAGGGACTTGTGACACTTTTGTCATCTTTGATCAAAGACAGTGAAGACTGTGAGACCACTTACAGGATGCCTAGTAGAGTCTTGGTAGCACCCAAAAAATATCCTTTTTTGACTGGCATAAGTTTGATTCAATATTTGTCAATGCTGTCATTTGTTATATTGCCATTATCTACCATAACCTCAATTACAATCTACCTTTCTAACTTCACTTTTACATCTGTCTTTCTGAATGGTAAGTACTCTTCAACATGATCTAGGCAATGTAGCTATTCTAACACGTTTCTCTTGTCACTCTGAAATTTGCTCGCACCTGCGAAGCTAGGGGTTATTTATATTCCCCCCCTCCCTTTGCTGGATTTTCATATTTGTGTATATTAAATCCAAGCATGAAGATCATAAAAGTATTTGCTGAGTTTGCTTTTCTGTTTCCAAGCTCAGAGATCTCCCTACTGGTTGTCCTAGTATGAGTTCCAAAAGCCTGAAACTGGTTGTTTAAGGGGAGTCCACAGAAATGTAAAATATTTTCCCTCTGTGAATTCTTCTCAACACTCAATATCCCAAAATTCTATAAACATTTAAACCCAGATACTGTCCTCTTAACTTTGTCAAACTTTGGTTCTGCTTCTCTTTCAAATGAGGATTCTTCAGAGGATTCATGGAATATTCATTCCTTTGAGTAACTTTGCCAACCCATGTAATTATTTTTTATCTATTTCAGTGTGAATTTTGGAGTACCATCTACACTCATTTGAAGGCTGAACTATAGATTTTCTTTCAGAATCCTTTCCAGCCTCGTGTGCTATCACACCACCTCCTTTTTTCTCTGAATCTCTTTAGTGCAAGCTTAATATCTCACAGTAGCAAGTTGCCATTTGGCTCATAAAAACTTCTGATTTCTATGTTTGAGAAAATTTCTTCTCTAATGGATTTTTGTCTGTCCTCAGATCATTCTGTCTTTTCACCTCTACTGATTACATAATTACATAAATACTACATTACAATTACATAAATAATATTCTGTGGCATTCTTTACACTTGAGGCTATGTAGGCTATTCTATCTTCTTTTGCTGACGTGGCTGGATTCCCTTTTTCCTTTGTCACCTATCTTCTTTGTGGTTGTCCCTGCCATTCTTCTACACATCAATACTGTCCATTAACTTTGTTCTTCATCACATCATCATGTTTTGCCACTGCAACTCTCCTTAGGTAGTTGTCTGACTTTCACATTTTCTTGTTTGTGAGCTGTCTGAACTTGTCTGCAAACTCTCTTCTGAGCTCCATAAAAGCCATTGGCCTAGTACCTTCTCCATCTGCTACTTAAGCACCTCTTGTCTATGCTATGTGAATTAGGAATACACTTCAGGAGAATGTAGACCCCCTGTATTCTGCTTTTCTCAATTTATTTTTTTTCCAGAGATTCACTTCATTTTTGTCTCACATTCCTTTCTCTTCTTAATTCCTGCTCTTAAAGTAGAAAAGAAACTCCCAAAAATCATTAAAAGCCATGCACAACAAAAGGACACTTATAACAGAATCACAGAATATGCCAAGTTGGAAAGAACCCACAAGGATCATCAAGTCGAACTCTTAGCTCTGCACAAGACCATCCCCAACAGTCACACCATGTGCCCGAGAGTATCATTCTAACCCTTGAACTCAGACAGGCTTGGTGCTGTGACCACTTCCCTGGAGAGCCTGTTCCAGCACTCAACCACTCTCTGGGTGAAGCATTCCTTTTAGTGTCACAGCTGAACATTTAAAGAAAATATCCACATTGATATAATTTATAAATATAATGTTTATCACTATTTTGCCATTGTTATGATTCAGTGAAAAAAATTTCTGAGACTTTTCACTCCTATGGTTTTCCTGCTTAAAGAAAACCTCTGTGCGAATATCTGTCATAATAAAACCTTTGCCTTTCCATTTCTCCTCCTCATTTGCTGCATAACACTGTGTGTTGTTCACCTAATGTGTTCCAGACAAGAAGTTACTGCAAGTTTCTTATCCACAATAGATTTTTCAGCCTTCACTGACATTTCACCTTTTTCCTGCATAGGGCCCTTTATGAATTCACTAACTATTGCTCTTTAAGGAGATATGTTATTTACATTGGATCTACTCTTTAACCATTTATTTGATTTTACCTTATCTGACATTTTGTTTCTCAGCCCACATATACTTACGTAAACCTGCTTAGAATATTCTCCATTTCTGTATAACTTTTAGTTCCCACAATTGCATATCTTCTGCAGATTTATTCAACTCCCTATTCGCTACCGACATCTTGACATTAGCAAACAGCCGTTCAGTAGAAATCTTTTCCCATGACTTAATTTGGGAATTAATTTTTCCCCATTTCCTTTGTCCACCTGAAAGTTTAAGCTCTGAAAGTTTTCCTCTGAAGCAGCCACAGTAGTCTAAGCTAACTGAATTAGCCTTCCTCACATCCTGCACCTGATGATCCTCCCCGTCCAGAAACCACAGGGAAGTTGATCCAGGCAGTAGATTCTGAAACAAACCCTCCTCTGCTGAGGGGGGAAAAAAAAATCAAATTAATTGAATCTAATGACTTTGAAGCCTTCAGTAACAATCACCGTACATGGAAAGACCTCATCAGTATCTCCCCTATTTCACAGTTTATTTCTTTCAAGCTCCTCAGATTAATACCATCTGCTCCTGGTAATTCACTGCATTTGTCTTTCTCAAGTTGCTTTATAACTTCCTCCTGAGAGACTGCAGTCTCTCTTAAGGCCAACGTCTGGTTTCCCATAGGAATGCCCTTTGAATAGCACCTTCCACGGAAAACACAGATGTAGGAAATTTGTTTGACTTCACTCTTAGCTAAGCCTCCTTTCCACTGACTCCTCATTGCCTAACATGAACAGTCACTTTTGCAATTTTCTAAACAATAACAGGTACCTGTGTATTTCTTGTATTGGAAATATTTTTATATTTTAGACAAAACTTTCTTGTACTTACGTAACATCTTTATAGTCTCAAAGTCCCTTTATAGTATTTATCCCCAACATTTTTAGGAGTAGAATGTTTCAGACAAAGAATTACAAGAATTCTAATAAATATTTTCCTCATTTTTAACCATTTTTCTTAATGTTCACAACCATTTTGTTTCCCTGGAAGAATACCTATTGATTAGAAGCAAGCTGAACCTTCTAAATTCCTTATCTCAATTAGCTCCTGCACTTACACGATGAATCTTTTCCTTTTTTCACAATTTCTAAAATGAATTGTCAAATAATCAGTTACTTATGCTGCCAGTAAATTACTCCAACCTGCCATTCTGCAAAAGCCAATGAGGTGATGCACTAACTATGCATCACTAGAGCTGCCAGTTTAGTATCTTACAAAGGAATGGTCTTGGCTAAGACAAGAGTTTGGGCTTGAATGTCATGTATGGGTGCTGCTTGTTTAGACAAAAACAGTAGCATGAAATCTCACTGACTCAGGAAATTATGGAGAGGCATGCAAATTCTGCTGTCAAGCCAACAAAGTAAACAAAGACACAATGGGATTAAAAGACGGGATAAAAGTCTGAGATCAAAGAATCCTCATCAGAAACTCTCATGCACCAACAGTCACTTCTCATGCAAAATGAGTTGCAACTATACTGAAATCAGACAGGTAGAAAAAGCAATCTCCAGAATAACCAGAATTCTTGGTTTCTGAGGGGTTTACAGCATCAAATACAATTCCTTAGAATACTGTTATAAACAATTTGGAAACTAGTAAATGCTACCGTAAACAGGTGTAGAGGACTTCCTGCAAGGTTTTACAATTAATAGGCAACTGTATTCTGTATTTCTGTTTTGCAGTGACAGCAGATTCAACAGCAGAGAAGCATGTTCTCTAATTATGATGTGCCAAGTGGCTTAATCAGTTTGCAATCTTTCCTTTTTAGGTAAATCAAAACACAATTAAATAAACAGTGTAAAAAGGTAGGAGGGTATTCTCTGAACAAAATATTTCAGAGCTAGGTAATGTTGAACTGTCATTATCTGATAAAAATGTGGAAAGAATCAATCACAGAATACTTTTGTTAGGTTTGAAAAGAAGAAATTGTGCAAATAATACAGAATGAATAGATTGCTAATAACACCACCTAATAGCTATAGGATGCCTTTTATGTAGTTTCAGATATATATGATAATTTCTTCTAAAGTAAGTGCAATATTTAAATTCTTGATAGTCAATTCTTGTAGAATACTAGTAAATTCTCTAACACTGTAGTCAATTGTGTGACTATGATTTTACCACATTCCTTGGTTTACTGAGTTTCCATTGGTTTGCTCAACCAAGGTGGGACTTAGAAAGATTATAAGGAAATTACCCTGCGGGTTGTGTCAGTGGTATGGCCATAACAGTCAAAAAAGACAGAAGAAATGTTTTGGGAACCAGTCATGTCATGGCTTACTGGTGACTTTTATTCCTACCTACCACCATTTGAAAGTTGGATCCGGCTTTAAAGCAGATCTCAAAAGTCTTTTCCAAACTGGTTGATTGTATGATTCTATACAGAAATATTATACCTTCAACCTTTATTTCCTGGAGAATTTCAGATATTTCTTTAAAAGCTTTCTACTCTATTTGAGAGGATTTGCAAACTCTACTTACAAAGTTGTCGCAGGTTTTCCAGGTATTTCCCATCTTGTAAAATAGCTGCTGATTGTACAGCAAGAGGAAATAGATTTTCATGTTTGTTTGGTATGCACCGTCTTGCAACTTCATTGAACATACTCTTATTTCCGTATTTTGATAATGGGTGTAAAAATACTGAATGTTCACCTGTGTTTATCAGTTATTTCTTATCACATTTTCATTACAACTTTTTTCTCTCTCTTCTGTCTAAAGAAAGCAGACGACGGTATGAATTAACAATTTTCATTTTCTAAATGCTTGACAAGAATACACCCCTTTCTGTTGATATAATCTGAACTAAAACACATTATATAGTACTACTTGTGTTGTTAAATATCCACTGATGCATTTACATGACTTTATCATACTTCCAGAACTCTCATTGGTCCTTTTCTAAAATATTGCTGAGATTGGGTTTTTGTAATGGTTTTACACATTGGGTAGAAGTCATAATTATATTTCCATAATAGTACCCAGGTGTGTTTCCTGAGTTAATATAGAATCTAGTAAGGCATATGACTAATTAAAACTTCATTTAGAATCAGATACTCTTGAGAGCTGTGCATAAATGACTTTATGACATTTTTAAGCATACAGAAAAATGATCTGTGGGATATGTCAGCTGCTCCATGGCTCTCCTGCCTGATAGGCAATTAAATTTTTTTTATAGTATATCCTTCTCTATTTTAGACTTTTGAGTATTTTGAATAAGTAACAAAAAATAAATTTTTTTAATATTAAAAAAAAAGTAAATGAAGAAGTCATAACCCTTAACCTAATGTCAGTTGTTCTAAGTGCTGAGGCAAGTTTTACAAGAGAAGGCCAGGGAAGAGATTATGCAATGGGGTTATTGAAAGCCAGACTAGTGTTGGATACAATAGCTTGGTTCTTGGTTATAGAGTCAGATTACAAACCCTGCAGGTAATAAAACATGGCTCTGAAACAGAAAAGGAGTATAAAGTTATAAATAGAAATTCACTGTCAAATATTTCTTCAGCATCAGTGGAGATGAGGCACAGACGGAGAGGAGATTAAATCTACAGGAGACCTGGCATATATTAATTAAGTGTCTGATATTACAGAACATGTCTGGGGTAAACATAACCAATCTCATCTCGGTGAATTGATTTTCTGATAGTGTCTTGAAGACTAGTGGCCAGTATCCTTGATAAAAATCTTTACATCTGCATTACTTAGTGAAATCAGGAAATAAGCATCACATTCTGGGCATTTATTAGATTTAGTTTAAATGCTAAATTCTTGCATGGCAAACAGCCACTTTCTCTAGAGTTACTGAACTTATTCCCTATCAGATCTAAAATCAACTGTGAAAAATCTTTACATAAGCCTGCTGGGACTCCATCAAAGCCAGGTGTTTTGGCAAGAGATAATTCTTCATCTGATCTCCAAGTTTCCTAAAACATCACCATCTTTACTGATATAAGCTAGAAGAGACAGGAACTTTTGTGTAGCTTACTGAAACGGAAAACAGACATGCTGTGCACTGTAACACCATGTTTTTCTCATGCCTTTAAAAAGATTCAAACATTGATATAACTAAGCAAAAGCTGTATTAAAATAATCTAAATAAGCTTGCAAAGTCAAGCAGCAAAAATAAGGAAAATCTAGGCAGCCTTCACTCAATCCCCCTTATACTTGTCCCTTACTCTACAGTATCATTCTAACACAATAAATTATACAGTCCCCATTATAATAAAAAAAAACCAGTTTTCTGAAAATTTGGGAACAAACTCAAGTTCCAGAATTAAAAGTTAGCTACCCATCCCAACAGAGTGTTGACACATACACACATAAGTACACATTGATCATTTCTCCTTTTGCAAATTATTTCCCAGTGCTTACTTAAAATTAACCTTTTTTTATTTTTCCTAGCAGCTTAGTGATTTTCCTCTCCTTTGCATGCAGGTAGGAACTAATATAATTTTTGACTTATGCACTGATAGAGTGAAGTTTTCTTCTCTTCTCACCTTTCCAAACTCTGTCTCTAAGTATATATATGAAATCAATAAGTAGTGCAAAAAAGAAAACTATTAAGAGATGCAACTTCATATCTTGTAAAAGTAGAACCCTGTCTTGGCAAATGTAACAGGAGAATGGGGCAGGAAAGGCATGGGTAGAAGCAGTTGTATGGGAGAAAAAGAAATAGTGAGAAAACTGTTACTTCGTAAGCTGAAATCTCAGCAGCTTCTACTAAGACTTCTACTTAAATACACAATAAAGTTTTCATTTTACTGTTATCTCTGACTTTTTCAGAACTCATTCATGAGCTTTTCATTCTCTTGTATAACATCTACAGCAACAAGGTCCTGCTTTGTAGTTGTTACTCCTGTGCATTGCTTTATGACAATAGCAAAAGCTTCCCATTTCAGATTTATCTCGGAGAACTTTTTAGCCAACATAGACAACATCATAGTTTACTATATGATATATGGATGCTTTCGATCAGCTCAGTTTTACTTTCTAGTTGGTTCCACAGTCTTAGTAGACCATATATATGTATCATCAGCAGAACAGACCATTTAGTACATATTTTTTCATACGCTTTTTATATAATTTATTATATGCTGCACACTGTGGTATAAATCCACTGAAAACCTCATCTGAAAAGAAATTCCACTAGAACTAAGAGAGCTAGTTTTCATGAAAACTCAGCATCAACCCAGAATCATAACAAAACAATGCATATTTGAGAGGAAGCCATCAGAGAACTTGAGAACTTGGAACATATTTCTCAGCACTGTTTTTTCTCTGTGTGTATGTATCACTGGTCCCTAAGTAGCCCAAGTGATAGTTGGAAAGGCTAAACAGATGACTGCTCAATTGTTCGAAGTATGAATTCAGTTAAAGTGTCACGGCACTTTATAGGTATTAATCACACAAACTCTTTTCCAATCCCCAAATCTGTTCTGTAGGTATATCTCCTGGCCATTTGTTCTATGTAAGCTGAATCATCAATAACTAGCATGAACTTCTAAAGCCAGTTTTCAAGTTTTAATCAGAGTTTTGCCAATCTACCCCAATAGCATTACAAACATGTTTACATATATACACACTCACACGTATATATATATGTGTACATTTATATATAATATATGTGTGTGTGCTCATATGTGTGTGTGCTCATATATGTGTGTGCATAAACACATGTATATGTATACATTACTTGCATACAGGAGCAGCAAGCACAATGAATAGAAAATTTACACTTATTTACTTTTTAATAAGTACAGACTTGAAAATTTTAGGGAATTTTTCTAAAGCAAGACTGAACTCAGTAGTAGTATTTTACAGCTGTCAGTGCAAGACCTTGTTGCATTTTCCTTTTTGTAGGGGTTGTGGCCCTTATACTGTTTTATTTTTATAGCTCTTTAGAACTGAACAAGCCAGAAACTAAACTAAACTCAGCTAAAACCATTGTGGTTAATCTAGGTGTGAAGCATGACATGAAAAAGGGAGCTTTGCCGAATTTCCACATGAAACAATAATCAGCCTGGCTGAGTCACAAAAGCCAGCCCATGTCTACTTGTCTGGGATTTGGGGGACTTTTTTCCTTTCGTTTTTAAGTAATGAAAATTTAAAAATCCTAAGAACCATTTATCTAAGTTTTTCTACATCTCTTAGAATTCTGGGGAGGACTATAAATCTCAACTTTCTTCATATTTGGAAATACAGGGGGAACTCAATCTGAAAAAAATTACTTTAACAAAAATAAAGAGAGAAAGAGAAGGATAGAAGGAGAGAAAGAGAGAGAGAGAGAAAGAAAGAAAGACAAGGAAGTTCACATGAATGAAATGCCTTTGGAAATCTCAGTCTTACACTACATCAGATTTACTAGAACTTATGTCTCAGTCATGAGGAGGTACACATGAAAAGCTTAAAACTACATTCATTAACTGAAGCAAGTAGCTTCATATCTCAGCTTCATCATTCAGATCAGCCCATGAGACAACTCTTGTCACCAAAGCAATACATCAGCTGAAATGAAAGTTCCCTTGCTAATTTTTTACTCTGAAGGTGCAGAGGTCTTTCAGGTTTTCCCTGAAACTATTTGTAATCCTCTAAAGTTTAGATAATTTATAGCCTCTGTCCTCAATGTGCAGTAGATATTATCAAAAATAAGCATGAAACAGATGAGTACAAAATATGGTTCCTTTACTTTTCTGTAAATGGGTTATATTTACACTATAAAAGTTCTTCGAACTTGTGTGACAATAGTACTTGGAATTTTTCCCTTTGTCCACAATTCCTTGAAATTTTTGTAAGGAGACCAGGACAGGCGGGACCCCAAGCAAAACAGAAATTGCCGCTGCAGCAGGTCAATGTCCTTAGGCTTCATTTGGCACAAGAGGAGACACAGTAGAAGTGAGTCTGCTTGTCTTCAAGCATGGAGTGTGCTTTGTGTACTGTAGAGGACAGACAGAGTGAGACTTCCAAATTGACAGGAGCTTTTCAAGGGATCAGGGATCACTGGGCACAGGTGGCAGCCCTAGAGAAAGTCCCTGGTATTGCTGAAAATGAGTCATCAGTAAAGGACCCCAGGGGAAACGGGAGAGTTAACCACGAGTCATTGTTATTTCTGTTTGACTCAATCACTAGAGTTTTATTACTTGGGTAGGCAGTTAATTACCTTAGCCCAGATGTGAACAAAACCTAGTTCTTCAGTATTCAAAAGCTTTTCAGTCTCTCAAAAGCATTCACTAAGAAAAAGTCTGACAAAGCTTCCTTGGCTAACTGATCATTGGCCACAACTTGTCATCTGTCATCAGCTTGTGACACAAATAAAGCACTTTAAGGTATTTGCCCATCTGGCTGCTTCTGCAAAATGCCTGTACAAGCACTCATGGCTAGGCTTCGCAATCGAAGATTTGGGAAAGGCTCTACCCACAAGCACTAATGACTTGGTGAATATACAAAGATATGAAGCAAGTATTCCCCCCTTACCTAAAATAACCTTTGCAAATATTAGATAATTGCTGCTTCTGGATGCAGCGAATCCTTGCAATAATAGTTTAGCATAAAATATAGCAGAGCAGAGGATTAAGTAAAGACCAAGAGATATAAGGCAGTGTCTTAAAGTTAGTAGCTTCATTTATCCTTAAAATTTGTTATATGACAGTATACAAGCAACAGGTTTTTAATGGGAAGCTAAACAAAAAGTGTTTGAAAAAAAAATTCCATCAAGCAGCTAAGAAAAAAGCCATCTCCACATAAAGGCATTTTATTCAGAATGGGACAGTAAAAACCTAACCATTACCCTTAATGGAATTTTGGGTCTGAGGTACCCAGGAAGATGGGAGGCCCAGATTAAAAAGGTGTGGACAAAGCAATACTGGCACAGTGCGATGCTCGACTTGGCATGTTTACCAGTCATAGAGTACAAACTTTGCAAAACAGACCACCCATGGGAGCTGGTAACCTCAGCCACAGCCCCCAGCTGCCATCAGGGTTAGGCTTCAGAGAGCAGCAAAGCCCACAGCTTTAAGAACCCTGGGGACAGTACTGTACTAGCATTGGTCACTCCACACATTTATAATCTGGGACACCCATGATGCTGGGGATGTCAGTGTGAGCCCTGAGCTGTCCATAGGGTTATAGTTAGAAAGACTGTACAGAGGTAGCAGCTCCAAGAACATCGGGGCTGGAAAAGGCATACCATGGGGACCATGCCACTGCACCAACATTGCTGCCTCCACAAATTACCAAACTGGACAACCAATGCTGCTGAAGACCTCATCCTCAGCCCCCAGCTGCTGTTAGGGTTAGGGTTTGGGTTCAGGAAACCACAAAGCCTACAGCTCCAGGGGCACTGGGGTTGGAAAAGGCATGCCAAGCAGAGCATGGCACTGCACCGGCATTTCTGCATTCACACTTTACAATCTGAACAACCAATGCTGTTGGATACCTCATCTTCAGCTCATATTAGGGCTAAGGTTCAGAGAGCCATACCACCTACGGCTCTAGGGACACTGAGTCTGGAAACAGTATGCCAAGAGGGGTAGAGCACTGTACCAGCATTTCTCCTCAACATCTTTCTAATTTGGGACACCCACAATGCTGAGGACCTCATCCAGAGTCCCCAGCTGCCATTGATGTTAGCACTAGGTTTCAGAGGTCCACAAAGGCTAGAGCTCCAGGGACACTGGGAATGCAAACAGCATGCCATGGAGAGCATGGTGCTGCACCAACATTGCTATTGCAACGTGCACTGCTGGATGCAGTGGGCAAGGTGCAGGAGAGATGGATCATCTGTCTAGGGCTGCCACAGGTCAGCGAGAGGGATGTCTGTACTTCCCTCAGCTCAGGCTAAACAAAACCAGAAACATACATCTATTCATATTATTCAAAACAGATAACAGAGCCACAAATATTTATGAAAGATGTAGGCAGAAAAAATTAATCTGCTTATACTAAGGTAACATGAGAAAGTTTCCCTCATTCCAATATGCAGCGGATTTGCTGTTCACTTCCTGAGGAGATGACAGTCAGTCAAAACAGCCTTTGCCCGTGCCTCCTTTTTGAATTGATATCTCAGCTTTTATAGCCAATGTGTCCTTTAAAACCTCCAAAAGAATAAAGACTGGCTTCATCTTTCACTCCTAAATGCTTCTTTTTGTGCCTGAAGTCAAAGTCTGTTCACCTTCATGAGCAGAATCAACCATAGAATCATAGAATAATAGAATGCTTTGGGTTGGAAGGGACCTTAAGGATCATCTAGTTCCAACCCCCCTGCCATGGACAGGGAACCTACCCCTAGAACAAGTTGCTCAGGGCCCCATCCTACCTGACCCTGAACACTTACAGGTATGGAACATTCACTACTTCTCTGGGAAACCTGTTCCAATGTCTTAACACCCTCACAATAAACAATTTCTTTCTAGTATCTAATTTGAATCTACCCTGTTTCAGTTTAAAGCCATTGCTCCTTGTCTTATTGCAACATGGTCTTGTCAAATGTCCCTCTTTGTTTTATTCATAATCCTCCTTTAAGGCTGCTATAAAGTTTCTTCTCAACTACAGCAGTGTTATAGCAGCCAAAATTTGCTGTGCTGTTTTACTAGTAATTTATTGGATCAGTTATATTACTTATAGTATTAATTTTAATAAAATTAATAAAATTAAATATTAATTGAATAGTCATTACAAATATAAAAGCATTAATATATTAATAGACTATCTATGAATAATTTTCTACAAAGTGTTCCATCAGGAGTCACCTGCTGTTTGTAACTGGCCAGTACCAGGACTATGGCTAAACTGGGTCTGAACCCTTTGTCCTCTCTCTTTGGCAGCTTGTTGGTGTGACTCAGTAAGGAATGCATCTGTCATTGAATCCTGCATTCTCCATAATTTCATCCTTAGAAACATGTAGTGTGCTGTGTATAATTCATTCCTAATGTTTGTCCAGAGAAGACAGCAATCAATCAGTAAGGCAATATGTTTTGAGTGCCTGGTCCTGAACTTCCACAGAGAAAGATGAGGCACATGCTGTGCATGGATCTGTAAAAGGAAGATGAGAATGGGAAAATGAATCTCCCTATTCTCAATTTTGTAGGTGCTCTTGGATCTAGAATAAAGGAAACCAGTTTTCATTGTTTGCCAGCTTGCTTTTAAATAGAAAGTTTTGGCTATTTAAATTATTTTTCTTCCCCTTGTAACAAAGCTGTATTTTGTTGACACACTTATTTAATTATGAAATGGAAGGGGGTGCTCTGACCTATTGCACACCAAGAGATTACAAGACAGGTCTATTTTTGTTGAAGACTATTAGTGAAGGACAGAAATCCTTTACTCAAGCTGGGCTAAGGACCGAAATAACTTTTTGTCCCCTGGTTCAGATTAGACTTGTAGACCAACTCACACCTTACAGAAGGTAGAAAAAAAGGGGCACAAAGGTACAAGACATGTTGTGTTACACAAACTCTGAACAGACTCAGATGTTCCCAAGTCCTGTTATGTACCTATTGGATCACACTTCCTAAAAGTAGTATTCGCAGAAAGCCAGCGGAACAATTAATCCATCAGCTGATCAAAAGGGAGGAAGGACAGGGAGGGAGAAGATCTACTGTGCAAATAAACAAACAAGACATTTAGACTAGAAGTCATCAAATTAGCATGACTAATGACAAGCCGCAGGAAGGATTTCAAAGATGTGGAAATTGGTGGTCTATCATTCTAGAGATAAAAAGATCAGAGTTGTTAATGTTCAAGAGCTTGCTTTTGAAGCTCTGGATGATTCACATCTCCTATACAGTTTTTCCATATAAAACCAACTGAGGCCGCTGGAGAAGAATTGAATTACATGGCAAGTTATATAGATGAAGAAGTGAGAAAACAAATAGGAAGAATAACACGAGTTTCTTAAATTTTAAGTTCTTTTACATGAACAAAAGAGAAACACGCTGTTTAAGTTAGCAGAACAAACAAAGCAAAGAATAGGAAGAAACCTCAAGTGGGAATGACTCAGCCTATAAACCTAAGGGCTCAGCAGGAAAAACAGACAAGGGAGACAGACACAAACTTAAATTTAAGGTAGAGGACATTTAAACTGGATTACAGGGAAAAAAATCTGACTCAAAAAGTTATTGGCAGATCAGGCTGCCAAGGGAAATAGTTCAAGATACAATTATCAAAGAATTTAACACTGGAACCAAAGAGCATTGAGAGGCTTATAACATTTCTATATGAGGCAGATTCACCCTGATAAAGTTAGTGGCCCAGACTAGACAGTGCTGTGATTCTTTACAGCCAGATTTCTCCTATAAAAAACAGAGTGGAATTCGTTTTAGTCATTTCCAGTAAATTAAAGCACATCAAACAATCTTTTTTTTTTCCTTAAATGCTGCAATGTGTTTGTCCTCAGAGTGTTTGTGTTGTGCCCAGGTTTACAAGGTTATTGCAGATTACAGCATTGTCATCTGACACATGCACATCATTAATGGTCAGGGCTGAAGCACTATTTCTGTAAAAAGTAGTGGGCTGGGGCAAAAGAGCTTTCTGGTCCAAGTGCCAAAAAACAATGCCAGCTTCTACTGCCATATGGCATGGGGACAAGCAGCAGGGTCAGCATTTCACAGTATGTTGCCTGGTTTCCTTCCCCAGATTGATGAGCGTTAGCCAAGGAGCTGTTCATATAGGCTTGCAAAGGAGTGCCACTTGTGTAGTCAGCCTGTGTGGATTTAAAAAAAAAGAAAAAGTAAATATTCAGAGGTCGGGTTTTTTGGGTTTCCCCTCCCCCTCCCTGATCTTTTTCTTTGCTTCATAAGGGCTGAATGGTAGCTTCTAAGGAAAGCTATCTGGAAAATCAATGTTTCTTTTGAGAAGAAAATTAGAATTATGAAACAAGGGAATGTTTTTCTAAAAAAGATATTCACAGGACTCATATATTGAAGAGGTCTATTTTAATGACACCTGCATTCATGGTCAAAAAATTTCAGAACAGTGCATTCTGTGCTGGAAAGATCAAAATTATGTAATTCAACCTAGGACAGGAAGTCTAGGAGCAGCCATTTTCACCTCTAATTTCAGCACATCAAGTCAGAAAAAAGGAAGACAAAAGGGATAAAAAAAGAGGAAGGGTAATAAGATCCCTTCACAATCGGGGAGGAAGTAGAAGTGGGAGAAAGAGGGGAAGAAGATGAGGGAGCTGTTGCTTCTTCTCAGGGCTTTCCTGCTATTACGCTATATTGCAGGACATTGAGATCAAGTCCTCAAGTTGCAAGTGGGAAAAGGTGACACAAAAGCTGCAAAAGCTGGTCCTGAATGCCCACCATACTGCCTGCAGCTCAAGGCAGCATCAAGCCAGCCCTGCACCCATCCCTTCAGCCTCCACAGCTCAGCACACCTTGCAGAAAGGCAGCAGGGTACAACCATCAAGCTGCCCCTTTGGGCAGGAACACCACAGGCTCCCATCTGCCTCTCTATGGCACAAGGGTCAACAGTTAATTTAGGTTTCTCTCAGCTTCTGAGCTGCTGATTTTCACAATACTTTTATGCCCTCAACTATTTTCTAGAATTCTGCCTCTTCTCCCCATATTGGTTGAAATCAGCCAACAGACTCAGAAGTTATGAAGGAAGGAGTGGGTGAGGATGACAGTAGGACAGGTATAGAGGAAAAGAAGTAAGAGTTAAACGAATGGTATTCTGACAATCAAACTAATGAATTTTCTACATAGATGCTGGCAAGTGATGGTACACTGACAGCTTTGGGGGGCACAGGAGCCCCAC
Source organism: Chiroxiphia lanceolata (assembly GCF_009829145.1). Classification (NCBI taxonomy): domain Eukaryota; kingdom Metazoa; phylum Chordata; class Aves; order Passeriformes; family Pipridae; genus Chiroxiphia; species Chiroxiphia lanceolata. Next base: position 68,869,563 of record NC_045638.1, on the reverse strand, counting down.
TGGCGAGTGATTTAAGACACGAATAAAAGACAGTACATATGAGACTGAATGAAAGTCCTATGGGAGACTTTTCTTCCACATTGGGACTTCACATAAGTCCAAAAAGAGTTTGATGCTTGATTTCTAGCTATCCCATTCAATTTTCTGACAAGTCTAAATTTCCATTACCTCCTTTACAGTGTAACCTCAGTCACTGGAGGAGTAAGCACACAGCCCTAGTGTCCCAGGGAAATAGCTGCGTGAGGGAACTTGCTGCCTTTTGTACATTCACATTGAAATGTATGGCCATTTAACTCCAAATTCTCATGATTTTGTTTAACTTTTTCTCCCTCTGTTGTCTTTTTCATGAAATAGTTTCTGGAAAAGTACTTGAAATTTATCCTCTTCACATCATAGCCCATGTGCATCACCCATAAGCCTCCTGTGCTTTGCTGTAGCAGAAAGCACTTGGGCTGAACAGGCTTTGAAAGCTTTGCCTTTAACTGATTTCCACATTTGTTTCAGAAATGGGAGCTCAAAGAAATATCCTCTTTCTCCTCTCTCTGAACTGGGCTGTGGCACCCAGTCACTGGGGTGGCAGAGAGGAGAAAGGGCACAAGGGCTTGAAAATGAGCAAATTTTTTAAAAAGGCCAAGGTTTCCCTGAATGTCACTGTCTCAAGTCAGGTGCAGTGTTGAGCTAGCCCCATCAAAATTCTTTTTAGGAAAAAGGTCCCAGAAGGAGTCCTTGAACTTCACAGATATGGGCCAGACATCTTATTTTAAGCTCAGAGTGTTTATGCCAGAGAGAATAGAAATAAAAAGGATTTACTAATGCATCTCCTGCCAACTGCATCCTTGCAGACATGTCCTTTCTCTCAGTTTCCACTTCAGCCAATTCTATTGATTTTTGATTGTAGCAAACTCTACACAGCCCTCTTCATTCCTCCAGATGGTCTTTCCATCATCCTCGAGCTCAGTTCATGTCTGTTCCTTGCTGTTTCAGCAGATTCCTTGTTTCTAGGTGTACTACAGCTCAGTGCACAAGTCTCCAGGAGGAGCTGGCTGCCACTCATAGTTCACTGCTTCTCTAAAGAACAACTCAAAAATAAAAATTAACAAATAAACCAGATCTTGTCCATTTCATAAACTTTGGTTCCTCAAACTGACATCTCATTTTCCTGCTTTTTTCTTTGAAGGACTGTAGTACATCTGTGTTCTGCTTCAAAGATTTAAAATTGTTCACCAATCCAATGCTGGTGTCAGAGAGATGCCACATGTTGCTCCTGTGATTTGGGCAAGTTGAATAGTTTCTGGATACTAATAGCTGCACATGCTCACCAGAGGTTGTTAGAGTTTTACTTCTACAACTCTTCACTCATTTGATGTGTCTCACAGCTTCCACCATGCCAGCCTGCAGTGAAGTTTCCCCACACAGAGCATAACCCTGTAGTTCAACACAGCATCAGACCTGCAGACAAGAGGTCAAAGCATAAGCAGCCTATTTGGCCTAAAAGAAAAATCCACAGGTTTGGGAATCAGGCAGAAAACAGAAAGTCTAGTCCTTCAAAATGGGGAGCTGGGACAGCCCCTATAGTGGCATGGTCTGTGCGAGCCAGCTGACCGCTCCTCTCCTAAGTATAGAATTGCATTTCGCTGTCACTACATCATTTACACGCTCACACAGTGTGAAATGTTCTGCAGCCAGAGCAGCTGGCTGGCCCTCACTGATTCCTGCCATGCCAAACCATTTAGACCATGAGTCACGGAAATCCTGGAGTCAGGAAACTCTTTCTTTGTTCACAGTGTGTCAGGTTTTTTGCTCTCCTCTTCAGCTCATCACTCTTCACTGGATATGTTCTCTTGATTTGCGAACTGCTGGTCTCCAGGAATTTCACTGCCACATGGTTATTTGTGGTTTGGATTTTTCCATCTATCTGATATATATAGATATAGATATATATATATATATCAGTCTCCATCCCACTCAAGCTCCAAAGATTGACTGAGTTCCTCTTTCAGGATTTTATTAGCAGCCTCAGGGCAGCACAAGCCACTTCCTGCCAGTCTGCATTCCTATACGGGGAATACAACGTCATTAAACCTTTCCAGTGGCCTCAGAAAATTTCAGCCTATGGGAGTTATGGTACCATCAGCCTTGAGTCCAAGCAGGAACCTACAAGTTTCCCTTCCAAGTATAGCTACTATAAAGGGTAAAGGTTGACATTTTAAGGGCAACCACTGCATATTTTACTCAAATTAGGCTACTGAGCATGCTCATACATGCAGTCAGTAAGTCTGCTACTTAACGGATCCATTTGGGTTAAATGGGAAAGACTGCAGAGAACAGTGATCAATTTGGTCTGACACGAAAAGAAAAATGTATGACACTTTCTCATTTGCTACAGATGAATTAGAAGAAAATACTATAATTAAATATCTGCAGGTGTTTTCTTAGCAACAACAAAAACACCAACACAGTTCTCAAAAAATGAATACAGAAAACCAAAAAACTTTTCTGTCACACACAAGTGAGGGAGGATAGTGTTCTTCACTGATGCATAGGAAATTGGACCTATATGGGGGAAAAAAAAATCAGGATTTTCTCCTCCTTTGGCAAATTGAAGGGACCACTACTGCAGGAATGTGACTGCACATCTCTAGTGACATTTTAACCCATCATTTCAGTAAACAACCAAATTGCTGTGCTATAGCAGCAGGATTGTTGTCTACAACACAATTCCTCTGTGTTGTGGTTATCAATGCAGGGGGAACCACTTGGTGGGCCACTGTGCTTTGCTTCCAGCTCTGTGGCTGCAAAGTCAGCAGGTGGAGAGGGCCTGTGGGGCTCTTCAGTCTTCAGTAATTAAGTGTGCATTAAGAAAATAGTTTGAACAAATTTGTAACAAAAGGAATCTAGACCAAAATGCCTTCCTTAGTTGCAGATTAATTTAGCATTGCCCGGTCAAAAATGAGATATTTCATGTTCTTAAGGAAAAACTGGAACTGACAAATTCATTACTTGATCAGGCTCATCTAGTAAATTAAGAGGTAATTCTGAAGAAATAATGAAAATTCTCTAGTGGCATATTAATTATGATTTTCTTTTCAGCTATTAAGAAAGAAGGATTATGGATGTGGCCAAGAATAAAGAGAGATATATTTTCAGGGTCAGTGAATTTATCTTTTCAGGCGTGTAACAGAAAAGAATAAACCTATTTCCTTCAATGAAGGCAATTTGAGAAGCCTTGGACCAGATATGTCCTTTTTTCACTATATTGCATAATTAAACTTGCTATACTTCAGACTTCCCTGTGTATTTTGTTTCTCCTATCTAGAGCTTGTATAAAGGGATAATGATCTGGGGAGTGTCCTGAAGCATTATGGTATATTTACATGGTAGTGGCACTTAAATAACAGTACCAAATTCTATGTTACATAAAGGGAAACAAATAGTGAATTACCAAGATTTCTGTTCAAGTGATTTCTCTGCCTGGAGTGCAATCTGTCTGCAGTTCAGAATGAGCAGCTGGACGTAATCTAGATCCTATCTTCCTTATCAGTCTGTTACCCAAACAGAAGAATCATGATAAGACTTGGATAGTTCTTTGATGTAATGCTACTAATCTTTTTTTTTTTTCGCATTTCCAAAGTCCCATTTCCCTGAACATAACTGAAACAAGTAACAGAGGGCAAGTTGGAGTTTTGAACATGTTTCCTGTTTAGAAAAATGAAAGCAAAACCCCAACTCAACTGCTTTCCAGGGAAGACTTGGTTATGACTATGTACTACTGATTTGCAAGCTGCCCACAGGGTTTCCGTTTGCTGCCTGATGTCTGCTGCCCCATTTACTGTCTGGCATATGCTCACAGCCAGTGCAGAGGCAACAAACCAGCACCAGTAGCTACATTCTTTAGTCCCTTTGCAGAAGCATGTCTTTTAATATTATCATGGATTCAAGTATCATTCAAAAAGAGGATTTCACTGGCTTTCATTTATCCAGACTAAATGGTATTTCAGGCATCAGCAGAAGCTTTTGCTGACTGTACAGTGGAGAGGAGCCCCATGGCTGTTGGCGTTTTCTGGCAGAGGCCAGCAGTGCAAATGCTGGCACACAGTAAGCCAGGGTTTAGCTTTCTACCTCCACCATGACAGGTGGAAAACATGGCCCAGGGAGCACAGCTCTGGGGCAGAGCAAGAACCTACAACCAGGGCAGCGTCTAGGTTTAAGGTTTTCAGAAACTGCCTTTTCCCATATTGAAGGTTAAGTGGCAACAAATAATAAAGCTCTATGTCGTCTATCATCCAGGAGCAAGTGACTGCAAGGTAGAGCCTCTGCATATCTTCCATCATTGTCCTTTAGAAAGCATTGGAAAAACCTAAAGCATAGAGGTAATTTGGAGACAACACACGATGCCTCCTTTCCACATATTCCCAGTTTTACTGAGTGTATGCAACGTTTAAACATAAATTATTGTGCCCCAACTTCCTCCAAGTCTTTCTTCTTTTGTAACCACAATATTTCTTCACATCCTCCCACTCTTTCAGTTTATTCAAAATATTTGCACCACACGAGAGAAGAAGATTGAAGGAAGGAGAAAGAAACAAATGGCCTGGAGGAGCTGCAGGTATCTGGAAGAGAGCAGAGGAGAAAGGGGTTGACAGTGAAGGTTCGTGAAGGATTACGGTGTTCGCAAATCACTAGCCTTCATTTCAGCATGCCAAAAACTTGTGCTGCCAATAAGATGGAAGACAAACTTTTCAGGAAGACTAAGTCCAAGAGGGAGAGTACATGCCTATAATCTTGTTGTCAGCTTATAATCCCTGTGGGGAAAAAAAATATTCCAGACAGACATCTTCTGACAGTCCCTTTAGTTCCACAGCTATCTCCTGCATCAAGAAGCATTCCATGAATCAGTGGTTAAATAGAAACTATTAACTTGTAAATGAGAGTAGGATAAAATACATGCTTTTATCAACATGGACCATTTGCTTAAGAGGTGGACTCGATGATCCTTGTGGGTCCCTTTCAACTCAGAATATTCTTTGATTCTGTGATTTCTCTGGGAACATTCATCTTGTGTCACAAATAAATAAAATGGCACTTTTCCTGCCTTTCAGCAAAAATAATCACAGAGCCCCAGTGGGATCTCATATTACTTGGACTCCTTACTTGTAGCTTTTATACTCCAGCATGCTTGCTGATAATGTATGAAGTACAAAATTAAAACTAAATCGTCAGAACAAATGAAAACGTACACTATGCAACATATTATCCTCTGGCCCTTTATTGTATTTCTCCATTCATCTGCTAATTCCCAAAATCCAGCCATTTACAATGAAACTTCCAGTCATTAGTGGGATTTAGCAGGCTTGCACTGTAAAATAGCATTCACATTTCTCATGAGAATTCATATATATAGTGTTGCAGGGCACTAGATACAAAACCTCTCAGTCCACAACTATATTTTATTTCCACACACCTATCCAAATCCACCTCCTGTGCTGGGAAATTAACACATGAAGTGAGAATTTTCTGAATAGTGACTTCCTTTTTTTATAACCATGCTCATTGAGACTCACTTTGGTGCAGAGGCTTATGTGGGAAAGCTATGATGTGGCCGCATGACTAATTTTTCAAGCCTGTGCACAGCTTCTCAGGAATGCAGTTGGATCTAATTCCTCGGTGGCTTGCTTGTGATGACTGAATTGAAATATATTGTAATGATTCTCTGTTCAAGAATCATGAAATTATTAGAAGTTGAGACTAGAGCTGAAGTATTAAGTGATTTTTCCTTTTCTACTCTTCTATTACCTACTTAGAGCAAATATTTTACATAAAAGTAAGCAGTAACTTAAAAACTTAGCTCAAAAATTAAGATGATAATATCAGATCTCATTTCTGTTCCTTCGCATTTTGAAAAATCCCATTTGGCTTCCCTCCTTATTTTTGCATGAATATGTACGATATAGAAATAATTTAATTAGTACCTTGAAAAGTAGAGATTCATCTAGGCCATTCAAACCACAAAGCAGTTCCTAAGTTTCTTACTTTTCAAATGAAATGAAAATTTTTCTAAATTGAAATAATTTAGAAATTTGTTTAAAGGTCACTACTCCCTTAGATGGTTTTTTAGAATGCATGAGAAAAGTGCTATTTAATTTCACACAGAAGTAATACTTCAACAATTTCCTTTCAGGCAGAATATAAACGCTTATTACTAATCCCTTAATAAAATTAAAAATAGGTTAACCTTGGACCAGTTAATTTTTTCCCCCTCAGATAAGACACCAAAGATCAGCACAAATGGCAAGTGATAAATTGGCCTCTTAGCATTACTCCACAATCATCCTCCTCCCTTCTTTTTCACATCAGCTCTCTCTGGAAATGCCTCTCCTGAAGTGCTTCTTGTTTTAGTGTCAGTCAGTCAATTTGATTCCTCCCTCCCCTTAACTATCAATGGCAATTGACAATCAGATCATCGAGATCTGATGTTACCTACCTTAAATTCTAACTCTACAGTGAAGCAATTTCACAGACTACACCTAGTTAAGATTAACGATAAACACCAAATTGCCAGAAGTTCATCTTTTAAAGGTTTATTTGCCTTTTCCTACATGCTTGGATTTTCAGAAGAGGAAAAAAAGTGTATCACTCTCCTTTGCAAGATACAGCACCAGGAATTCCCTTGGACATTGTATTTATACCTTACAAATAGTCCTCTTTCAATTTACCAATATCTTTCTTTCCAATTCTCAAACTCTCACAATATGATGGGCCCCAGATTCAATAGCTGTGGGCATTCTGTTTGAAAAGAAAATAAATTTATAGGTGCTTTTATTCATATCAGACCCTTCTGGTCTTATTAGCAAGTTTGAAGCTTTCCAGGCACCTAATGGAGAAGTGCAGGTCAAAAACATAATTGCCTCTGAACAGCAATGGTGGTAGTGGTAATAGAAATAGCAGTAATAGCAGCAGCAGTAATAGCCATAGTAGTAATGTCAGCTCTTCCTGAGAGTAACTCTAGACAAGTAAGCTAAGCTTCTTTTTCATCACTGTGGGTTTTTTCTCCAGACACCTAAAATTAGACGTGTTTGAATAATTTATCACTAACTTCAAAATCTGTTAGATACATAGAAATAGAGGTATCTTTTGGTTTTCTGAGTCCAGAATCTTCCTACAAAAGGACACACATATGAGGATGTATCAGAAACACCTCAAGAGGAAAGTTTCTCATTAACAGATCAAGTTGCACCTAAAAATCAATTGGAGTTTCTTGGTTCCAATGGTTCTATTGGAAAAATTCTCAAAAATCTGTCTGACAGTTGGTCGGAAACCATCTTCCAAAGGTCAGTCTACATTTGTCATGGCTAATCACTTCCTATGTGTTCTTTCTAGCTCTATCATTTGGCGTAAACAGTTATTTTCCCCATCTGATATTTACACATGGCTTGACAAAATGTGCAGCACTGTAAGTGGGTGCCTAGAAAATGGCACAACTCTATCTGGTGCCCCCCCCCACTTAGGTACAGAGAATACTTGTGGACATGAGTGAGTGCTGTGGTTTATCACTCAAGTCAATCACTAAAAAGGATTAGGAAGACATCTCCATTACAGGTGGGTCAATCCACAAATTCTTTATTTCATGGATACTTTGTCCCTTCCTCTGGCCTCTGCTACAAAAAACTGCAGACAACATGAAGCCTCAATATAGCAACTCAATTCTTACTGAAGCCATTTGGCATGGGCTATCCAAGTATATATGCAGACAAGTATAAAATGCATAGACATCACTTTTTGAAAGCTGTCATTTCCCAAAGGACCCACTGAGGTAGAAGCATGCTGCAGAATTGCTACTAAAAACAATTAATTTGCAGCCATTTTTTAAACACCTAATTTCCCCACTAGCCTGTATGCAACACTACTTCAAATAGCTACACACGGTCTCATTTAGTGAATATATGAGGAAGAGGTCTGCATTATGTTTGCTAAAAGAAATAGGATTTCAATTCCATCTGCCTCTGTGTGTGTTTGATTTGTGTATTAATTATGCCTGTTTGTAGCTGTAAATTTGCTCCAGCTTAGTATGTGATTAGCTCCGTGCATGAATTCACTACACTGTGTGGCTCCCTTGCACTTCTATAGTTTTAAAATTATTCCATACTTATGCTTTTTAAATTGCTTTTAAAACCCCTCTTGTTCAGTGTGAGCTTTCAACTCTGTCTTGTTCAGACAATTTTTTTTCCCTTAAGAGAAAACATGTCCCTTTGATTTGTCTCTTTGTGGACCCTTTTCACTGGTGTCTTGTCAGCTTTGTCTATGGTGTTACTATAAAACACAGAACAAAACTGCTTCTTTACTCAGTCTTACAGGGAAATTCAGCATATTCACATTTAGCATTTTCTACATGGAATGAGTTAAACTAATGGGTTTAGGAATTACATAAGCACTCAGTAGGGTGTATACGTACCCATTACTGTGCAAACTTTAAATGCTTGTCACGTCAAAATAAAACTCTCCCACATGTGGAACATTTTTGCTCTTGATCAGTGAGTTTTCTCCCTCGTTCTCAAAATGCCCAAAAGTTCTGAGCTGTCACCTTTGTAGTTAAAACCAGCAAGATATGCTTGAAAATGTAACTCATCTGAAATGAGCTGCATAAAAACCATCTTTGTGTCTGTGAATGTTTGTGTACAATCAGAAAATAAATGTTGAAGTGGTCAAGTTGATTTCTCTCATATTTTAGGAAAAGAATCACTCTGAGCTGAAAAATTGTATGCCAAGTTTCTGCCTGAAGCAAATTTTTACAATCAAATTAAAAACCTTTGAGACTAAGAGTTTATAATGGAAATACTAACACAGCCTTAACCATGGCAGCACTAGCAAGCACTGCAATAATATTAGGAAAGCTCTTCCTGCCCACAATCTAAACTAAATAAAAAAGATGCCATTTTCTAACACATACCCCAGGCTAGTAAATAACAATGATTTAATGTACTTGCCCTGTGGTAATATAGTAGCACTGCAAACCTCAGAGCCAATTTTTCTTTTCTTTTCTTTATTTTTTTCTTTTCAAGCATATATGCCCCATAGGGAAAGGATTGCAATTTAGCTCTTATTTGTGGATATATCGCTTTCATTTCAACAATTCTTGAAAGCCTTCCTTCTGTCATATGCTACTGTATGCGAGCACCCAACTGAATAAAGACCCAACAGGCTTTTTCAGGAGTTTATTCACAGGTTTGGCTTTCCTTATTGTAGTATGCACCACATTTAAATTAGATGAGGGCTACTGTAACGCAGTAACATTGTCAATGACTGGAATCTCACTTTCCCCTCTAACAGTCTGAAGCAAATTAATGTATTGGTTGTTCTTAAACAAGTAAACAGTTTCTGCTACAATGTCAAGGAAAAAGAATGTGTTCATTAATATGAACAATCTTCATCTACAAAGATGATTTACACAATGCATGTAATGAGATAGCTTTCCCCTAACTAGCACACTACCTAACTGAAAAGCTGATTCTTAGGACTTTCTTGAAATTACAATATTGTTTGTTTACCAATAAGAAAGACAGTCTCAGTCACCTATGCCACCATTGTAAGCTCTATAGTAAGTACTTTAAAAAAGAGAGATTTCTGGAATCACTTGTGGAATTAATAAAATTGATAACTACAGACTTACACTGCATCAATGATACATATTATTCTGTGATAAGTTGAGCTAAAAATAAGATTAATTTGGTTATAGAAATTCCTTAAACAACAACACTTAAATAATTTCAAACTTGAAATTTTTCAAGAATTTTCTGAAAAAAATCAGCAAACACTGGCTAAAAAAGCAAAGCAGTTTGGATACACCAATGTAATCAGCATGCCTAGTGCTTTTCTGTTAACCCTCTGAGTAGAACCATAATATTCTGGATTTTTTGTATAATAATGCTATGAAAATTGTAACTTACAGAAATACTAATTTATATGTCATGGCTTAATAAATCATGTTCTAAATACATTTAGGCTAGGCCCATCATCTCGTGAGTGATTAATCCGTCCTAGAATTTTAATTATCCGTTAGAGAAGCAGTCTCTAGCACCTATAAGGGAAATTTAGATTATTGCCCTATATGCTAAACTCCTAGATGGATGAAATTAGATAAAACAACTCCCGGCTCACCACTATTCAACTAATCCTGTGCTATCAGTACTATATTTTCACATCAAAGTTTGCTTACTGCATGTAAACTCACTATAATATTGCACTTAGGTTGGAGTCCATGTTATCCCTGCTGATATTTAATTGAGAGGAATTAAGCTGGAAGTGACCCTAGTCTACTTTCCTGTTAACACTAAGATCAAACTGTCAGGTATCTCCAGAGGTGAAACATTAGATGACCTGAATCACCCTTTGGAAGTGTTCCTCTCCATCTCCTCAGTGATAGATGGTGCCTACCACGACTGCCATCCGTCTCTGCTGACTACACAGGCTTAGTGGGAGGAAGTTGGCCTTGTATACATAATAAGCATTAAAAAAAAGCAATTGTTGCTACATTCAGCAGCAATACAATGCTTAAAAATTCAAAAAGGAAATGAAAGAAGTCAGAAGGACTGGTACATATTAGAGTAAAATGACCACAGTGTGCTATGTGCTGTCCCAGATTATCACATTAGAAATAGCCTATTATGTTTGATTTCTTTTTTTCATTGGTGTTGCAAATATTTTTTAGGGCCATATATTCTGTCTTCACTTACCCCCAGGAATTCAGAGGTTAGATTGAAAGAAAGGGCAGTCATTGCCAAACAAGCTTAAGCCATTATTACTTCCATGAAACCATACGTACATATACATATATATGGTTATATTAAAAATATATATATGGGTATATGGATATACTTAAACCCATCATTGAAAGTCTTTTAAAACAGTTCAAATATTTAGATACCTTTTCTTGAAGCCTAAAATACGCTATCAATATTTTGAAACTCAGTCTCTCACAGACCTAAAAATAACTAAAAAATATTTTTATAGTTATGTTCATAAAACATGAACAAAAGATCAGAAACATATAAGATGTTGGGTATGAGTCGGATTTTTAGGATCTAGGATTTTTTTTTATATACATTTTAAGTAGTACAAGATGGTGTAAGATGAAGGAAACAAATATCTTATTTTAATGATAATCCTGTATTCCAAAGCAAAGCAAAGGTGATAGGAATATCCTAGATGGCCTTTTGAATAATATTTCTCATACATAAAGTGAAGCATATTTTTATATTTTTTTTCTCTTGATTTTCCCCTCTAATTAAGAAGAATGAACATCATCCTTTGCTTTAAGACTGCCAAATTTTCACAATAGTCAAGGAGCATGTGGCATTAATGGATGCTTTTTTATTACCACATGTATGTCTTGCACTACATGGTTGAATTGTATCTCTTCTAAAGGGAAGGCCGTGATATAATGTGGGAAGGCCAGTGCTGGAAAAATGTGTGCCAGATCTTTACCTACTGTAAATTAGTGTAGGTAAGTGGCAAGGAAGGCTTTACCTTGGCTGAGGGTTTGATCCTATGGAAAAATAATCCCTCTCCTATCCAAATGTTACCTAATTACAACCATTAACATTACAATGGCAGTGGTTGTGCCCCACCTACTCAGCATCTTCTCTCTTCAATGCGACTAGGGTTGGATGGTCATAGTCAAGGATCTCAAACAGACACAGCCCTTTCCCAAAACCTAAAATCTTAGAGCATTTGTATGGCAGTTCCTTGGTCCCTTAACTTTCTGTCCCAGTGGAATTCTCCAACAAGGTGCTTATTTGCTTCACTTGGGTTAAGATGCTGTTACTCAGGTTCCAGACAGAGTAATGAAGCCATGCACAGGCCTTCTGCCCATGGACATACATTCAGAGATCAGAGTTTCCTGATGACTTAGATGACTTGCCACTAAACTCATAACCTGAAATTTGGTGTCTGATGTAAGCTGCCACTAGCAGTTCCTTCTACAGTCAATGTAGTGAGACGAATCGGTTAATTAAAACATGAGTCCTGCCTAAAATGCATGCCCATGACAGGTGAAATGAATCAAACCTGGAATGTTCATCTCTCTATATTACCAAGGAAGCCTGGAGAACCAGTTTCAACTAAGCATCTCACTTCTAGATTTTTAATATTGGGTGAATTAAAAAAAAATATATTAACTACTTGTACCACTTGTGTGAAGGTTCACAAGACGAATTCCTGTGTTTAAAATATTCCAAGTATTTAATATATAAATTTTCATGTCTGAGGTAATGAAAGATGCACTTTGTAGGATGGAAAAACAGAATTCCAGTGTTTCTTGAAATACAGTTCAACTTCCAACTAGATAGTTCTAACTAGAAGTGCAAAAGAGCTTTACACTAGCTCCAACAATTTGCAGGTGCAGATTTGCTGCCATATGGACAGTTCCATGAGCAAACACAACTCACAATGGGAACAATACTGTGGGCAACTAACCTTGTTCCTGCAAAATTTATTTATGCTTCCCAGAAAGATCAGAAAAACTGCATATCATTTTGGGCAGCATATTGATACTTTGAGATGTATGATATGAAAGGAAGAAAGAAAGAGAGAGAGGAAACCACATTTATGTGACTTTTAAAAAACACTATGAGAAAACTTTAACTTTAGAGGAGAAAAATTCCATTTTATATGAGTAATAAGAGAAACTATAAATTTCACAATGCTATTTTTTATTTTAGAACATTATTTTGAAAGATGCCTTTTTCATTCAAGTGAAATTCTGAGCCAAGTAATTTTTTTTTCAAATTATCACATCTGAAGCAAAAGTCTACACAGTGTACTATTTTTATAGAAGCCACCTTTAGGATAATGGTCAAATAGAAAGCTATAATGCTGTGTTGAGGTTTTAACAAACTAGAAATATATATACACTCTATGTAAATGCCCATTTTATTAAATATTACAAATAGAACTGGTGAATCATTTTTAGTTTCTCCATTCTAACACAAAACTTCTGCTAATTCAGTTTAGGGTTTACACATATATTAAATTACTTGTCTTTTCCCTGATTTAGAAGTACTCTAGGTATTTTAAGGGTAGTTCTTCCATTCATCAATGTTAATCCTTTAAAATGACTGCTGGAATAACGAGGTTGTGCTGAGAGGATGCCTGTACATTTCTGAATGTGGTGCAAAGGAAACAGGAACTTCTCAACTAGATCATTACATACTATTACATGACAGAACGTGTCCTCTAGCCACTTTCCAAGACTCAATATTGTCATTAGGAGAAAACTATATGGAAGTAACCTTTTGTGGCCAGCATCATGTCATCTTCTGTAAACAATGAGGATGCCCTAAACTGAATTTCCCATTTAGCCTGCATAGTGTCTTCCAGTAACAGTCACTGTGGAAGTACAATGAGCTGCTGTAGAAGATACCATTTGATTAATTTTATTTTCATTTTTAAGCTTATATCTGTAACTCCTAAGCAATAGTACATCTGATATATTTTTGGCCAGAAACAGGCAAGGAACTTCAGGATACTATAAAAGATATGTGCGTATAAAAGCAAAAAAGCCAGAATAAAACCCTAATGTGGGTTGTCAAGATTTAAGTTGATCGTTTACTCAGAGGGTTAACATGTGCTAAAATTACATACTGCAGTTCCTAGCTCCACTGATGAAAACATTCACTGCTTCTATCTTTAAATAAAAAAGCAAAATAGCCTTAACCCTTTGAGGATCATATTAGCAGCAAGTTGCAATCTAAACAGAGAACAAGTATTTCAATCAATTAGGAAATTATTCTTACAAAGATTCTGTGAGCACCCTTTTGCATTCCACCATCCCAGCGCATACTGCTGGATAGATCAGTTGAGATCATTCCACACAGGTCTGAAGAAGTTTCAGGGTCTCAAAGGGTTAAAGCCAAGACTTTTGAGTAAAAGTGTTTTATTAAAAGGGTGAGTTAGGTGAGCGAACAGTCTCGGATGAACTTGGTGAATAATCTTCCGATTCGGAGTTGAGTTCAGGTGGAGCTTGTTGTGCCTTATAACGTCCCCTCACATCCTGGTTGCGTCTTCGTCGGAAAACCTGCCTCTCCTTATCAAGAGCGGTGGTCTGGCAGGGGCATAAAATAAGAATAAATGAAATTAGGCTGTGTGTGAAACGCAAAGGTAATGAAAACCATGAGGTTTTATGTGGCCTGCAAATACCAGGGATAATAAATGTTCAGACCAAATTAAACCTCTTCTGTCTCAGTCAGGTCTGAAAGGTTGAGCCCACAACACAGCTAAATGCTTTAAAAAGTGCATTTCCCAAACCTTAAGAGGTAGTGTGACATCATCAAGCAGATACAGTGCCATATATATGAATGCCATATGTTCTACTTCTGGATGCTATTAATTTCATCCTTTAACAGATTCGAATTTCAAGCCAAATATCAACTGACCTTCCCCCACCCTTCTCAAAGTATAAATCTGTTTCTACAGGCAGGGTAGAGATGTACGTTTGTCTTTGATTTGACCTAATGAAGGCTGATACACACTCATCCGTGCTCGAGTCAGTGCAATCATCTAACAAAGATGGATTGTGATGAAGTTGTCAGACAAGAGAGAAAAACAAACACCAAAGGGAGCTAGCCCAGCTCCCTGACACACCATGCTGCTCAATGGATGTTCTTAGGGAGAACGCTGAAAAGCTGTGACGGAAAGACCCGTTTAGCCTGACTATGCTGTCTCTTCCTATTAACCAAGGTCTACCAAATTAAATATTCTGCTAATTTTATCTATGTCTATATAAGGTATCTAGGAATAGGAAAAAAGAATGTTTACTTGATGGCTTTACTTTTTGATGATTCTGCCACTATTAAGAACCCAAGTCTTAATAAGATGGCTATAACTTCTAGCCACATTCTTTCTTCTGTTTTTCTGGCACATTGACAAGGTGAATCTGCAATCCAAGTAAGGGCAGCCTTAGTCTAACTAACAATTTCAAGCATGGGACTGGGTTTTGCTGTTTTCTTGATTATGGGATATTTGACTGTAGTCCCTGAAATTACTGTAAAATTGTAAGTTCAACAGGATGGACTTGATTCAGCAAGAGCTCTTTGACACATGGTTAGCTGCCTTCGGAAGCAGAGCTACCTTCTTAAATCATGACCTGTGACTGTTTTGGAAAAAGCAAAATGGGAAAAGGCAGGTGTCTATTAAGATGACATACAAAATGCAACCAAGTATCAAATCATGGCACTGGAGGCAAAGATAACTTTGAGAACTGAATAGGTTTCACTGATAAGGCTTGTGAAATTTGTCCCTATAATAAAAACCTATTTAAAAGATTGCAGCCAAAAGGTTATTCTACTTCAAAGGATTTATTGTGTTCTCTTGAGGTATGCATGATCGATTTCTCTAGAAAATTTACCAAGTTACAATGTGAGCCCCATAGGAGAGCAGAGATGTATTTATAGCCAACATATTTTTGAGAATAAAATGAAAACTAAATCCATCATAATGGTGCAGAATAGCATTATAGCAATCCACACTTTCAAATAATGCAACCAGCATTCAATAATGATGTAACAGAGACAGAAGGATGGGCAGGAGTACAGAACTACTACAGCAAATGGATTTAGTTAGGTTAAATTGATGAACTACTATTTTTATTGTCTAGAACCTTTACAGCACTACTTTAAAACAGTAAAATAATAAACTTTGTTAAGTTCATCTCCATATTTTAAATAATAATTGCTACAAAATCCAACACTTTTCATCCACCAAAAATTTCTTTGTTTACTACTTATCTTTTAGGTAAGAGCTCTAATTAGTATTTCCAATGCCTTCTACATTTCTTAGCCTTGAACCAATTCAGCTTTTGATTATTTTTAATATGAAACAGAAGAATACCTAAATCATTTACACACAGTGAATATACTGCATACAGTATGTAATTCTGTGTGAAAATTGAAAAGAATGGCATATATTACCACTCTATAAAATACAGATTTCCATTTAAAATATTTTTTTTAATGCTTATAGGAAATAAGCACTTACTTAAAGTTTAAGCCACATCACATCACCCTGTGGTAATAGATACTCTCCCCAGAGAAATGTAAACATTTCTGGTTGAATAAATAAAAATATTTGTATTAAATTCCAATTTTATTTTTAAAACCTGCTATATGAGAATGGCAAACGTATACGTAAAATCTGGAGGTATTTAAAATTAGGTAAGTTACACAGAAGAAAATGTATAAGAATTTTTTTGAAATTTAGCCTAGGATATTGCTTTTTATAAAGGACAAAAATGACTAAACATCAGGACATCTTTTTAAAGATGTCTTTAAAAATAAACCCCAAGATATTAGCTTTCTACTATTGTTGGGAAAGCTTTAGAGACTTTGCTTTAAATCTATTTGTTTAAATATACATAAAGGCACTCCCTTGCTTAATAATAAAAAGTGTTAAGCAAAATAACCCCGATGGTCTCACCTAATCTACCACCTTATGCTGCTGTAGTTTGTAGGATCAAATATTTCTGGCTTCCTAACCCTTCAGAAACTTCCTGAGATATTTTTGACTGTGTTTTTCTTTTCATTTTTATCTAAAGTTTTCCCTGGATTTGATCTAATTGGTCTTTGTAAAGACATGCTTGCAGACCCAGGGGCATTATTGTGGTTACTCTCCTGGGCTGAGAGACATTCAGAGCCTTTCTCACCCAAACAGCTTATCGAATAAAAATGCATAAAGTCACAGAGAGGCAAAGTCAGTATTTACCTAGTGAAAGCAAAACCACACAGGTCATACTCTAGTGTTTAACATGTCAGAACTACTAAATGGGGCACTTCTGGCCACAGACAGAGTGTTTGGGCCCTACAGAACTTGCAGGAACAGGCTTATTTTGCCCAATGTTAAAATGAAATTTGACACTTCTCGTGTCTATAACACCACTGGATGGTATTGCCTCTCTGCATTCTGCACAAATGAAATTTTTCATTTAATGATGTTACGGTTATTTTTTACTTTTAAAGAATTGCAAAATACAATAGATCAAGCCTTTGGAATGCAGAGAAGATGGTAAGAGAGATAAATTTGAGCATTTCCCAGATTTCATAGATTTCACAGAACATTCTGAGTTGGAAGGGACTCACAAGTCCAACTCTCTTAAGTGAATGGTCCATACGGGAATCGACCTCACTGACTGCAAGTGCTTTGTAAGTGCAATTTTCACCTACTGTACTCTCTTGTGCATGTGGGCATATTCCAAAAATCAGCTTTTTCAGTATCATTGATGTTTTTGTAACAAAGGCCTCTTATACACATTGCCTTGGTTTAACAGATGTATTCTTTCACTTCCTGTTCATCTGGTGGTTTGCTGGTGCATGAACCAGTCCACTATGGATTTCCAGGGCATTTCTACTTCAAGCTCTTTCAATAAATAATAAGAGG
This sequence comes from Chiroxiphia lanceolata, assembly GCF_009829145.1. Taxonomy (NCBI): domain Eukaryota; kingdom Metazoa; phylum Chordata; class Aves; order Passeriformes; family Pipridae; genus Chiroxiphia; species Chiroxiphia lanceolata. Next base: position 68,852,142 of record NC_045638.1, on the reverse strand, counting down.
ATCTGAAGTGCACTTATGCTTCACAGGTCTGCAAACCCCAGATTTTCATTGTCACATTTTGATGTTTTATTTTTCCTGGCTTGAGGTTACAGAGTGAGAACTTTGAGCACTGTATGATTGTAATGGCAACTAAAATGTAAGGATAGCATTCTTATTCCAGATATGAAGCTGTTCTGCAATCCATATGAGGAAAGGTAGAGCTTCTTAGCAGCAGACAAGTGGATTGCCTCTAATAGTTTGGTGCTGCTGGGTCTGAAGTATTTCATCAAGCACTAATGTATTTTGCATCAACATTTAGTAATCCTGACACCCACTACCAAATGGTTAATAAGTCATTTTTGGAAATACATTTCATTTGAAGTAACAGAGCATGATTTTAAAATAGTTGTTTCTGTCACCTATATACTAAGGTGCAACTAGTATTTTTCCAGGATTTTTCTTTAAGGAGTGTCTTCATCCTGATTTCTACCACTCGATGTTACAGAAATCTTGAGCTATGTAAATTCATTTTTTTATTTTGGAAAACACTGAACTGTGTGCTTATGAACAGATATTAAAAAACTACAGCTGCTTTGATATATGTGTTGGATTTGCAGCGGGAAGAGCCTTATTTTAGTTGTGGGCTGATATTTTCTGTCAGGTCAGTAATTACTGAATTAGAGTAACTGCATTTTATGAAAGTGAGCAGTGACTGTTATTCTTTTCACTTGTCTTAATTTACTGCTGGCCACCAAATATAGATATATATTAGTTTCATTAATAAAAGAACATTATTGTGCATTTTGCCTCTTAGTCCATCCATTATTCATACCAGGCAGGAGACTAAACTGGGGATGCAGCTGTTCATGTATTAATCTAAGAAACCCTTCCCTTCGCTTGCTTTTATTCTGCAGGAGCATATTTGCAATTTGTTAGCAATTTCGTGATGCTTTGTTTAGTGCTAGAATTACATGAACATATGTATTGAAACACTAGTATTTTTCTTCCAGTACATTCTTTTATATACATATATGTGTATGCACAAATTTAAATGTTCACACCTAGATAAGTTTATCCTATTTCCTTAAACTTCTGACTAGTGACCTCTATACATTGAGATATGTAATGTCAGGTTTCCTTGCTGTAAAAATGATCATTAAACATTGCTCATGGCACAAGCCAGGCAGCCCTTCAGTCTCACCTTTTTTTAATTTTTTTTCCATGGGTTTCTCAGGCTATATATATATATATAAAAATAATATATATATATATATATATATGTGTGTGATTGATTCATGAATCAAGACACTTTTTTGAGAGTACTTCAAACTTAGCAATGCACCTCAGTCCAGGAGTGAGACACTCATGTTATTTTTAGTTCCTCAGGCACAAGGTATGGCTAAGTCAAGTTACACGGTGATTTGGAGACGTGCAAATGACCACATCGAGGGGATAAATTAATCGAGTGGATTTGAACCTAGACCTCCAAATACAAAAGGCCAGTGCTTTAGCACACCATGTAACTTCTGACATGATATTTAGCTAAAATGAAAGTAAAAAAGAAAAAAAACCAAACCAATTTGATATATGATTAGTACTGTATTGGCGAGTGAACACAAAAACAAGTATTCTATGGACATAACTGCTGAATCCATATTGCTATATTTAAGTTTGTGTTTACTCTTTGACATCCCCCATTTTTAGAGACACAATTCCTCAGCTGGTTTCAATTACACTTGTAAGAGACTCAGTGCCAAGTTGTTTGCATGAGTGAATTTTGTTTATAGTTTGTAAATCAGTTGTGGTTTTTTTAGTCAAAGAGTAGGAGAAGAGATTTTAAATGATTTTAGATATTTGCTTGTATTTACCAATATTCAGTTTACAGAGGTTTTTATGGTAGTAAAAATGGCACTTTACAGATAGCAAGCCTAATTCCCAACTTCCTTGTCCCATCATCGAGATGTCTGGCTGTAACTTTTGACTTGAAAGTGTATTGTATCCACCTGGGACAGGTGTAAGTAACTCGACAGATGCAATGTAATGTGAATTAGGAACTAAAGATAGAGGATGGAACTCCGGGTTTGAAAATTCAGATACATTCAGATACATTTTTAACTGTGAAAGTGAGAACTGTATTTTAAAAATTCAGTATTTTATGAATTCAATATTGACCAGATTGATGATTTTGTTTAGTATCCAATGCAATTCATCTCCTTTCTATTATCGTTACATAGATAGATCATTAATGACTTTCCCATACGTTTCCTGGGTTTTATTTTGCCCATTTAGCTTTTCTACAATGTCTGGGGATATATAGAAAATAACATACCCTAACATTTTATTCTGATCTTATATATAATGCTACATATACTAATATTTTCTACTAATATTTTATGTTAGATACAATTATTCTGGTATTCCCTTGATACTCTGAATCAGCTCAAACTTCAGGGTTTTAACTGGGACCTCCAGGTCTTGTCCTCTACTGATGCTGCTTTGGCCTTTTCTGCGCCTCTAATTGCAGGGCTGATGTCCCAACATCATTAGGTGGGTTGCTTTTAAAACGTGTATTACTCTGGAGTCCAAATGATTTTACTGGTTTATTTCCTGTATTTTTTCCTGATCCTCATATTCAAGGAACCATGTAAAATTTTCCGGGCACTATAGCTCATACCTGCTACAATAACTACTACTGTACGTAAGGTTTGTTCTATTTCGGTACCTCAAAAAAATCATGTCACTTCTGTACATATTATCCTACTTAAATGGAACAAAAGTATGCAGAAAAATAGTATTTTGAAGGAATTTGAAAAGGAAAGTCTTCTAGGCAGAAGAAGAAGGTTTTCTGATTATTGAAGGAGGAAATAGTGCCATTTACAAAGTATTTTAGAAAACTGCCAGAAACTAGGGATGAAAACAAAGAGGAGTGCAGAAGAAACGTGTAGTTTAACACTAACAAAGAGAGCATTACATTTTCCTTGGGACCTGCTTTCATTTTTTTGCTCTACTTGTGAATTCAGGTTAATTTTCATAGGCCTGTGCTGAATTATCTGTTTTATAGATGGGAATTGATGAACCTTTTCATATGCTTTGCATCTGCCCTACTAAAAAGTAAACACTTTCTACACCAAAACGGTTTTATTTAGACTAAAGTGTTGGTCATCAAAGCACTTGCTTGGTCAGAGGTATCCTCTCCTAGCGGATTTCCTAATTAAACATCTACCCCTATAAGCCCTGCTCTCCCAGTTTGCCTTTCCACACTAGGTGCTGAGTTTAGAAAGCCTTAATTATAAACATTGTTGTTACTGCCCCCAGCTGGAAAACAGAGCAGTTTATGTATGAATAAGAGAGATTATCGCCCATCTGCTCCAGCCCATTATTCAGGGATGTGTCATTTTGTATGCTGATGGCCATTGCAATGCTTTAGTCAAATGGCCCTTTTCTTTTTTATAGCTTTATTTATTTACCAAGTTGCAGAATTAGACCCTTCCCCCCTACATCCTCAAAATGCATATGGTTTTTTTCAAAACCTGGGCTAAGCAGTTAAACTGAGTCAAGGTCAATCTGAGGGGATGCTCGCTTTTTCGCACAGCCTCCTTTTCTGGTGGTCTGCTTCCCCTGAAGGTGGAGTTTTAAAAGATCCAAACATTGTGTATAGCAAATAGGAAGATAAATAGAGCTCATGCGAGCTTCCCCCCATTTCACAGAGGAGGCATTGAATTTGCAACTCTTTGTCAAAGTTCTGCTTGATACAAAATGCCACCTTTCCTTCTCAAGTAGAAAAGAAAAATTCCTCTAATGCTATGAAGCACGCAGAGCTAAAACTGGGCACCCAGGCCCCATTCACCTCTTCTTCAAACCAAGGGGCACAGATGCTGGGCGGCCGTCAGGGCTGCAACCCCTGTGAAGCATGATGCCAAGTGAAAAGACAGATCAAGCAGGTTTTGCTGTGCCCTCACAGGTCATGGTAGGTTTATAGCCACTACCACAAGTGCAGTAGGCTGGAATTAGATGAATTACAGGTACTGCTGTACACTCCAGCACTTGGAGTGAAAGTCTTTCTCAATTTTTGCTAGCCAGCGTTCAACTGATGGATTGGAACTATTTTTTTACTTTTTGCCTGAGAACTAGGCTTAGTTTTGGGTTTGTTTTTTTTTCTTTCCCCAGAACATCCATATCTGAAACTACGTAGCCCTTAGTGTCCGCGCAGGGAATCATTAGGTTTTATGGAAACCGTGCTGTAGCCCAATCCATGCACTCAGTGACATGATCCAGAGTGGGAGTCATACTTTTGCAGTGACCATCTTTGCTGTTTTGCTAATGTGGTTAATTTGCTGAGTTTTTACAAATCTCTCACAGACAAGCTTTTAAAGGCAGTGTCAGAAAATGCAGGTTTCACAAGGAACTTATAAAAATTTCTCCAGGTTTCAAAATGTAGGTCTTGTGAGTAATAAGAAAGAAAAAAGACAGCAAGTAACCACTTGACGGAAATTCCAAGACTCTGGATTTATTGAGGAGGTGTGTGGGCCTCTTGTGGGCTATCAGACCTGGATCCCTCCTTGCCCCTGCTGCAGAATAAGCCCCTCCCTCCCAGAGACCCATTTTGTCATACAGGTTAAACCAGCTAACAACAACCCTGGCACAGTTACACAATGAAGAAAAATATATTCAAAAGACTCATGCAATATTTAAAACAAAATCAAATCAAAATAAATAGGTATCAGAAGGGTTTTAAAAAGAAAAGAGAAGGAAGGCATTGTTAGAAACACAAGCTTACCAGCACATACAATGCATTGTATTTCAGTGAACTTGGGAGAGTTTCTACAGCCCGTGTTATGTAAATGCATTGTTCAATCTAAGGTAAGGATTGTGTTTAATCGGTTTAAAATGACAGTATATAGCTCCATATCTTGCATGGAAAAAAGAGGAAAATATATGCTGAGAGCCTGTTGCTACTCCGTGTGTTTTAAAACAGGAGCGTAGGGGAAGCAGATGCCTTAACAAGCAATAGAGAGGGGGAGGGTGCGTACTTCAGCATATCTGGTAGATTTTCTATATACACTGTCCTTTTAACTATAGGGGAGATTGATATTGAGCATGTGCGATGAAGAGAAAGCTGGCAATGTGGGTGTGAGGAATGGGTGAAGAAAGGGAATGAAGGGGTGTGGCATCTCAATCAAGATTAAAACGAAACTGATAAAGCAGCATATGGACCCGATAACAAATCAAAAAGCATGTTTATCCACTGAAGGAACTGGTTAATGGAGACTGCCAGCACGTTGCCATGGAAACACTGACTGTTGGCGCTGCACCATCTCATACCTTATCCAATACATTCCTGGTTGTTGGTAGTAGTCCAAAGACCCTGATCTCTTGATGGTAAACCCGTGGTCCAGCTGAGCAGAGAGAAACGGGGCAACTCAGTGGATCAACATTAGGCTAGAGAATTCAGACTCCAGAGCAAGCTGTTCCTTATTTAGTGCATATTTACTGTTTTCACTTTCAGGAGGCTCTTATCTAACATCCTAAAGCTACCTACTATAGAAGAAAAAAAAAAAAAGGTAAAGAAATAAAAGAAAAAGATACTAACTCTAGATTTGGTCTTGCTAAATTAGAAGCCAATTTATTCAAACTAAAATGGAATTTGTGAAATGGATTACTTAATGCATAATGCATTCATTTAAAAGTCTGACAAATATCCCTTTACCTCCAAAGACAGTATTGCCCTTTTAAGTTGCACATACCAGTAATAGAATATTATCTTTTGCAATTAAACTGAGAAGTTTAATAATTAAAAAAAAATTAAATGCAGTGCAACCATCCCAAGGAGCAGGCTAGACACACTACACAAGGCTTAAATTAGACTGCTTCAAAATCATGGAATGTGTAAAGACGAAAAGAATCACATTTTGATACCCCATCAATCATGGTAATTCATTTCTAAAAATGCGTTAACCTTGGAAAGCAGGACTACTCAGAGCCATGAATAACATTGTTTATCATTTCAGCTTACACCTCATGCTCAAAAAGATAATAGTACAAAACTATTTGGTTTAAAATTGCACCAATTAAAGTCAAAATGGAAATGAACTTAACATTGTGTCCAGGAAAGTATGCCAGTGATATTACTTAAGGAATACAGATTTTTCAAGTTTAGTCTATCATTAGCAAAATCATGTGCATAGGAACAAAGAAAATGTGTTCTTTTCCCTAACCCTTCGGTGCTGCTCTAACAGACGGTGGAGACATCATTTAGCTGAATTAAATAAAATTTTATGGGAAAATATCTACAGAGACACTCTGTCTGCTTTAAAACTGTTAGTTGCAACGATTTTCAGATTTTGCCCTAGGAAGAGAAAAGGCCATTTTGTGTTTCAGTAAGAGCATGGTATATATTTCCAATACTGATGACAGTTTCTAATTCTAAATCAGAAAAGCAGCTCAACACACTTCAAGAGGAGTTAGGAATTAACGGCAAATTTGAATTTTTCTTGATGACTCCCCTTCAATAATTTAATAATTTATTCCATTTTGTTAAAACAATGCCACTTTCATCTTATTTAGAATTATTTAAAGGACGCTTCCTGTTTAAAACCATGGGGACCTTGTACCTAGAGTTAAATTTGTGTTTGCTTAATTACACTGGTCTGCTATTGCCATCTACTGGCTTCCTTGTATGCTGCACATAAAACACACAAAAGGGATGTTTTTCTAAAAAGCGGATTAAAAATATTGCCCTAAAATTGAATAGCTAAAAAATAATACAGAGAAAATGGCAAGAGTCACTTCCTAACACGAGTTGGAAAAATTTTGGCAGTCTGGAAATTCTGCCATGAGAAACCCGGCTGTGGACAATGATCCCAGGACAACACAGATAATAGATGGGAAGGGATAGTCAAGACACAGGTTCGTCTTTAAGGCAAGCAAAACTTACAAGCTGAATTTGGCTTCTCTTCCACACCACCCAAGAAATCCTATGGCTAAAAATACCACTTGGCATTTGTAATTTTTTTTAAAATTGGTAGAATGCAGGGCAATGACCCACCCACTGCCTTCCCGTTGCCAGGGCCCTGAACCCAGGACTCTGTAAGCAACAGAGAGCTGCACCAACTTTCTGAGCAGCTTTTCTCCTTAGCTGTTCTACTCATTTCGTCTGCATCTCCAGACAGAGATGCATTACCAAGACAGAGAGACCTCATCCAACCTTAACAGCAGAATAACATTAGTCTTTTCCTCTGTCTTAACACTGGTAAAAGTACAAGCACAAAAGTGATGACATACAGACAGAGCTTTAACACTTCAGACAAGGACACATATTAAACGATGCTTGGTTCATACAAGGAATTACAGCACACCTCTGTGTTGCAGAATAATTCTTTAAAAGCGATTTGGGCTCCTAGTCACTCTAGGCACTGTCACTAAACCCAGAGGGTACAACCATAGGGTATTGTTTCATGGCCACAGTAAAAAAAAAAAAATGGGGTTGCCATCCTTGGAGAATTGAAGGAAAAAAAAAATCTACCCTCAAATTTCAAAAAGGTCTAGTTAGTAGAAGTCCGGTTTTACATTTTTAACTGCAGTATGTTTTATAAACACTGTCACAGAACTACAAAATACTGCTCCTATTGAAAAGCTGTATGAGAAACATGATCCTGCAAATATTTTGGCACATGCTTAACAGTAATGTGGCCATTCTGACACAGACTGAGGGGCACTAGCCCAGCCTCTGTCTCCCACAGAGACTGGTAGTAAATGCCTGTGACAAGAATTTAAGAACAGAGCAAGTAAAGTGATATTTCTCCTACATATTCTCTCATCAGCAAACAGTGTTTTTTAGGGATTTGCTAATTCTCTTGCTGTTTTAAAAACTATTTCTCCAATTAAAATTTTGCTGGCAAAGCTATGTGTGTTCAAGGGAATTTTTTCCCAACTGACATAGTTATGCTGACAGAACTTCTAATGATGTATTATTGTATCAACAGAAAACTCTCTTTGCCTGTAGAGTTAATTTTGTTTCAGAAATCATACTGCTACATCAGCAAAGCAACTACTTTGCTAGGCATGCTCAACATGTTAATTATGGTAGTTTGTCCAAACTGACAAATCCTTCCAAATGTGGACAAACTTGAAGTCTGGACACATGCATGAGAAGTAGGATGTCTCTGCCTTGAAATGTCAGAGACAACTTTTACTGAGGATTACAGCATCAATAAGTCTGAACCAAAGGAGTCAATGGAATTTGAACATTTCTGAAGGAAGCAGCAGCCACAGTTGATGCATGTAAAACACATGTGGCTTCAAACTTCCTCCCAGTCAAGCTGACCACGAACACATCTTTAGGAACTTAATTTTCATATTATAGTTTTAATTGGTGCATATGATAAATACTCCTTGAGATCTTTGAGGTGTGTTATATCTTACCATCACAGAAAACAGGCATATAATACCATATCATACCAATGTGAGGACAAATTAAGAACTAAATACCACATATTAGCTATCTCTGTACATAAACAGAATTATAAGATTCAAAGTAATGCTAATATCTTTCATACTATTAAGTAAGCTACAGAAATATATGCACATACTAACACATTTTCACAAACACAGACACAGATGTGTTATATAATGTATAGAAGGCATCTCTATATATTATATACACAAGCACTCTCTCAAAAAGTTACAGTAAACATACAGGCAGGCACAAAACCCCATTATTTTTATAGAAAATATAGTTAGTGCATGTCTTTACTGTGGAACAATGTTACGACATCTGTACATACTTTGAAAGTTCTAAATCTAGAGCAGTCTTTGTTAATAGGATTTACTTCTGTGATATTTGAGATTGCACAGCTAAAGGAAGATTCTCAAACATAAAACCCTGATGACATGCATATCAAATATAGATTAAATTGGTTTTCAAATGCAGAAACAGCATTTAAAGGCATTGCTGTTTTGCTTTTGGCTTTCTTTTACACATTAAATTATTTTGTAGGAAACAAAAATAATTTATTTGTAAAATAAAAATTATCTAGCATTCTAGAACATTACCGAAATACTAAAGAGGTCTGTATTTCCCCATCTCTTCCAATTTTTTAGAAAATAATTGACACGAGCTAATCAAACCACTTTCTGAATTACATAAAAATATTCTAAACATTTCTACTTTATAGGCCAAGTTGCAGGATTAACCATGCCGGAGTATGAAGTTTGCTCACAGAGATGATCACTAAAAATATTCTGTTAAATTTCCAAACAGTAAAATTATTTAGAATATAATTAAACATATAAGTTTTTTTTCCTGATGTATAATATTTTGCAGTGGAAAGATTCACTACAGTGCCTTTTTCATTACTCAAGTTTTAAACTGCTGCAATCAATTCCTTGGCAAAGCAATTGGGGCAGAGAAAACAAAGAGAAGGGCGGGGAAATTAAAAATATAAAGGAGGTGAGGGATGGATGAGGACAGAGGCATCATTTCTTGCTTTTAAGCTTTGAAGTCATTAGCATGGAGGATTTGAGCAGTAATTCTCATGGACAAGCGTGCTGGCAGTCCATTTAAAAGGAACACGATTTCAGCTAGTCTATACAGAACATACCTGCAGTTCAGATGAGCAATGGGTATGTGATGTTTTAGTTGTGGGAGAGCTGTTGCAGTATTATTGCTTAAAAATGAAAATAAATAAATGCTGACTATGTTAGCTGATGGCTGAGAAAATCTAGGAAAAGCATGAGGAACAACTTGCTTCCATGTTGAAGACGTTCAGGGTAGGAAAGAGTAAAGAAAAAATATGAGAGGCACAGCTTGAAATTTTAAGCACTTATACCAAGTAACTTTGAGAGAGTATCCATTTTGCTGCACAAGCACTTCACACCTGTGAGCCAGATTGCATGTGCTGAACTGAGTTTACTTCATGCTGATTAAACTCAACACTGGAGGGGCTGAGCTGAGAAACATGAAAGTGGAAACAGTACAAGAAAGTGTACATGTGCAGTCACACCACCTGCAATTTATGGAAGCTGGGAATGAACACTGAGTAATCTGATATGGGAATGGTTACGTTTAACATGTCACTTATTTTTAGTGACTATTTGGAGTGTTCACATTACTATGAGTAATAAAGGAAAGCTTACAGACACGGGCAGATGTATCAAAAATGTGAAGGATGTGCATGTTATTATTCAATGGCATTAGTATGAGTAATCTCATCATATGCTGAATATATTCTGTGTCCATGTATATCTAATACACATGTTCATCTGTGAGAAAAAAATAAGAGTTTTATGGTATGTACACTACACTGAGAATGCCATTGAAACCTCAGTAAAGCTTGGTCAAAGGTTTGGTCAAGCTTAGTTTCAGAAGCTCCCGACACGTTCTAACCTAGAATGGCTTGATTGGAATTGCAAGATGAGAGAAGGCAGCAAGGAGCTCCATTGAGTCTTTACCCAATTAAGTACTTCTGCCAAAAGGGAAGCAGCTTCTGTGTGGCACTACAACAAAATGCTGCTGCTCAGCTAAATCTGAAGTGGCTAGACTCATAAACCATGAAGGCAGCAGTGAGGCATCATAGCTCCCTTTCATGTCTTCAAAGAGGAGAAGTTTAGGCTGCCATACAGATTTTCAGTTAAAATTTTGAAACAATTTCCATTTTAAAGTGGTGCTGCCCTTCTGCTACAAACCTCTGTGTGGCCTCAATCCATATGATGAGTATGCTGCCAATTAAAATGTCATGATCCCATAGTTCAAATTGTCAAATCTACATTGGAGTTAAGTCCACTGATCTTCTGGCAAAATGTGGAACTGTGTGTACAGTTATATCTCCTAGGGCTGTTCAATAACAATGTGACTCACAAGCAGAATCAAGGGAAAAGTTGTGCAGAATACCAGTCTATGCTTATATTAAATAAATGCTAGAATTATCTAAAGATTAATCCTCTCTGTTTTTCTTTGGTGGAATGTCCTAAACACATACTGTCTGATGGGCACATAGATGTGTTTCAGCTGTGTAATTCAGATGCTTACTGCTATGACAGAAACTCCAGCTGCTGTGCTGTTCGGCTTAGGGCCTGTGTTGAAATGCTTCTTTATCTTCCCAGCTACTGAGAGCTGATGTTCATTCTCTGGAAGGCCATCGTCCTAGAGAGAAATAAAGCAAAATAAAACTTCAGAGAGAAAAGGTGAAAGGAGAGAATTGCAGGGTGATTCTAATAGCACCTGTCAATATAGAAAAGTTTACAAAAAGTTTGTATTAAAATATGGGTCAATCATTGCCTCCACCAATATATTTAAGATACTTATAAGATGAACATATTATGGCATGAACCAGTCTCTCTTCTTCTTTACTCAATCTTTTCTTCTCAAATTTTAGGTAATGTTAATTAATAATAATTGTTAAACATCTTATTTTTATTTTTACCATGCCTTAAACACCACTGCCTAGTTATTTTTAGGTCCATTAATATTTCAAAGCATGATAAACTCAGACCTGTTTATGATTCTGTTTACTCATCACATAAATTTAATGATAATGACCTCAAAAGTAAAAAGTATCCAAGAGATTAGAATAACAAAAGGTCCTATTCCAGCAGGATGAAGGAAAGGATCTTCCAAAATTCTGAGAGACACCTATAAGCTCCTTGTATAATTGTAAATGTTCCATACTCAGGGACTACAGGGTTGGGTGAAAGATGCAGCCACAATTTGGTGAGTCCCACAGTGAGGAAATCCAGATAAGATGGGAGCTGAGACATGCCCTGGCTGAGAACCTCCGGGTGGGTGAGGGGGAGACCTGACCAACTCCAGGATGCATCGTAGCACATGTCTGCAGGCCAGGCCAAGTCAGGTCAGGCGTGAGCTCATGGCTTGTGGCGGCATTCCCCACAGACCATGACAGCACTGTACTAAAATCCTCACTAACCAGAACTACCTCCACAAATCAAGTCTCCAACTGACTGATAACAAGAGACTGCAATTCCTTCCCCAGTCCCAAGGCACACAAGCCTGGGATGCTGTGGGGAAAGGTACATGAATGCAGAGGTACAGACTGCCTGGAAAAGCAGAGAAGGGCTGGAGCCAGCTATGGGTGGCCTCTTCCTCCATGCCAAAATGTTCTCAACTTGAGCTAACCTGAGGTAAAAGTAGGCACACAAATGCATGGCTAAGTAGAAGCAGACATGTTCTGCTGTGGCACACACCAAGTGAGCCAGTTCTCTAGCCCAGACACCATGCAGCTGATCTGGGACATGCCTCCTTCCAGCTGAGACATCCCGCTTTGCAGAGAAAACCTGGATATCTGCATCTAGGCACACCAACAATCTCCATGCTGAGACGAAACCATAGCAGAGAGAAGGGAGTTTCCAGTTTTGCGCAAGTCCTCAGGTTGGATTCAAGTCCAAGAAAAGGGGAGTTTTTTTAGAAATTGTAAAAAAGATCCTTATGCCTGAAAAATGTGCAAAAAGCCACCGCTCAGTGAGACTTCCCCACTAGCAGAATATGCAGGATTAAAGGCAACAATATGCAGAATAGGTGGAATAGGGAGATAAACACGCAGGATATCAGGTCACTGGCCACACATCACGGTCATCCCAAGCTAGTACTGCATGGTGTGTGTGGCTGACAACAGTTGAAAAAGTTCTTAAACTCCACTTAAGCAAAATCATAGCAGAATACAGGCAAACAAGAGACAAGATCAGAATGGAGAGAGATGACAGACACTTTTTTTTCTGACTTCACAGCAATTCTGAGTGCACTTTAAGACTTACAGAGCTGCTGCAGTAAATCATGAGTTCAGCGAGCCTATGGGAATTTTAGGGAGGTTGGTAGGGTTTGTTATTTATTTAGCTTGGGGAGTTTGTGTTTAGAGATCCCTTACTCACCCCTTTAAAAAAAAGTCTCAGCTGGCAAAATATAGTCAAGTGCACACAGCTGCAAAACACAAAAACCAAAACAATACGACCCAGTAGCTGATTATTGTCTAGCACCGGGGAGTCTTGGCTTGGTAGTATATGACCCCTAAAAATAACCTGCTTTCCATTGACCTTGCCTTTCCCAGAAGAAAGCTAAAGTGAATTTCTCTTCAATAAAGGAGGAAGAAAAAATAAAATCATTCTCTTGGCTTTCTTGACTCGAAAGACTGCCAAGCATTCATGTCATCTTGTCAAAAGACTAAACTACGGAGAAGACAATAGTCATATTTTATTGGTGAAGCACTACACCCACACTTTTGGGGGCAGCATGCCACAGACACATAGTTTGGGCTCCAGTTTTTAGATGAAATATTTCACAGCTCAATTTAAGATGTAGCATAGGGATATATTGGAATTCCTCTATCATTATTAAATTTTTATTACTACTGTTGGTGCCACCTGACATTTAGTAGTTATCATTTTTTTATTCAAGTGTGCTTTATAAAAAAGTCAGTATACATTAAGCTGGCTCCTGGAATCACTTCAGTCAAAAATAAAATAGATAGCTATTGAGGGTGAGAGATGACAGCTGTTTAACTAAATACAAAACAAGCTGCTCTGAATTTTTAAAAGACAAGAAGTAAAAAAAAAAAAACACAACAGAATCAAAAACATCATATTGACCAGAGTCATCAGGGTAAGTTGTAGAATTGGAGAATAGGGTAAACATTGCTGACAAGAATTTAATTGGGTTGCTGTAATGGGAAGGATGTCAGACCGCAAAGAGGTTAACTGTTCTTTTCCTCTATTTTCAAGATTTTGCTTTTTTCAGTGGGTTAGGACCACAGAATTTCATCTCAGATTTAGCAGTAATCACAAGATCTTTTAAAGACCACTAGTGATTTTTGGTGCTCAATCTGGGAACTTTAAAGGGTCAAGAGCTTCAGAAAACATTGACTGCTGATGCTCTGAAAGAAGAGCTCTCCTGTGCATGACTCAGAAATGGAACAGTCAAAATCCATTGAGTGTTTGAAAACTCTGGTCCAGAATTTGAGTTTTCACATGGACAATGTAAACTGTTTGGAATGTTAAAATACGTCTGGTTTTCGTGTTACTGGTTTTTTTGTTGTTGTTGTTTGGTTGGTTTTGTTTTTTTTTTAATCGGCCTCCACAAAATACCTTTCATGGTCTATTTGAAAGAAATCAAAATAATATCAAAAAAAAAAGAGGCATAGTGTCTTGAAGTCATTCCAGTAATTAATAAAAACTGGTTTCATACTTGCACTGTTCTCTGTGGCAGGAGACATTGCCACTCAAAGGAAAAAGAGGCGTTAAAAAGATGTAATGAAGTTCAGGATTCCCAGACTCCTACTGCCCTGAAGCACTTATATCCATTTCACAAGTTGGTCACAAGACCTTTACTTTCCAGGTCTAAAATCATCAGATGAATAGATTATTATACAAATAACAGCAGGAAACCAGAGCAAATAGAAGTGCTGGAAAAGCTTTTGAACAGTTTCCTCTAGAGATTACAGGGAAATGTTTCCTTGTGCAGTGTCCTAAGGTGTAACCAAAAGTGGTGCAGCTATAAAACAAGAAATGTCTTTTTAAATTAAATTCCTTACAAATATTCAGCTTATTGCTACTTATTGCTTGGTTGTTCATTTCTTTTGCACGCAAATTTCCAAGGCAAACACAGGGAAGGAAATATGTAAAAGCTCCAGTTTTCCGAATTCTTTTTAGGCTGCTGTGTGCCATCTTTCCTCCTCCAGCAACAACACAGATTTTATGTTGATTATTTTAACAGAGAAGGATTTAGGGAATGCAGTCATTCAGCATTTGCTGCTCAATGATGTATTAGGAAACAGTTACCACTTATACAACAAAAAAAGAGTAAGTTTGTCCTGTAGCTTGTTTCAGGTTATCAATAACATCGATGTTTAAAATGCCAGATTTCAAGCTTCCAGTCTCTTTTATAATTCTTTGGCTTTGCAGAGACTTTGAGCAGGTAAAGGAAAGAGCTGGGGTCCCCGTAGGGGAAGTATAAACAGATGGATTTGTTTCCAGGTCTAAGTGTACTGCATAGGAGAGATGACTGAATAAACTAAATGAAGGGGGCAAAGAACTGTTGCTGAATTGCATTTAGAATTCAAGATCTCCATCTGTGGCAGTGGCATGTAGCCAACATCTTTTCAGGTTTTGTTTTTTTGAATTGAAAACAGCTGGGATATCATTGACATAGGAACTGCTTTACTGGACTGATTCTGACCATAACAAGTTTTGCAGTTTCCAAGAGGATTCCAGCTATTTTTATAGCAAAAACTGAAACTAAAATGAGAGTTTGCTCCTACTGAAACTGTCAAAGCACATTCCAGGAATCTCAGCAATTTACCAAGTAATCACATAGTAAGCAGCTATAAAGTGGAATGGTTATTTACAATCTACAAAATGGTTTTATACAGTGTAAGCAGTTACAACACTTCTATCAAAGGTTTGATCAAAGAGAGAAAATGTTTCTTAAAATTGTCGAAGAAAACACATGCCTACTTTTCAAGCCAGCTGTTTTATCTAGTATTTTGGCTGCAGATTTAACACTCTATGAATAGGTTCAAAACTGACATAAGAAAACTTTTGTGGTGAACTCTATCCCAGCTGAAACCAGGACGGAAAGGGAAAGTAAAGTCCAGCATTTGATGCCATGAAAAAGTATTTAAGCAGGTTACCTGTGAAAATGGAATGTAGGTGAAAATTCCCCATATCTTCTCAGAAAGCCAGCATGCAGATAATTGCTCAGGTAATTACAACATATAGATTGCAGAACCTTTTGTAAAAAGTGATGAGTATATTAATTCCCCGTCCTGAAGCTGGGAAATTGAGATAGAGGGAGGCTATGTGGTAGACTTGCACCTGATCAAAGAAGTGATGGCATGGGGATGCATAGCTGGATCTAACACCAGTGTACCATTCTGCCTCGGTGCACCATCAGGCTGACCCTGCTAGGCTATCTTCTAGTGTGTCTGCTAGGCTAGGCACACTTCAAGGAAATGCCTTTTTTCATGTAATCATTTAAGCACCTGTTTCAACTCAGCCATGTTCTTATTTCTCCTAATGTGAATTAGGATTATAGTGCCATCTAGTTAATTTTATGCCTGATATTAAGTGCTTCCATGTGTGATGCCTTGAAATAGGAGCAATGTTTGGAAAACGTTCAAGCACTTTTCTGAACTGGTCCCAGCACTGGTTTTTCGTCTTTCAGAAAAAAAATCTGGAAGACACATACGAGAATTAAAAAGCAGTTTTGATCTGCATTATGAACTATCTTTAGTGTATTGCTGAAGACAAAATGCTGATTCGTCTCAGTTGCTAAAAGCAGCAGTTCAGCAGAAAAGAAGGAATTACAGAAAGATCATGGAATATTTGTTTCACTTACTTACAGATTAAACTTCTACAGGTTTGATTGCAGAGAATTATTACCATCATAAAATTACGAGAAGTGCAGCAGAGCTAGACCAAAGATGAATGGAATACAGTATGTTGTTTCTGACAGCGCATTGTTGTCACTGTTAAGAAGTAGTACCTTTAACAAAGACAAGTAGATCTTTAACTTTCCCTGTATGTCCTCTAATTCCTGCCAACCAAGTACTTAAGAACTTTGTGAGCCAAGACTTATATCCAGACCACTATATTTAATAGGCTCCAACGGGCTCATCCTCCAAAAATTTATTAAATTCCCTTTGGAATCCATTTATACTTGTCCTCTACAGCACCTTCTGGCAAAGGGTTCCACATGTTAACTTATTGCACAGAAACCCAGGAATTTGCCAAGGTTTTGTTAGCAGAGCTCTGGAGTGTTAAAAGGCTTTGGTCTCTGTCCCCTCTCCCTTCCCATCCCCATCAGCAGGTACTATTGAGGGCAGAGAGCAGATCCTCATGTTACTTGCACACCATCACCATCAGGTTACTAACAAAGAGCTGCACTCTTTTTTTAATATATTGCGCTAAAATGGCTTCCTAGAACACACCGTGGTGTAACTGAATTAAAAAAAAAAAGCATCTGGGAGTAGCATTAATATTTCAAATATATTTTTCAGAAAAAGGTGAAGATAAGTGACCACATCCTTAAATGGTGTAAACAGGTGACATTTCAGTAATCTCAGCAGCAGTGTGCTGATGATGTGCTGACACTGTGGGTGACCTGGCCTCTCTGTGGCTTCTGATCAGTCCGTTCCATCTCTTCCCCTGCAGAACTCCAGAAATCTCCACCCATCTTCCTCCCATGGGGACACAGAGACACCTCAATCACCAAAAGGCATTATAAACTGTGACAGAACACTGTGTTTCAAGGACAGGCCCTGGCATCAAGGAAAATTAGTATTTCAGGTGCTTGAATGTCACCTTAAAAATGAAAAGATTTTCATCAGATGTTTTCCTGCACTCTTTGTACATCATAGAAGTCCTCTGCATGATAAAAGCATTTACAATTTTAAAAAAAATGGTTTGGGCAATAAGGAAGCCTCCAAGTCTAAAACATATACTTGGTAAATGCTTAACTGATCACCACTACTCTGGATGATATGGAGGACATTTTCATAAAAAAAGATTAACATCTGAGGTTACTGTATATTTGAATTTTTAGAACAGTGTTTTAGTGGGAAAGGGATTTTGGATACAGCAGCTGAGGGACCAAATTTTATTCCAGGGAGGAATGCACACTCAAGCTTGCAACAAACAAAACAAAGCATTATTTCTTCCTCCTTCATTTTTGTTTTCTCTGCTCATTCCAATTGTGTTTCTTTTCTCAGTTGTCCCTTCTGAATTTGAATATAGACTGTCCCATATTTTTATTGCTTGTCATCCAAATATTTTAAGACATGTTAAATAGTTTGAAATAATTAACAAATATTAATTATCATCAGAAGCTAAATATGATTCTAAAGGTTTCCTTGTTTCATTCTGGATCAAGTAGCTTAATACTATGAACTACATTGCAGTAACTCTTAATCATGATTGTGAGATTTTTGTGTCCATATGATTTTAGGAGAACAACATGTGTCACTGAAGCTTCAAGCTGATTTTTAGACATATAAATTTATCAAATGTCATTGAAATTTGTTGAAAATCTGGCTCAAAATATTTCAGAGAAAATGTAGCTGAGCATGCATATAATAGTGTAAACTCCAAGGTACATGTGATACAGTAAATAAGCGTGTAACCCAGCTTATTTCCAGTTAAATCTGTGGCATTTTTAGAATGTGCTGGCTTTTGAAAGGGCATAGCAGGGACTTGACAGAAAAGAGCTCAAAGATGCCAAATTGCAAGAAGCATCTCCAAGTCTGAAAATACTTACATTAACCCATGGATGCTCAAGAACTTGCAAGGCTGAGAACCGCAGATCTACATCTACTTGAAGCATCATTGTGATAAGTTCCTAAGAAATGGAACACTGGGTCAAATTTAGAGAAGACTTTTAAAGAACAAATCAACACTCACTAAAGAGCTCTTTAACTGATTTTGTAAGAGTGCTCAAAGGGAGAGTGAACTACCAACTGCAGAAATATATTATTTAAAAAAAAGAACAACTATGAACTGCTGAACATCCAGATGAACTTTTAAATCATTATCTATCCGTACCTTGAAAAGCTAGAAGACATTCTGAGTTACAGTTCTGAAGCCACTGTTTAACAGAAAAGCTCTTAATACATAATGTGCAAAACAGATGGTTGCATGAAATTAGGTTAGCTTCCCATTAGGAAAAAGACAATTTCTCTGTAAGAAAAAAAGCCAGCAAATCTAGAACTTTACTTTAAGCTCTTGTAAAAATGTCAGAGAAAATATTAAAAAAAACCCAATGTTTAAAAACATTTTTTTATCCTCTGAATTTCTCTCCAATTACATAGTTTTCAACTAGCGTGTAAATAAACATATATATAATTCCACCACTGAGTGGAGTGCATGACGAAAACAGGATGGCAACATGGTAGCAAATAAAGGTGTATCAACAAAGACCAAAGCTAGTAACTCTTAGTGACAAAGATAAGTTAAATGGATAGGCTAATGCTTCAAAACAGAAATTTTAGACTGCACTATTTGGAAGAAGGAGCTTCACAGAAAAACACCACTGGCAAAGGACTTGCAGAGTTCCTAATTATGATGCTATGAAATGAAGCCTGCTACAACACAATGATGTGGCTTAGAGGACTTCCAATTCTATGACTGTATCTCCTTCATTAACCTCACTAGTCCTGATCATCCTCCACATATCTGTAAAAGCAGGATGTATCTGCTTTAGAACACCAAAGGCTACAGTCCAAGAACTGTGACCCAAAAAAGGCTGTATTTCATACCACAATACAACAATAAGGCAATGGGGAGGCCTAGTTCTTTGACAGAAAGAAACAACCCATATAACATCTAATGCGATTAATAAGGGAAATCAGCCTCCCCATAATATTATTACATAATATTCAAAAGCTCCAGGTTGGTACTTGGTCCTCCCCATAAGTCCATACAAAGCACAGTCCCAGGGAGCTTTCAAGCTAAGAAGTGTAGGTCAAGCGAAGTTATTTAAATTTTTCTCAATTGGTAAGGGCTACTCATGTTTCTGTTGTGTGCAACATCACATAGCGATATGATGTCCTTTCAGAACAGGGTCCATTTCAGAACCACCTGGAGTCTAACAGACAGTAACCATATAACAACATACTCGGTGACCCAGAGGACTTTATAGGTATAGCAGGAGATAAATGAGACGTCAAATACAGCACTGTGAAAGAACAACAAGCATTAGATACTCTCACTGGAAATAATAACGGAGAAGAAAGTATCAGCAACTATAAAACTCACCTTTGCAGAGTCAGAAACATTATCCCAATATGGAGATGGAAAATCCACCTGTCCCATCAAAATCTGATCAAAAAGTACTTCTTGGTCATCTCCACTTCTGTAAGGTAAAAACCAAAGAAAACCAACAACAAAACCCAAAGAAAAATTATTTCCAGAAATGGTTCCAATAGACTTTTTGAACTTGCTTTTAACTGTTGATCCATTAGTATGCTTATGGAAGCTGTTGATTCCCCCCAAGCATGCAGCCATGGGTGTGTATGGTGAGATCATAAAACACAGTGTGTTTGGTGCACTCTTTCTGAAGTAACCTGCTAGTCTTTAGGATTACCCATAACTTTGCAATTGCTTTGAGGGGAATAAAAGATCCGACATGTCCTTATTAACTGGCTTACTTTTTAAATACCTTTTACCAGCCACAAAATATGTTGTGCTTGGCCCATGAAAGAAGATGCTTATTTCATTGTGTATTTAAAACATCAGGCAAAGGCACACAGAACCTGTAATGGAGGCTCTTGTTTTGTAATACAATGAAGTTTAAACTAAAATAAACAAACACGAGACAGAGATCTTACAGTAAAATCACAGACATTTATGGGGTTTGTGTAAAACACTGTGCAGAGCACAGGAAAAAAAACAAACCCTACGAGCAGAGAACTTTTACCAGTGGCAATCTCTGTGCTTAATGCAAAAGCGGCATAGGGACTAGTTTGCATAACAAGGATGGTTGAATAGATCAGTCCATACCCACGGAATGGAGGAAAACCACAGAGCAGGATGTAAGTAATCACACCCGCTGCCCAGATGTCCACCTTCAAGCCATATCTAGAAGTGTGAGAGACATGGTTAGAGACATTGGACTCTTATGGACAACAGTGCAAGAAGAGAGGAAACATTCAGAATTATTAATAATTTCTTATAAATTCTCATCTGAATTTTACCTACCTATCAATCTTAATTCTGCTTTCAAATATTTTTTATATTTACATCTTAAAATTATAATTAGATCAGAACGTGTGAATGCACAGAAGAAATTTGGCTGTATTCTTGAGTTAGACAATGATGCCTATCATCATGAAATCTGCAAAGGTGACACAGCCTGCTCAAGCCAGCAGGCAGTTACTCTGTGGAACAAATCAGAAGAGGACAGTGTGTGATAATGAAATAAAATTAAGTGAATGGTAGTTAGCAGTTTCTGAGAACAGTTTAAGAATTACTTCTTGTATCTGTAAATGGCTAGTCAGTAACTCAGTGTTAAGATGAGAAGTTTGAGGCCAACAACTGGCAGAGATTGACCAATACAACTCCACAGCTGGCCTTGTTCTGAGCTGGTTTGGATAAGACAGCCTCCAGAGGTCCCGTCCAATTAAATTCTTCTGCAACGTAGCCAAGCAAAGGCAGAATAAAAATCTTGATTGCAAGAACTCCTATCTGGCACAATGTCGAGAATATGCTCCACTGTGTACACATCAATGAATCATTACTAAAAGTGATTTACCCAGTTTCAGCAATGATTTCTGGAGCTACATATGTTGGGGTCCCACAAACAGTATATAAAGGTCCATCCACAATTGTTGCTAGGCCAAAGTCCCCTAATTTAAGGGACTTGCTTCCATCTTGGTGTTCATAAACCTAGGAGGAAAATTCAAAAGTTTACCACAATACCATCAAGGTAACTACTATATCATTTACTAACTGCCTGAAATGTTCCTTCTTATTTATAGTAATTTTTCTCCTCCTTACATTCAACATATTCCTCTGTAAGCTTAGAAAATTCACAGACAATTTGGACAAATTCCCTTGAACACAGACAGGGTGTTCAGGAAAGACTTATCTCACCAGTTGGCCAACAAACGACATACTACTTGCTAGACACTAAAACCCAGAAGCAAATGCATGGCATTCCAACAGTGGCTTTCTGACATTAACTCCCCACTGACAGCCAGTTCACAGCATAGGGTTTTGAGTTTAAAAACTCTTGTAGAGAGCTTAAAGGTTTGCAGAGGAACTTCAACTACTTAGATAATACAAAAGTGACTGCACTGTTCTAGATTCTTCTTTGTGTGTTGAAATCACAAGACAAAAACCTGGCTGGACTATTTCACCTAGACATACTGTCCTCTCCTCAAGACCAACCAGTGTCTTACTGGCATGTTACCATCATGATCAGTGGGACACAGGCAGTTAGGGCTGCTAATGGATATACATGACAATCCTGTCTTAAAACATGGTCTTTACAGCAGGAGCATGATCTGTCATGGGTTTTTATGGGTACAAAGGGAGATTAAGATACAGTCACAAGAAAAAACACTAAAAACATCAGTAAAAAATACACGATTTTAAAGGCCGGTTCAGAGCAAAAGAACAGCCCTAAATTTGTAATCACTGAAAACTTACAAAAAAATATATTTAAAATAAAAAATACAAAAATGTATCTAACTTAAACACAAGGCTGTGAGTCTTTCTAAAATTCAGCTGCTGGTTTGAGTTCTTGCTTCCCATTTTGATATGTTTTCTACAACGGCACCTTAAAAAAATAGAAAGGGTCTACAGGAGGCTTTCTTTTAGTATCTATGCATCACTTCATTATTTTGCAACCCAAATCAAAGCTCATGTAGTCTGGCTCCCAATAGTGATATCCTGACAACAATTCGCAGCAAAACTGTGCATAAATAGAAGATACCATACTTCTCGATCAAAACCAAAATCATTCTTAATACATATCTTGACCAGCTACTCCTAAATCACGTTTA
Organism: Chiroxiphia lanceolata; assembly: GCF_009829145.1. Taxonomy (NCBI): domain Eukaryota; kingdom Metazoa; phylum Chordata; class Aves; order Passeriformes; family Pipridae; genus Chiroxiphia; species Chiroxiphia lanceolata. Next base: position 68,829,661 of record NC_045638.1, on the reverse strand, counting down.
TCTACAACTGTTCGAAGAAGAAAATACTAGATTTTTTTCTTAAAAATATACAATAAATTCTACAAGGGACCCTTGAACAGTTCATTTGGTACAAAACCAATTCTTGAAGTCTCTCACTACTGTTCACTATGGATCTGCTATAGCTCATAACTAGTTATATTATACAGCTCCCATCCCCCAGTTTCTCCTTTGTTAATGTTAGTCATGTCTAGAGAGAAAACCCTTCTCTGTCCTGAATCTCAGGTGATACAGTCACAAGCAGACACTCAGAATACATGAAGTTCTTCTCCTTTCATTATGTTATTTTTAAGAATTCAACCAGACCTTTAAGAGGACCAGCAATTTAAAATGGATTCATATTTCTCTTCTACTAAGCCAGAAAAAAAGATATGCTTATAGAAAAGCACCAGGAAAAAAAAAAGGCAATTATGGTTTTATTAAAAACACAGATTGTTAAATACATCTGGTTCCTGAAACTAAAGAAAGTGCTCTTCTGAAATGGCAGTAATAAATCTAATTTCAACAACAGTTTTAATTAAAGTCTAGAGACTAGGGCTTTAAATATTCGCTTGCTGAAAATGCAAAGTGTGCACTTAGACATCAGAGCTGGATTCAGCCTAATTAGCATTTCGTAATCTATTTTATGCAGTTACCTTTTATAAAACTTTTTCTGCATTGTGCTAACCTAGTGAACATTAATGTAAGTTCCTTCCTTCAACAGACCATACCTTGTGTGACTCATCTACACTGGAAACTAATTACAGAAAAGGTTTGTTTGGCAACATTTATCAATGCAGAAGGTTTGATACTGTGTATTTTCTAGTATTTTACTTCATCCGTTTCTACGAATTACTTTCATTGGAAAACTATTTCAATTGACTTGTAAAACTGAAGAAAGTAACTTTTCCTCACCCCGTTGTAACTCCATATAAAAAGAAGCCCAATGTGAAGCTGTGGTATGTTACTTGCCAGTCAAGGAATGGGAAAGGTCATGTAATGCTCATGTTATTCAGAATAAATGCTATACATGTTCCACTGCATTTAAATACTGAAGGGCAATTAAAGAAATGGGGATTAGTGCAAATTGCCCACTATGAAGTGCTTTCACTGTTTTAACTAAGCAATAAAACTGTGTAATTGTACAACACTAATTGAATGCAGCCACACATAATTGTGTGCCACCATATGTATCCTATTAGTATAAAGACTGTCAGTATTTTCTAAGCTGCTCTTGTGATCAGTGCAGATGGCAATAGTCAGAGAAGTTGTTCTCTAGGGTTTATTATATGGCTATAAAGACATCCCGTGACTTGACAAAATAAACATACTAAATAGCAGCAATTATGAAAAATGTTCCAATTAAAACATGGAAGACACTCCCTAGAGAACAAAGAAACCCAAAAAACCTAAAACATCACAGGTATTCAGCATACCCTAAACTCTTGGACAATTGACTGTTAAGTAGCCTTTTCATGCCTTGAGGATAATATATAAGGATAACAATTATCCTTGAGGATAATATTTAAGCATTTACTAAAATAATGGGTGTTGCACATAGGACAGGTTCACACTCACAGAGATTTACTAGCAGGATATATAGCCCATTGCACACATCAGTTCTAAGCACGGAATTTACTTTTGGGGAAAAGGAAAAACCAAGAAGAGAAAGGAGAAGGTGAAGGGGAAGGCTCTCCCCGGGGCTGATAACAGATGAAATAAAGAGGCCCTGGATGAACATCCTTTTCGGGGTGCCTCTCCAGAACACCATGTTCCTCTTCACTCCCCATGTTTTTCCTCAAGGAACTTGCTCACTCTCCTTGTTGTTTTTTCCTGCTAGTGGGGCTGTTAGCCTTGGAACATGTATTGACCGGGGTAGATGCTGTTTCCAACCCCATCTACTTGCTCTGCGTCGGGCAGGCCTGTTATAGGTTCCCCTAATCTTAAAGTTACAACCTATGGGCAGGGAAAAGGCAGTGGAGAAAGGGCTGATTCTCACACTAGTATCAAGGAGAACTTCCTATAACAACACTACCAGCTGTCTGCACGTGCAAAACTGTGACAGTAACAGAGGGAAAGACACAGCACAAGAACAATGAGGGAAAAATACTGCCCTGATCACTTAGGTGAAGGGTTAAAGAGCTGCAAGGAAAAGGGCAGGCTACAAAAGGCAAGTAGAAAGTATTTAGAAAAAGAAAGACTAAGACCCATGTGACATTTTTCAAGTGTTTTATAAATGCCATTAAAATAACTAATTGCAATCTTGTGACACAAGGAACCACACATTCCATTTGACAGCTAAGACAGAAGTAGAAAGGTTCAGAGACACTAAGAACAGTGTCAGAGCTGGGGTCAGAGCTCAGGTAAGCTCAGGTGCTTACCAAAGTGCTCTTCTAAAGCAGCATTCTTTTCTTTCAACGATCTGATAAATCTTAGAGAATTAATATAATTTGTGAATCAAATGCTGGCTTTTGAGAATTAGGATGCTGCAGGAGGTTAAACGCCACACCCTCACTGCTCAATATCAATATCAATATCAATCTCAATGCAGAACACTGGAAAAGTCATTCAAAAACAATTCAGCTACAATGTGAACAGTGGGTACTACAGGTACTACAGGTAGTGGGTAATTAGCAGAAAAGCTGGGCGGGCAAATCTAATCCCCTCCCTGCTACCCCCATCTCAGCTCACCTTTCTCTCTTCCCTCAAAAGCTTAAGTCTGACAACAATAGACTTTAGGCATTTATAGACAAGTCAAGAGAGCAGCAGGGCAAGCCTTGCCCTAGGCCAAGACCCTCCTGCACACTACAGGTACAGCATTAAGGAATCCTGGCATGTGATTGCTACAACATCTGCATGTAGCCACCTATCAACACCAGCACCAGGGCAGTGAAAGGAGCAAAAGGGCCAAGAAAGGTGTATCAGTCATTATTGTCTAGTGAAACTTCTACTCAATATATTTTCATCAGTTTATAGCAAACGAGGGCAGGTTACTTCCTCACCCGGAACAGCAAAACCACTGTCCACTAGAAGAACTTAAACTGCAAAAATCCCACTCCCTGGAAGATTAGTAAGATTTACTTGACATTCTCATAAAACCTCTTCAGTGTCAAACAGGACTAAATGTCATGGCAGAGAGCAAACAACTGAAAGAACTGATCTTCTATGATTCTATGAACATTGTTTTATGGTTGCAGAATATATGGAGAATTGAGACATCTCAATTCTGAGTTACAGCTGGAACATGTCAGCAAACTTGGGAAAACTCAAAACAGTGAAATAATCAGAAGTTAATTTATCAGAAGAAATAAACCTATGTGAAGGATACAATTGCTGCACTCAAGAGTGCAAAATTCTTAGAAGAAAGACTAATTGTCATGGTATGTTTTCCATTGCCTTCAGTGGATAAGGTTCATGCAGATTCAGTCAGAAAAAGGAAGATTTAGACTGCCTATTTGGGAAAGTGGCTTAATAAAAAGTGTTATAGGATTATTTGGGAGATGCAGTAGGGGAAGAAAGGACACTGAAGTCTCTTCCTGTCTCTGCTCTGATGTATGACACAATTAGGGGACAGCATTTACGTGCACCGTACTTGTAAAACTAAAGTGTTGCCAATTACTTAGGCAGCAGCAAAAGTACAGAATAGTCTGCTGAGGGCAGAACACTTTTATATTTATGAAAAACTTGAAATTATCTTGAAGTTTACTAAAAGGTCACTTCTAGTGATTCCAGGAATAACTTTGCTGCTGTGTCCCACATAACAGTCTAGACATACCACCTTATGTTACTGTTAATTATAGCTGTTGTTCTTAGAAGAGCTTTACAATGCAAAGGTTAAAATTAAAAAAACCCAATTACTTAAAACATTGAAATAAACTGAGTGGATGTGCGGAAGGAGGAAGAAGTTCTCTCGCACACTCCCAAGTTATCAACAATACTGAAAGCTGAATCTTCACTTACCAGTAGATTCTCCGGCTTGATATCCCTGTGGACAATGTTCAGGCTGTGAAGATATTTGATGGCACTGGCCAGATTGTAAAGCATTCCACTGGCATCCCGCTCTGTGTATTTGTTGGTGGAAGTAATAGCATCAAAAAGATCTCCTCCCTGGAGCAAAATTACCACGGGATATGAGCAATACTGCTTATGAAATAACGAAAATATTTAGGGAAAATCAAGGAACATAATTTATAGAGGAGGAGGAGGAAGAGAAGGAGGAGAAGAGAGAAGCAGCACAGTTTTACTTGCAGCTATAAACTAGGAGTACTGTGATTACATCCTCCATTATGTCAGCTGAGCAGATCAGTAAGTCAGAACCCTTCGTTATGGCTGAGTTGGTCAGCCAAGAGGCTGGAGTCTCCATTGCAAACTATTCCCACCTGCTGCTGCTTTTGTAACATGTCCAGCACTTGCCACCTGTGTGTTCAGAGCCTCTGTTACAAATTTCTGGCAAGACTACATACTTGCTTGTCATGATGCCATGTACCAACACTTTCCACTCTTTATTATAATCACAAACAGACTGATACCAAATTTTTGCCCAATGCCTGACTGAACCCCAGAAGGATGAAGGAACTCTGAGTAAAACTCAAATTAGCTACCTGTCCTCACTGCTATCGTCTGTTTTCATCTCATAAATCTTTGAAATCATGGATTTTAGAAACCAGCACTTTCTCTACACAAAACGTGAAGTTTTTGGTAGTGTGATGCCTCTTGCAGCTAATTCTGAAGAACTTTACAGCATGTATGTCAGGCACTGGAAGACACAGAGGGGTAGCTTGTGCAATTTCCAGCTCATCATGCTGCCTAATTTAGCTAGAAGGTACTGCCAGTGAAAGAAAAAACAAGAAAATAATAGAGAAAAAAGGAAAGAAGAAAAGAAAAGAAAAGAAAAAAAGTTAAGCAGAAATCCTCAAAGTTGAAATTATCTTCACCGGGATCTGAGGCAACCAAGACATTTGGACTGTATTTCCAGAGATGAGCCGGCAAGTGGGAAGAAGGGTATGTGAGACAAAACTGTAAGTTTAAAAATGAGATTAAGAAGGAAGCTTGACAGAGTGGAGGAAAACCCAATCATCTTCTGAGAGAGACTACTCAAAGGTATTGAGCCTCTAGCCAAAATCAAAGTAGAACCATAAAGAAAACACAGTCCAACAACAACAACAAAAAAAAAAAGAGGGAAAGGATAATTCTGCAAAAACAATGCAAAAAAAATCCCTGCTGCAGTCAAAATTTCAAGAAAAAAACCCACAGGAGACTGTATTTTGAAGAACTTGTAATTTTTTTCTGAAGGCTGCAGAGGAGTCCCAGCTTTTCCAACTCTCATGATTTTATCAACAGCCTCAAGATTACTCGAGGGTTGATTTTTTTAAGGCTTAGTTCCAGAGTAAACACTTTTTCCACAAAGAGAAAGGATGAGGGGGGAAAAAGAAAAAAAAAAAAGAATTTTTCCAGGAATCATGGCTACAGAGAAAATGGTAGGAAAAGAGAACCACCAAAGACAAATCTGATAAAACAGACTTTACTTGTTATAAAAAAACCCAAACAAACTATTAACATTTTTGCATTGTTGAGGTGTAGCTGAAATATGCCAGGGTAGGTTTATTCCCATTGTAGATGCAAAACCCCAGCTCTTTGGAAACTGCTTACAGCCAACCACTGTCAAATCTGGACCACATCAAACCTCTTACTCTGGCTGGTGACTGTTCAAGACACATCAAGATACACAGTGTCAAGGAAAAGGAAGAACAAAAAGCCAAACTAAACCAGATAGAGGATTAGAGAGAGAGAGAGAGAGCGAGCAAATATTTGGCAAAAGTACAATACCATGTACTTCATCTGATCCCTAAGTATTAGACATCAGCATGTGGGAAAGTATGTGAGATAAATAATCTATCTTCCCTAAGCTCCTTCCTGTGAAACCCCTGTACCAGCTGCTTTTTAACATGAGGTAGTGGATTAGACAGATCTTTGGTCTTATCTAATATGTTCCAGATGCTCAGGAGAAGTGTCAGTAACTTCAGCAAAGCATCTGCCTCAAAAGAAAGAATATAGTCCAAGCTGAGATACAAGAGGCAAGAAGGAAAGAAGCTGAATCTTAAAAAGAGAAGGAAAGATTTTGGCTTGAAGTTAGAAGAAAAGAAGTAAATGTTCATGCACAGAAGAAACATAAACTCAGAAAAAGATAGAGGCTGCAGAGCAATTTAACAGATGGTCAAGCCAATCTGAAGCAGAATAATTTTCTCCATTTAAGCAGTCTACTGTACTCGGTAAAGTTTCTTACTAGGTAGCCTGCTAAGAACAGATAGCATATATTTAGTCTGTGGGATTCTCTGTGTGGTTAAAAGAGAGATGATATCCTGGAAAGAGTTAACAGAGCTGACAGCTATATCAGGAAGAATTGTTTTCAGACTTTCTTCTCCCCAAAGAGCACTTCAACCTGCAAGGTTCTGCTAAGCCGATTCACACAGCAGGTCACTATCATTTATTCAGGCACAAGGGGTGAGTTCAGGATGACATTTCAGTCTTAAATCCCCTGTTCAGGAGTGAAACGGAACCAGGAACATCTGAATGCAGTTTTTGTCATCTGTGCACATGAGGAAGTGTACTTGGAAATACAGTAACCAATTATTTATTTATTACCTTGCTATGTAAATGATATGATCTCTCTTTTTCTTCTGCAAAAGTGAAATCATATCCTGGAGTAGTAAAAGAAACTCTGCAATAAATCTTGCTTCTTAAATTGGCCAAACCCCTGTTAGGTTTGAATAACAATTTTGTTTCTCTGTGTAAAAAGGCAACGTGCCAGAAACCAGGTCTTTGCTTCCTTTTACAAGCACCACTTGCAATGTGTTTATATTTGTATTTATGAAGTGCTTTTTCTTACACTTTACAAAGCCATGAATGGCCTATCTGCCATGAGGTGAGGGTGGGATTTTCAGCAGCCACTTATGTCAAACATGTTACTGCCAATTAATGCAGGGTGGTATTAACTGAAACCGGGCTCTGCAGTATCAAGCCTTTTCTCCTTGCCTTTCTTTCCTGTCTGTGAGTTTGATTTAAAGTCAGGTCTTCAAAAGTCAGTCAATAACAGATGGTTAATCAATTCTAACAGTGCACACTATGAAATGGTAACAATCAGCAATTGGTGAATTAACAATTAATGTCCTTCCAGAAATACCTTCCCTGGTGCCCATAGAGTCTTTTTTTTTCCAATTAAATATTGAGGAATAGATTCTTGCTTCAAAGAAACAAAGTTGACTTTCAAGAAGCAGGATATTTCTTCTAAATTTCTTCTATTATTCCACATAAAAGTAAAGAATATGAAAACAGTGCTCTCTAAGATATCAGAAGTACAGAGATGTCAGTAAAGCCCTTCCATAGCACAGCTAAAAGCATAAATATCTTAGCATGTGCAGCAATCTTGAAGAGTAAAGAAGAAAGAGCACAAGAAAACAGATTTTTCCAGAAAGTGAATATAATGCATGGTTTTCTTTTTATACATCTTTTAAACTAGTTATTTTCTAAGAGTTGTCAGTCCCCTCCTCTCTCATTTAGCTGAGTAGAACTTCGACTAAAAGGCCATTGGAGACTACAATTTGCACATTTTTCAACCATGAATAGCACAGCAGGATGCACCCATAAAACCAGCTATGTGCTTACTATCTTGGCAGG